>NC_137454.1:234073499-234680999 GCF_964235325.1 Thermobia domestica | reverse complement strand
GATCTCAATCAAATTTTCAACATACACGAGGTTCGGATCTGGCATGGTTTTTATCATTTCATTTTGACGTTGCAACTTAGGGGACAGGGAGGAGGGGGTTATATATATAGTTTTCGAGGTCGCTGAGGTGAACAGCGACACTTTCGATGGCGTTTAAATCCACATTCAGCCTCCATTAATACTATTAAGGGGGATGGTGACATTTAAAAATAATTGAAAATGACATATTATTTTCGAATTCATAGTTTTTGTGGTCTCTAAGTCAGTGGTCGAAACGAGACGGTATGCGATGGTATGCCATACCGCCTCTGGTTTTTCAGTAATGAGGACATACCGTCTTTGTTTTTTCAGTGATCAAGACAATATTTAAATAGCCGGTTTGTTGAGTCAAAATCGTAATAAAACATACCGCCTCTGCTTTTTTTCACTTCGAACACTGCTCTAAGTTGATTGGTGACAGTTTTGGTCCCTTTAGGTCCGAAATGAAACGTATTCTCCCTTTGCGAAGAATGGGCATTGTGCTAGTTCAATATCTTAAGATGCAGTGACTCAGTATACCCGGTTGTTAAGATCTAGTTGCTGCCAAGGATACAGAGATAGACGGGGGCCTTGAAATACAGTAAGACTCGTGTATCTGTGCTAATTCTCTCTGACTCCACATTTTGTTGCTGTAATGTAGATCCAGTCCTACTCTATGGTTCGTGAATCAAAATGTATATCAATATCTTTTTTTAACTTAAGTATGCCAATTTGTATTTACTTCGGTCTGTAGGACCGAGACGTGCACAATGTTTGGCTTGTGTGTGGTGTGGACAGTTCTTCGTTTGTTTGTTACGAATTTATTTAGGTGAGACCTTGAACTCTGATCTATCTTTATTACGTCTTTTGGTTATTTGCAAACAGCAACGCCGTAACTTAGATTTTTTTGAGGGGGCAAGCATTAATACGCGTATTTGGCCCCCTAGAACAATTGTTTTTTAATTCTTGGGCCCCGTCTTTCCATCTTTCTCTTACTCTTTATGGGCCTCCCGGAGCATGTGTACCCTCCCGCACGGCAAGGTCTGCGCGGCCGTTAGTTACGCCCCTAGGCATGTTCCATACATGATAAATTAATTAAGGGGACAATATTGACAAATCTCAAAGCCATGCGAATAAATATTATTTCTAGGGCCCTTAATAGTAGATACATTACTGGAATGAGCCCACGACTCATTTTAGTTTTATTGACCTTTTGTATGCTGTATTGTTTATGTAATGTAGTGAACCTGTTTGATGTTTCATGTATAATTTTATGTCCTTATCGTATATGAAGTAAGAAAATTTTGCCTTAAAATGCCCGCCTTCGAACGGCGGGTAGCTTCCCTGGGGGGCAGTTGCCCCCATGTCCCCCACAAGCCACGGCCCTGGCAAACAGTCTTATTAGTGAATAGTTTATTAGTGAATAACTATCAGAATTGACTTTCGTCCTCGTAATCGTCCTGCGTCTATCAAAGTGCATGAATGGATTAGTTATACTTTTAAGTTATCGCCAGACTAGGTAATTTCTATCGAAATGGATTTCAATGGAAAATATATATTAAACTGTTAAATCAGATTACTTATGAACAAAAACTACGTGATTCTTAAGGTAAAGTGGTTTATAATGATGCAGACAGTGATTTTGTTTTAGACCTTGATTCTGTTAGCTGTATGTTTCAATTAGTTAAATTAGATGTGCCCTAATGAGTTCGAGAATGCTAAAATTGTTAGCGTGCTTTCTAAGTATGAAGAAATACAACTATAGAGAACGAATATTATGATGCAAGCCACTTTTATAAAACTCGTACCGGCAGGAAAACAATTTGCATGAACATTAAGCATTAAATTCCTTTTTAAGTGACTATCGCAGGTTTGAGATTACAAGTTACTTATAATGGACAAATTAAGACATACAGCTTTGTAATAGTCCCTCACATTTTTGTAGAGGTTGTAGAGCTCAATGTATAGTCTCATTTCCATACAATCTAAACTTAGCGCGCCCTCTCTTTTGGGCGACATAAACAAAATATGTCAAAAACATGCGCGCCTTACGGTTATTTCCATTGTAATGTTGACCCATTTTTGGACATGTCCCCGCTGAGCTATGACCACCATTTTTTATATATGCAGTTCTTAGGTCACGACCTCTTCCCACACCAAATTGTATGCACGCAATGCAAATGGGAAAATTGGGCACTTTTGGAACAGCTCCTTTCGACTAGTTAGAATTATCGCATGAGCGAAAGGAAGTGTTCTCAGTAACCAGCTAGGTCTGAAGTTTTTTTTTTAGAGCAATAATTAAACAAAAGCAAAATAGTGGAAATGTTCCTTTAATAAATTTTTATGTAGTTACTATGAATATGTATCGGTATACTTTATCACAATTTATTCAGGATTTTAAATCGTAATGTTAAATTTGTTTGTCTCGTGTGAATATGGCTTCAAAACTAGTTATTCTCTCCTTATGAGTTGTAACATGCAAACCTAACTTCTTACGCAAATGTGTTTTAATATTGTATGTTATGCAGTCGATTTCTGGCTTCCCTTTGCCAACACGTTGGTTTTTATTATCATCTTACTAAAATAAAGCCACAATTATTCAAGCCCTGATTATCCGAACCTAGACCAACCGAGTTCCAGGTTAGCTGAGATGGTTCTAAGAAAAATAAAAGAAATGCCGGAGCGAATTACTCGCATTTTAAGCGATGCGCGTTATAGTGTATATTGATGGACTCAGGGTAAAGGTCGTTCGCTCCCCCTCAGCGGAGTAGCTCAAAGGTGCTGCAGAAACCAATTCTGAGAGAGAACTGATAATTTTTTACTGCTCCTCAGAGTCCGTGATGGATCCACCCTTGTAAAATCCAAGGCAACGCAGCAATTGATGTAAGTTAAAAGATTTTTTAAAAAAAGTTGAAGGAATTGGAAAAGATTCGAACGCCCGACCCCAGTATCACTCGTTATCGTATTTGGAAAACCCAGTCACTCCTTCTCTAGTTTGGAGCATGTCTGAGATACGAATTCCCCTAAGATTTTCTCAAAACATCTTTTGCTCCAAGAGAAACACTTGTAGCTCATTGACAAGAGATAGTTATCTTCAAAGTTAGAATGTGCATATGTCCGAAAAAGAATAAAAGACATACGTCTAAAATGAACTACCATGAATAAATTTGTTATTAATAACTGACTTGCTACTTTTCGAAAGGCAACTACAGAAAATATTTGTCACTGCTGAAAAAAGGATAATATAAACTGCATAAATTATTCAATTTATAATTTTGCTTTTCTTGTTTTCAATCTGAATAACTCAGTGTGCTACAATATCAATTTCAATAAACTGCGTACATGTGTTTCGATTTTATGGTTGTTTGTGTTATTGTGTTTTCAATCCGAATAATTCAGTGTACCAGACTAGTTTCCAGGAAGAGAAAAGGACACATATTAAATACACTGTAGTAATTTTTTCTAGTACTGTGTATTGTTATGATTATATTATTTAAAAGTAGCTGTTTTGCCATTGCTTATTGAAATTATCAGTAGCGTAGCGTGGTATTCCGAAATGGGGATGCCAAAGTTAGTCACTTGTCTGATATAATACAATACAATGCAATACATGTTCAATGTGTATTCTCCTTAACAAGTGAAAAGATTCACTATGCAGCAAATGTTTCGATGACTCATGTTTTAGAGCTTTCTTCATGAAATTACCCAAATCAGAAATACCGTTTGAACACCACTCCGACTCCTTTGCCCCAAAAATAATGCAAACGAAACATAACATTTTATTCCCTACAGAACACCCAGAAAGCCAAGAAAACCTATCATCATACCACGAAGACTGAAATATTCGCGACTGATTGCTAGTTGTCGTTTTTATGGAAAGTTTTGGGGTAGGTCGTCTCCCTTTCAGAGAGCAACGCTGCTCGTAAGTCAATCGAGATATGGTAGTTGTTAACAAAAAATCAATTAAATTTGTGTCTGGTACTGTTATCGTAGTTATCATTTGCTAAAAGTTAGTAAGGTACTATATCTTGGAGCAGCCGAACACTTTCCACAGCTTTGTCTCTTAGTTATAAATGCAATTTTCTTCATACTACAGTAAAACAATAAAACAAATATTCATTTCAAATCAAATCACGAAACTCTATACCGCCAATTTTTCTTGACCACCAGCGATCAATGTTGCTAATCAAAAGCATAAATCTAGTACAGAACGCAAGGGCATAGCCAGGGAGAAATGAGCCAATAATTTATCGCAAAAAAGGAATGTAAAGCCATGTTCATGAAACTTGCAGAAGCTTTATATTTAGCACGGGATAATTTGCAACCATCACATACGATTACACAACACAAATAGAAGATTAACAGGTTGAGTCTGCTCATTAAGGCCCACAAACAGCCATTAAAGTTTAGGAGAGGGGCACAAATATGCTAGGGGGTCCAATAGTCACAATTCTGGATCTCTTTTACCAATAACTACTCTTAATAATTAGGAGGCCAAAACATTTAGGGGGCCAGACTCCCCTAATTGCACGCCTGGCGGGGCATACAGAAGCAAATGCTTAGGCCTAGATTACGTTAGAAGCCAATAAGCAATTGTTTCAGCTCCTTTTCTGCCACTAGCATTGTGACAAGAAAACCCGGCCCCACTTTCGTATGAATATTGTTTTCAGTATAGTTCATTTTATTCCTCTCTCGTGGGCAGCTTCTTTCTCCGCATACCGTACTTCAATCTCGTTTTTTAATTTTTTTTTTATTATTTTTTTTAAATGTCACTCCTAGAAATTTGTCATCTTGGGTCCGGACCTCAGGTGCCCGTTAGTTAATATGGGCCTGGGTGTATATATCATTTGAAGATGCAAATAGAAAGCACTTAAAACAACTCTGGGGGCCTATTTCTGTGTGTGTACTTCATTGTCAGATATCCAGATACGGAACAGCCTAAGTAAACTTTGCGAAGGGCGGGGGATGCTAGCTCTCTTGGCCTACCAGATCGGTGACCATGATTCTACACAGGGGTGGACTGGCTATGTAAAAAGGGCGCGGTCCATACTCTAGGAGGGCGCCGTCCATCTGAGGCTTTCGCTTGTATGGAATACACCCTCCTAATAAAAGAAAGTGCCGGGGGGGCTTCCCTCGGAAAATTAGTCCACAAAAAACAACAAAAGATTAAGTAGCTATTGCAGTTAATCACGATAGAATTATACAAATTCAATATTTTCATAAACAAACAAAGAGACTTTGAGTACTAAATACGATTCGTGTTTTTTAAGTAAGGTCCGTTTTGTTGTAGACACTAGTAGTTCGCACGCATACTGTAACTAGCGTGTGCGTCGTGTACCGGCATGCCTCGGGAACAACTGTGATCAGTTTCAACTCTGTAGCTGACCTGTACGGTTGTGTTCTGTGCTTTCACAATGTTTAAGACTATCAAGTCGCCCGCCGCGTTTGAGATTCGCTCAGTGATACGGTTTTTGTCAGCAAGTAACCTGTCTGCTGCAGAAATTCATCGACAGATTTGCGAAGTGTACGGTGATACTGTTATGAGTGCAAGCAAAGTGCGTAAGTGGGTACGAGAATTCCAAAATGGCCGTGACAACGTCCATGATGAGGACCGCTCCGGTCGCCCTTCTTCGATTACAGACGATTTGGTGGCTTCAGTTGAAGCGAGGGTTCGTGAGAACAGGCGCTTCGCAATAACAGGTCTCTTAAACGAATTTCCTGACGTGTCGAGATCAGTGCTTTACAAAATTGTTTCTGAACACCTAAAGTTTAGGAAACTGTGCTCCCGTTGGGTCCCGAAACTCCTAAAGAGGACCACAAAAACCAAAGATTTGAGTGTGCCATGAAGTTCTTGACTCGTTATCACGAAGGTGACGGCTTCTTGAGTCAGATCGTAACTGGAGACGAAACATGGGTTTCGCATATCACGCCCGAATCGAAGCAACAAAGCATGGAATGGAGACACACACACACGCCTGTAAAGTGAAGGCCAAACAGTCTTTGTCCCAGTGCAAAATCATGGCGTCGGTGTTTTGGAATAGGCGTTGGTCGACTTCATGCAACGAGGAACCACTATCAACGCAGAAGCATACTGCCAAACCCTGTGAAAGCTACGCAGAGCGATTCAAAACAGACGACGCGGCATGCTGACAAAGGGCATTGTTCTCCATGACAATGCAAGACCTCACACTGCAGGTCAGACCCGCGATTTATTGGACAGTTTTGGCTGGGAAGTTTTAGACCACGCACCCTACAGTCCTGATCTTGCGCCGAGCGACTACCATCTGTTCCTCCACCTCAAACAACACCTCAGTGGCAACCGTTACAATGATGACGACGATGTGAAAACGGCAGTGAACTCTTGGTTATCGGAGCAGGCGGCAAGTTTTTATGAAGAGGGTATTTTGAAATTGGTTGAGAGGTATGATAAGTGTTTGAACAAACTTGGCAACTATGTCGAAAAAAATAGAGTAAAGTATGTACTTTCTGAAAATACATTTACTTTTTTGAAATAACCTTTCGTGTTCAAACGACCTTACTTAAAAAAACACGCCTCGTATATTAGGCCTATATAAATCTGCACACTTTAACTGAGACTGCAAAAATCAAACCAGTTGTTTAAATTCTTCGGCTACATTTGTTAACAGCCAAATTTTAACTGAAGATTTGAGTTAAGTTTGGGGCTTATGCTATTTTTCATACTTCTGTTCTTTTAAAGCTGTTCATCATAACATTAACTTATTTTTCATCTATTTTTAAAAAACGTTAATAAAAAGTATACACGAAACATTTACTACAAATTAACAAAAATAAATATAGAATTATATACCTACCTAGCGAAAAAAAAAAGAAATTCAAAAACAAAACTGGAAAATGAAAGTAAAGTCACTGCTTTATGCTTGAAGGAGCCTTCGCATCTCCTTGCTTTTTTCACACATTTTGTCAAAAATAAGATTGTTGTCTATTTTGGTCAGAATGTCTCTTTCTGAGTTCATCAAGAACAATGATTCCAGATGTTCATCTGTAAGTCTTGAACGGAGTCTTGTTTTTATGTAACGCCACTAGCGCCTCTAACGGCGGGAATGGGAGGGAGAGACATCTAAAAATGATCCAAAATGACCGAGATTAGAGTCAAATCAATATATTTCGAAGTCGCTGAGATCATTAATGGTACCACCAAAGCCTAAAACAGAAAAGGCAAGGTCGTAGGCTGAGTAACGGGATCTGGGGGCGGAGCAGTGGGGGTGGGAGGGTTGATATATAAAAATCATCCAAAATGACCGATATTAGAGTCAAATCTATAAATTTCAGGGTCCCTAAGATCATTATAATGACATTCCCAAAGCCAAAAACAGAAAGAGCGAGGCCGCAGGCCGAGCAAATACTACGATTTGGGGCGGAGCGTGGGGTTGGTAAGGGTGATATGTAAAAATAGTCCAAAATGACCGATATTAGAGTCAAATCTATATATTTAGGGGTAAATCTAATATCATTAATAGCATTCCCACGCCGAAAACAGAAAGAGCGAGGCCGCAGGCCGAGCAAATACTGGAGTCTGGGGTGGAGCACTAGCTGGCCAAAGGCTAGCGAATTTATAAAACAATTATGTAGCTTTTTTTTTTTTAATGTGTTCAGAGAGGGAATTGTGCGCCTTCCCGAGGCTAAGACGGGTCTAACCCCCTCCCGAGGAGAGCGCAAACGCACTGATGTCAGGAGGGCGCAAAGGCACTGATGTCAGGAGGGCGCAGCGGCCATCGGGCCGGTACTTGATTATGGCCAGTCCACCCCTGATTCTACAGAATGCATTATATTTATGCTTATGTATGTGAGCCCTCACACCCTGGGACATGATATGTATTTATGATGTAGATTATTAGTGTGCCTTTAATTACGATTAAAATTACGATGCATTTAATTACGATTAAAGCATAACTATTTTTATACTATCACTTACATAAGCGACGTGCTTCATAATGGCGTTGAACTAACTATTTATGTTTTGTTTTATTTCCTTGACAGCGCTCGTACTTTCTATACAGAAACCATAGCTTAGTTCAAAATATATAGAGTCGGCAGTACTTGGGCATACGCCAGCTTACATCTAAAGCAAATGTTGTTGTTGCAAGAGATGACGGGGAGTAAAACAAGAAGTAGTTGGGCATGCGCATTCGACAGAAAGCAGACGAAAACCCCGATGCTTGCAGTAGGCCTGGATGCCCAAGGAACATAGCATACGACAAGAGGAAAGACAGAAAATGTGCATCTGAGTGATGCGCATGCGTAGTTCCGCTTGCCAAAGTAAAGCGAGAGAGCGCATCCAGAAGATTGCAGTGGGAATAATTGTGGTAATTATAAGCAAACAATTTATAAATATAATGAAATACGTACTTTTTCTTATTAACAGGGGATGCCGGGCATACAGGCGTTCCCTTACGCTACGCCGCTGGAAATTATACAATCAAGTAATATTAGAAACACTATTCTAAAAATACATCATCACACTTATTTTCTGTAGGTTGGCCAACTGTCTAACAAGTAAAGGGTTCAAATGGTTGAATCGAGTTGCGGAATGAGACATAGTGCGTCTGATAGAGGATGTAAAAATATGTATATGTGCAAAGTTATAGCAGCTGAGCGCCATAAGAAACATAAAGGGAGGGGGTCAAAGTTGGTGGGGAAGGCCTATGCTATGTTATAGAAATACATTAAATAAAGTGTTGAGTCGTAAAAATAGTGAAAGATAGACAGTACAAACAGTAGTAGTTTCACATATTGGTAAAAGAAGAATGGACAGAGTAGATCATGAACCTCCGCCGCCATTCTGAAATCTGTGATATTGATTGAAATGGAAAAGTAGTCATGTGATATATCAATTAGGGCCAGCATGTTCTCAAAAAGTCAATTATGAACTTTAGTGATCATTATTTGTACTTATTTGGAAAATTGAGGATCAAGTTTATACTTAGGCCTTTTTACAAAAATCTAGGAGCCTGATACTTGTATGCTGAAAGTTGGGATTATTACGAAAACAAATTTAAGTTAAACGTATCTACAAGCCAAGAAAACTAACAGTGAAATTTGATATCCAAGGTGTATATTAGTGCATTATTATTTATGACATTACTTCCGATTTGTTTCATATAGTGCCAAAGAGAACTGTTCGGAACTGTCTGGAAGAACTGTTTCCACTTTGTTTTTCGGTTTTGCTTGAAAAGAACGTGAAGTTTATATAGCTGCCTTTTGTTAAATGACATATTTACTAATATAGACCATAACACAATAAAATCTGATAGATTGGAATGCAATTATAACGTACTGTATGTAGACCATTATTTTTTCACAACTTTCTTTATTTTCACTCAACTTTCTTTGTCCACCTTCGTAAGCAAAAGTAACTTTTGACGAGCGTAGCATGTGATATCTGGATGAAAAGTGGGCTATTGCAGTCGAATGTATTTTCGTAATAATCCAAACTTTCAACATATGAGTATCAGTCTACTAAATTTTCGTAAATAATTATAAAGATGATCCTAAATCTTCCAAATAAGTACAGGTAACGATCACTAAAGTTCATAATTGTCTTTCTGAGAACATGCTTACCTTAATTGATATATAACATGACTACCTTTCCATTTTAAAAAATCACAGATTTTAAAATGGCGGATTTCAAGATGGCGGCGGAGGTTCGTGATCTATTCTGTCCATTCTTATTTTGCCAATATGTGAAACTACCACCGTTTGTATTGTCTATCTTTCACTATTTTTACGACTCAACACTTTATTTGATGTATTTCTATAACATAGTATAGGCCTTCCCTACCATCTTTGACCCCCTTCCTCTCCGTTTCTTATGGCGCTCAGCCGCTATAACTTTGCACATGCACATATTTTCACATCCTCTATAAGACACACTATGTCTCATACCGCAACTCGATTCATCCATTTGGACCCTTTACTTGTAAGTTGATCACTTTTCAATGGAACCAATGGTGGCCAACATAGACAGATTTCACTATATTTGTGTTTTGTGTATATGGTAAGATTGTAGAAAGAATGGCACGTCTTTTGTCGTACTGCCATCGTCCTTAATATAACATCAATTGAAAAGCTAAATTTCTCTAAACTTTATCTTATATTCGTAAAATTTCCCTTTTCCCCTCTTTTAAAAAACTGTTTTCTAAATCTCTCTGCTCCGTGGGAAATTTTCCTCAGACTAGCATCACTTGACACATTTAAGTTTGGCATTGGCGCCAATTAATGTACGAGTCCATTTCAATTGTAAAGGGGTATTTTACAGCCAATCACGCAAAGATTCGACTTTATTGTCCTTTTGATGTAGTTTATTTGTATCTTAGTCTGTACAACATTTAATTGAAGCAATTGGGAAAATTTGTCATCATAACATTTTCTTTAACAAATATTCACATTTAAAACACAAAATTCATTTTCCAGTTTGTGACCCTCTTCAGCTGACGTGTAGTTCGCAGGATTCAAGATCCGGTCCTAAGTACTTTGTTTTTTAAACAAGAATTGCTACCCGCTTTCCAAAGATTTATATTTTTCTAGCATTAGGCTTCGTGTAAATTTGAAGTAATTCTAAGAATGTTTAGTCTCATAATGACGTTTTATATTGTTCTTTGAGATATTGTTTCATTGTAAATTACATACAATGACATACTCCTATTACCTGAGGTGCCGCGATGGCTCAGTGGGGAGTTGCTATTCAACTGTGCTAGCGGCAGTACGTGTTGCCCCGTGCAGTGTTTTATTCGCAGTTTGGCGTACTTTAGCTTTACCACTACGTGTGCTTTATTTGTGTAAGTGACTATATATTGTAAAATATTACGATGTCTCAGCTCATTAGAAAAAATACCACCAAATGTGTATTTAATAATCGCCCTTCACCCATAGCTAATCATAAATGGGTAGAAAGTTTATTTAAAGAGGACTGCCATGACATTGTTGCGCTCCAACTTCACTCTGATGAATATGCTGTGTTTGTGACTTTTAATACTGATGCAAGGTTTGAGAAAGAGTTAAATAAGCTAGAATCTACGGTACCATTTAAACATAGTGACGGTACCTCTTTTGTCCAACTCGTCAACGCAATGGAAAATATTACAAGGGTAAGAGTCTTTAATTTATCTATTCAACTAGATAATAACGTTATTGCGCAAATTTAGACTGAATATGGAACAGTGAAAAGTATAACCAATGAGACATTGTCTCAAATTTATCCTCTTGCAGTCTTCAATGGAATATGGACTGTGTACATTGTCTTTAAAACACCGATCCCTTCAAGATTACTCTTTAACGGCTTTCGTGGCTTCATATCATATGAAGGCCAGCCTCTAATGTGATTTCTCTGTAGATCACTAACTCAGCGACTTAGTAACTGTAATAAGAAAAGAAGACAAGAACTGAATGGCCCTCATACGTCTCAAACGTCTGACATTCGATTTACCGAGTTATTCCCCCCACTCCGTCCCGCATCTAGCGCACTGCCACTGCCTTTACAAATGTCATGCCTCGGCACTATTCCAAAAAACTCTCGTGAACAAGGTGTGCAATTACAATCAAACGGTTCAGAACCAGTAACTGACACCTCTACTACGATTCCTGCTCATACAGATAACAACTCTGATATCTGGCATTATCAACAATGCAGCTGAAGAAACACATACATCTATTGCTAATGTTAATGACCTTGCTAGTGCTGATAATATCGATACTCCGTCTAGTCCCCCTGGTAAACAGCCTGCTGGTACTGAGGGCTCCCTCCAAGCCAGAAAACAAAAAACTGCTATGGAATTCATTGCACCTACTTCAGATACAAACGGTAGTGACTTTGACCTGGAAAGTGAAACAACAGACATTCCTGATACAGCAAGGGAATTACGTTCACGAAAGAAACGTGGCTCGCGTGGTTCTTATTCACAGCCTGTGAATGTCAGTACAACTCGAAAGAAAAAGAGGCGTGGTGCTTCAATAACTGACTGTTTACGTCAAAACGATACTGCATCAGGTGTGCTCACTGACCTTAAAGATTTGTAAACACATTTTTCGCTCTTTTGTTGTCAGTTTGACTATATTGACATTCTCGTCTTCTGTTTATAGTAACACATTGATATGTTCCAATCTTACATTTGATTTTCTGTTTTCTTATTTATCACACTGTACATTACACGTATTATTTCCCTCAATGTAAACCATATGCAAAATAGTGTTAAAAATTGTTTAAAAAATTGTTTATGATTATGACGCAGATTTTATATGTCTTCAAGAAATAATCTCTTGTGAACACTGTTTCATCTCTGGTTATAAGAGTCATGTTAATCTTGGCGTACATAGTTTTGGAACTGCTATATTAGTGAAAGAAGTTATACAAATTGATTTCCTTAAAATGTTGGTGGATGGCAGAGCTAAAGCGTTGTATTGAAAAAATACCGCAATTGTCAATATATATGGAAATTCGGGGCATCAAGAAAAGACTGGCAGAGAGACCTTATATTCTGAAGATTTGTTGTATTTGCTTTCTAAGTCCTTTAAGAACGTTATGCTCATGGGTGATTTTAATTGTGTACTTCGAGCTAATGATTGTGTCGGGACACCATCATATACCTGCCCTACAATTTTTTGTTTCTCAATATAGGCTGGTTGATCGGCATCCAGGATTGACCGTTGTTATTGTAATCCAGACTTGGTTAACTTGATTGTTAAATATGATGTCTGTCTAGCCCCGTTTACTGATCATCTGGGTATAGTTCTTGAATTTAATATTTGTTCGGCGTACTGTGTCTGGGGACGATCCTACTGGAAAATGTCCCCCCTTGGTCTAAATGATTCTTATTTTCTTAACCAGTTTCGTCGGCATTGGTCAATCTGACTTCACCACCGACACAGGTATACCACAAGCCTCAAATTGTGAGAGCAATATGTGAAACCCAAAATAAAAAGGCTATATATCGATCACTTTCGAGATATGAATGCCAACAGTAACCATATGATGCACTTTTATATGAAATGTTTACTCTCTGCTAGTGGTTTATGGGCTACTTTCCCAGTATCGTACTGAGATATGCAGTATTATAAAGGTAAAATTTTAAATTTGAAGAGAGAGTGTACTGAAAATTTTTGTTACTATTGTAAAGATAACACTGCGGTAGAAAACGAGCGTATGACATTATACCATCTTATTCATGCTAAGAACCGTAAAACTTGAGCTTTAATTTCAAAATTAATCTCTAATACTCAGCAAGTAAAAATTAATCCGAGTACAATTAGGGCTCACATTCATAATACATATCAAGAATTGTATAATGTATCACAGAACAAGACTCCTGTTTTGCAATTTAAACCTCAGCCAGGTTATACAGTGACATCTAATTATAATGACATGTTAATGCAACCATATACCAAAAATTAGATCCATGAGGTAATACTCAGTTTTCAGCCGGAATCACTTCGCAGATCGCGTCATGTTCTGCTATGGGAATAGAGAATAATTAAACTTTTAATGTATCAATTTAAGGCACTGGCATACCTCATCAATACGTGCCTTTCTAAAAAGATCTTAATTTCAAATAGCAAATCTCTCGAAATAGCCAATACTATTTGTTAGCAATAAGTGTTTCTTTAGAAGTAATACAGAATAACTTATGTTTTAATGTGTAATTTAACACAGAGGCATACTTCATCAATATGTGCCTTTCTAAAAATATCTTAATTTTAAATCACAAATCTTTCGAAATATGCCATACTATTTGTTAGAAATAAGTGTTTATTTAGAAGTAATAGAAAATAATTTATGGTTTAATGTGTCAATTTAACTCACTGGCACACATCATCAATACCTGCCTTTTTCAACAGGTGTTAATTTTAAATCACGAATCTTTCGAAATAGGACATACTATTTGTTAGCAATAAGTGTTTCTTTAGAAGTAATACAGAATAATTTATCTTATACCATCTTAATTTAACACACTGGCATACTTCATCAATACGCGCCTTTCCAAAAATATCTTAATTTTAAATCACAAATCTTTCGAAATATGCCATACTATTTGTTAGCAATAAGTGTTTATTTAGAAGTAATAGAAAATAATTTATGGTTTAATGTGTCAATTTAACTCACTGGCATACTTCATCAATACGTTCCTTTCTCAAAAGATGTTAATTTTAAATCACGAATCTTTCGAAATACGCCATACTATTTGTTAGCAATAAGTGTTTATTTAGAAGTAATAGAGAATAATTTATGTTTTAACGTCTCAATTTAAAGCACTGGCATACTTCACCAATACGTGCCATTCTAAAAATACCTTAATTTTAAATCACGAATCCTTCGAAATAAATCATTCTACTTATTAGCAATAAGTGTTTATCTAGAAACTTGTCTTTGTAAAAAGACCTTAATTTTAGTTCTCGAATCTCTCGAAATAGCCAATGTTATTTGTTAGCAATAAGTGTTTATTTAGAAGTAATAGAGAATAATTTATGTTTAAATGTGTCAATTTAACAGTGGCATACTTTATCAATACGGGCCTTTCTAAAAATATCTTAATTTTAAACCACGAATCTTTCGAAATAGATCATTCTACTTACTAGCAATAAGTGTTTACTTAGAAGCAATAGAGAATGATTTAAGTTTTGATGTGTCAATTTAACGCACTGGCTTATTTCACCCAGACGCGCCTTTCTAAAAACAATTTTACTTTTAGATCGTGAATCTTTCCAAAAAGGACATTCTACTTATTAGCAACAACTGTTTATTTAGAACAGAGGATAATTTTGGTTTTAATGTGTCAATTTAACACACTGGCATAGTTCATCGATACGTGCTTTTTCTAAAAAGATTTTACTTCTAGATCGCGAATATCTTAATAGGTGGGCCATAGTACTTATTACCAATAAGTATCTGTTTAGAAGTAATAGAGAATAATTTAAGTTTTAATGTGCCAATTTAACACACTGGCATACTTCACCAATACGTGCCTTTTTTAAAAAAAAAACTTTACATTTAAATCGCGAAATCTTTAGAGACAGTGTACATTACCTATTAGGAACCAGTGCTCATTTAGAAGTAATAGAGAATAATTTATGCTTTAATGGGTCAATTTAAGGCACTATAATACTTCACCAATACGTACCTTTCTAGAAAGTTCTTACTTTAGATCGCAAATCTTTCGAAATGTGGCATTCTACTTATTAGCAATAAGTGTATATTTAGAAGTAATAGAGAATAATATATGTTTTAATGTGTCAATTTAACACTCTGGCATACTTCACCAGTACGTGCCTTTCAAAAAATATACTCGCGAAACTTTCGAAATAGGCCATACTATTTGTTAGCAATAAGTTTTTATATAGAAGTAGTAGAGAATAATTTAATTTTTAATGTTTCAATTTAAGGCGCTGGCATACTTCACCAATAGGTGCTTTTCTAAAAAGATTTTACTTTTAGATCGCAAAAAACTTTATAAATAGGCCATACTACTTATTAGCAATAATTGTTTATTTAGAAGCCACTCATAAACTATCAACGGAATTTAATGGAGATAGAAATTCTCCTTTCCTGTATTCTCAAACTAACAATTTAAGGTGAAACAGAAACCTCATAAAATACATTGTAGTTATCTGTAAATATTATTTTAAAATATATTCAAACACATCGGAACAAAACGGCATTAGTGTACAATGGTCTCTTGTCTCCCACTATTGATTTTTATAATATCTGTGAGTTGCTGAATGCAGCCTATTTTGAAATCTCGAATTATTGAGACTGAGTGATTTTTCACGGTATATTATTTCACTTGCTTGTACGGTTTCCTGATTATTAGAATCACGGAATGAGATACTTTACAGGAGAATTCTTGACGGGAAGTGAATTTATGCATTCCATTGTTTACAATACATAGCTACAGCTATATTGTCTCTCAAGAGTGCCTTAATTGAGTTAATCTATTAATATATTATTAGGTAACGGCGACTTTTATGATAGGTATATATAGTTCATATCCCATAAATGTATCCTAAGTTTTGAATTATCTTTTTTGCAATAAGTAGCTAAAAGGATAATATCGACCAAGTTTATTAATGGAGTTAATCCATTAACATTTAGCAGTAGGGGATACTTCAACGGTGGTTATTAATAGTACATATTCAATATTAGTAAGAGACATTTTGAATACCGTTTCTATGCAATATATAGGTAGAGGAATTTTCTCGGTCAAGTTCGTTAATGGAGTCAGTCCTTTTACATTTTCATTGGTAAGGGAGTTTCGACTCTAGAGAATATTCGCAGGGAAGTCACAACGACAGTGGTGATTAAAGTTATTTGCCGGTTTCTTCTTCTTTTTCATTCTACCAATATCATCCATCTCATCATGACCGTCCTCATAAGCATCGCAGTATAATCATGAGATATTAAATAAAAAAAAAAGTTTGTTTTCGAAGTGGTGATGTTTTTAAGAAATCTACTATGAAAAAAATAGTAGTTCTTCAGTAATGGTTTAGTATAATAGTTTAAGGAACAGGGATACTTGACCATCTTAGATATTATTCTAAAAGAGAATAATTTAAGTTTTAATGTGTCAATTTAAGACTCTTGCATGCTACACCAATACTTGCCTCTCTAAAAAGATTTTACTTTTAGATCGCAAAAATCTTCACAAATAGGCCATACTACTTATTAGCAATAATTGTTTACTTAGAAGCCACTCATAAACTATCAACGGAGTTTAATTTTAGATAGAAATACCCCTCTCTTGTATTCTCAAACTAACAATTTAAGGTGAAACAGAAACCTCATAAAATACATTGCCGTTATCTGTAAATATTGCTTTAAAGTATATTGAAACACATCGTAACAAAACGGCAATAGTGTGGAATGGTATCTTGTCTCCCTCAATTGATTTTTTTGTATCTGTGAGTTGCTTAATACAGCGTATTTTGAATTCTCGCTTTATTGAGACTCATTGATTTTTCAGGGTATATTATTTCACTTGTTTGTACGGTTTCCTGATTATTAGAGTCACGGAATGAGATACTTTACAGGAGAATTCTTGACGGGAAGTGAATTTATGCATTCTATTGTTTGCAACACATAGCTACAGTTATATTGTATCTGATAAGTGCGTTAATTGAGTTAACCTATTAATACATTATTAGGTAACGGCGACTTTTATGATCGGTATATATAGTTCATATCCCATAAATGTATCCTAAGTTTTGAATTATCTTTTTTGCAATAAGTAGCTAAAAGGATAATATCGACCAAGTTGATTAATGGAGTTAATCCATTAACATTTAGCAGTAGGGGAGACTTGAACGGTGGCTATTATTAACACATATTCAATACAAGAAAAAGACGTTTTGAATACTGTTTCTTTGCAATATATAGGTGGAGTAATTTTCTCGGTCAAGTTCGTTAATGGAGTCAGTCCTTGTACATTTTCATTGGTAAGGGAGTGGCGACTCTAGAGGACGTTGGCAAGGAAGTCACAACGACAGTGCTGATTAAAGTTATTTGCCGTTCCTTCTACTTTTTCATTCTACCATTATCATCCATCTCATCATGACTGTCCTCATTAGCATCGGTGTATAATCATGAGATATTAAAAAAAAGAAAGGAGTTTATTTTCGAAGTGGTGAATTTTTTAAGACACCTACTATGAAAAAAATTTTAGTTCTTCAGTAATGGTTTAGTATAGTAGATCAAGGAACAAGGATAGTTCAACATCTTAAATATTATTCTAATAGAAAATAATTTAACTTTAGATGTGTAAATTTAAGACACTTGCATACTTCACCAATACGTGCCTCTCTAAAATGATCTTAATTTTAAATTGAGAAACTTTCGGAATAGGCCATACTATTTGTTAGCAATAACTGTTTATTTAGAGGTAATAGAGAATAATATATGTTTTAATGTGTCAATTTAACGCTCTGGCATACATCACCAGTACGTGCCTTTCAAGAAATATACTCCTGAAACTTTCGAAATAGGCCATACTATTTGTTAGCAATAAGTATTTATTTAGAAGTAGTAGAGAATAATTTATTTTTTAATGGTTCAATATATGGCACTGGCATACTTCACCAATACGTCCCTTTCTAAAAAGATTTTACTTTCAGAAAAAAACTTTATAAATGGGCCATACTACTTATTAGCAATAATTGTTTACTTAGAACCCACTCATAAACTATCAACGGAATTTAATGGAGATAGAAATTCTCCTTTCCTGTATTCTCAAACTAACAATTTAAGGTGAAACAGAAACCTCATAAAATACATTGTAGTTATCTGTAAATATTATTTTAAAGTACATTTAAACACATTGTAACAAAACGGCATTAGTGTGCAATGGTATCTTGTCTCCCTCTATTGACTTTTATAGTATCTGTGAGTTGCTGAATGCAGCCTATTTTGAATTCTCGCTTTATTGAGACTGAGTGATTTTTCAGGGTATATTATTTCACTTGTTTGTACGGTTTCCTGATTATTAGAATCACGGAATGAGACACTCTACACGATAATTCTTGATGGGAAGTGAATTTATGAATTCTATTGTTTCCAACACATAGCTACAGCTATATTGTCTCTGGAGAGTGCGTTAATTGAGTTAACCTATTAATACATTATTAGGTAACGGCGACTTTTATGATCGGTATATATAGTTCATATCCCATAAATGTATCCTAAGTTTTGAATTATCTTTTTTGCAATAAGTAGCTAAAAGGATAATATCGGCCAAGTTGATTAATGGAGTTAATCCATTAACATTTAGCAGTAGGGGAGACTTGAACGGTGGCTATTATTAACACATATTCAATACAAGTAAAAGACGTTTTGAATACTGTTTCTTTGCAATATATAGGTGGAGTAATTTTCTCGGTCAAGTTCGTTAATGGAGTCAGTCCTTGTACATTTTCATTGGTAAGGGAGTGGCGACTCTAGAGGACGTTGGCAAGGAAGTCACAACGACAGTGCTGATTAAAGTTATTTGCCGTTCCTTCTACTTTTTCATTCTACCATTATCATCCATCTCATCATGACTGTCCTCATTAGCATCGGTGTATAATCATGAGATATTAAATAAAAGAAAGGAGTTTATTTTCGAAGTGGTGATGTTTTTAAGAGACCTACTATGAGAAACATAGTAGTTCTTCAGTAATAGTTTAGTATAGTAGTTTAAGGAACAGGGACACTTGACCATCTTAGATATTATTCTAAAAGAGAATAATTTAAGTTTTAATGTGTCAATTTAAGACACTTGCATACTACACCAATACGTGCTTCTCTAAAAAGATCTTAATTTTAAATTGCGAATCTTTTGGAATGAGCCATACTATTTGTTAGCAATAAGTATTTATTTAGAAGTAGTAGAGAATAATTTATTTTTTAATGTTTCAATTTAAGGCACTGACATACTTCACCAATACGTCTGGTGCTAGGGGTCTCGGGTTCAAACCCTGCTCCCGCCAAGTGAACTTTGTGGTGGACAAACACCGTGTGCGTGGGTTTTCTCGGGGTTCTCCCGTTTCCTCCCACTTTCTTCATTCCATCATGTTCATTCATTACTCATTATCACCGTCTCCTTTAGCCTAACCGGCATAACCGTGGGACGTAAAACTCAAAATTTCATTTCATTTTTCACCAATACGTGCCTTGGAAAAAGATTTTACTTTTTGATCGCAAAAAACTAGGCCATACTACTTATTAGCAATAATTGTTTATTTAGAAGGCACTCATAAACTATCAACGGAATTTAATGGAGATAGAAATTCTCCTTTCCTGTATTCTCAAACTAACAATTTAAGGTGAAACAGAAACCTCACAAAATACATTGTAGTTATCTGTAAATATTATTTTAAAATATATTGAAACACATGATAACAAAACGGTATTAGTGTACAATGGTCTCTTGTCTCCCACTATTGATTTTTATAATATCTGTGAGTTGCTGAATGCAGCCTATTTTGAAATCTCGAATTATTGAGACTGAGTGATTTTTCAGGGTATATTATTTCACTTGCTTGTACGGTTTCCTGATTATTAGAATCACGGAATGAGATACTTTACAGGAGAATTCTTGACGGGAAGTGAATTTATGCATTCCATTGTTTACAATACATAGCTACAGCTATATTGTCTCTCAAGAGTGCCTTAATTGAGTTAATCTATTAATATATTATTAGGTAACGGCGACTTTTATGATAGGTATATATAGTTCATATCCCATAAATGTATCCTAAGTTTTGAATTATCTTTTTTGCAATAAGTAGCTAAAAGGATAATATCGACCAAGTTTATTAATGGAGTTAATCCATTAACATTTAGCAGTAGGGGATACTTCAACGGTGGTTATTAATAGTACATATTCAATATTAGTAAGAGACATTTTGAATACCGTTTCTATGCAATATATAGGTAGAGGAATTTTCTCGGTCAAGTTCGTTAATGGAGTCAGTCCTTTTACATTTTCATTGGTAAGGGAGTTTCGACTCTAGAGAATATTCGCAGGGAAGTCACAACGACAGTGGTGATTAAAGTTATTTGCCGGTTTCTTCTTCTTTTTCATTCTACCAATATCATCCATCTCATCATGACCGTCCTCATAAGCATCGCAGTATAATCATGAGATATTAAATAAAAAAAAAGTTTGTTTTCGAAGTGGTGATGTTTCTAAGAAATCTACTATGAAAAAAATAGTAGTTCTTCAGTAATGGTTTAGTATAATAGTTTAAGGAACAGGGATACTTGACCATCTTAGATATTATTCTAAAAGAGAATAATTTAAGTTTTAATGTGACAATTTAAGACTCTTGCATGCTACACCAATACTTGCCTCTCTAAAAAGATTTTACTTTTAGATCGCAAAAATCTTCACAAATAGGCCATACTACTTATTAGCAATAATTGTTTACTTAGAAGCCACTCATAAACTATCAACGGAGTTTCATTTTAGATAGAAATACCCCTCTCTTGTATTCTCAAACTAACAATTTAAGGTGAAACAGAAACCTCATAAAATACATTGCCGTTATCTGTAAATATTGCTTTAAAGTATATTGAAACACATCGTAACAAAACGGCAATAGTGTGGAATGGTATCTTGTCTCCCTCAATTGATTTTTTTTGTATCTGTGAGTTGCTTAATACAGCGTATTTTGAATTCTCGCTTTATTGAGACTCATTGATTTTTCAGGGTATATTATTTCACTTGTTTGTACGGTTTCCTGATTATTAGAGTCACGGAATGAGATACTTTACAGGAGAATTCTTGACAGGAAGTGAATTTATGCATTCTATTGTTTGCAACACATAGCTACAGTTATATTGTCTCTGATGAGTGCGTTAATTGAGTTAACCTATTAATACATTATTAGGTAACGGCGACTTTTATGATCGGTATATATAGTTCATATCCCATAAATGTATCCTAAGTTTTGAATTATCTTTTTTGCAATAAGTAGCTAAAAGGATAATATCGACCAAGTTGATTAATGGAGTTAATCCATTAACATTTAGCAGCAGGGGAGACTTGAACGGTGGCTATACTCAATGAAAATAAGAGACGTTTTGAATACTGTTTCTTTGCAATATATAGGTGGAGTAATTTTCTCGGTCAAGTTCGTTAATGGAGTCAGTCCTTTTACATTTTCATTGGTAAGGGAGTGGCGACTCTAGAGGACGTTGGCAAGAAAGTCACAACGACAGTGCTGATTAAAGTTATTTGCCGTTCCTTCTACTTTTTCATTTTACCATTATCATCCATCTCATCATGACTGTCCTCATTAGCATCGGTGTATAATCATGAGATATTAAATAAAAGAAAGGAGTTTATTTTCGAAGTGGTGATGTTTTTAAGAGACCTACTATGAGAAACATAGTAGTTCTTCAGTAATAGTTTAGTATAGTAGTTTAACAAACAGGGATACTTCACCATCTTAGATATTATTCTAATAGAAAATAATTTATGGTTTAATGTGTCAATTTAACTCACTGGCACACTTCATCAATACGTGCCTCTCTAAAAAGATCTTAATTCTAAATTGAGAATCTTTCGGAATAAGCCATACTATTTGTTTGCAATAAGTGTTTATTTAGAAGTAATAGAGAATAATATGTGTTTTAATGTGTATGTTTAACGCACAGGTATACTTCACCAGTACGTGCCTTTCAAAAAATATACTCTCGAAACTTTCGAATTGGCCATACTATTTTTTTTAGCAATAAGTGTTTATTTAGAAGTAGTAGAGAATAATTTATTTTTTTAATGGTTTAATTTAAAACACTGGCATACTTCACCAACACGTGCCTTTCTAAAAAGATTTTACATTTAGATCGCAAAGAACTTTATAAATAGGCCATACTACTATTACCAATAATTGTTTACTTAGAAGCCACTCATAAACTATCAACGGAATTTAATTTTAGATAGAAATTCTCCTTTCCTGTATTCTCAAACGAACAATTTAGGGTGAAGCAGATAGCTCATAAAATACATTGTAGTTATCTGTAAATATTATTTTAAAGTATATTGAAACACATCGTAAGAGCCTATTTTCAATTCTCGCTTTATTGAGACTGAGTGATTTTTCAGGCTATATTATTTCACTTGTTTGTACAGTTTCCTGATTATTAGAATCACGGAATGAGATACTTTACAGGAAAATTCTTGATGGGAAGTGAATTTATGAATTCTATTGTTTACAATACATAGCTACAGCTATATTGTTTCTGATGATTGCCTTAATGGAGTTAACCTATTAATATATTATTAGATAACGGTGACTTTTATGATGGATATATATAGTTCATATCCCATAGATGTATCCTAACTTTTGAATTTTTTTTTTTTTTTTTTTTTTTTTGCAATAAGTAGCTAAAAGGATAATATCGACCAAGTTGATTAATGGAGTTAATGCATTAACATTTAGCAGTAGGGGAGACTTTAACGGTTGCTATTATTAACACATATTCAATACAAGTAAAAGACGTTTTGAATACTGTTTCTTTGCAATATATAGGTGGAGTAATTTTCTCTTTCAATTTCGTTAATGGAGTCAGTCCTTGTACGTTTTCATTGGTAAGGGAGTGGCGACTCTAGAGGACATTGGCAGGGAAGTCACAACGACAGTGGTGATTAAAGTTATTTGCCGGTTCCTTCTACTTTTTCATTCTACCACTATCATCCATCTCATCAAGACCGTCCTCATTAGCATCGATGTATAATCATGCGATATTACATAAAAAAGGAGTTTGCTTTCGAAGTGGTGATTTTTTTAAGACACCTACTATGAAAAAAAATAGTAGTTCTTCAGCAATGGTTTAGTATAGTAGTTCAAAGAACAAGGATATTTCACCATCTTAAATATTATTCTAATAGAAAATAATTTAACTTTTAATGTGTAAATTTAAGACACTTGCATACTTCACCAATACGTGCCTCTCTAAAAAGATCTTAATTTTAAATTGGGAATCTTTCGGAATAAGCCATACTATTTGTTAGCAGTAAGTGTTTATTTAGAGGTAATAGAGAATAATATATGTTTTAATGTGTCAATTTGACTCACTGGCATACACCACCAGTACGTGCCTTTCAAAAAATATACTCCTGAAGCTTTCGAAATAGGCCATACTATTTGTTAGCAATAAGTATTTATTTAGAAGTAGTAGAGAATAATTTATTTTTTAATGTTTCAATATAAGGCACTGGCATACTTCACCAATACGTGCCTTTCTAAAAAGATTTTACTTTCAGATCGCTAAAAACTTTATAAATAGGCCATACTACTTATTAGCAATAATTGTTTACTTAGAAGCCACTCATAAACTATCAACGGAATTTGATGGAAATAGAAATTCTCGTTTCCTGTATTCTCAAACTAACAATTTAGGATGAAACAGAGACCTCATAAAATACATTGTAGTTATCTGTAAATATTATTTTAAATTATATTGAAACACATCGGAACAAAACGGCGATAGTGTGAAATGGTATCTTGTCTCCCTCTATTGATTTTTATAGTATCTATGAGTTGCTGAATGCAGCCTGTCTTGAATTCTAGCTTTATTGAGACTGAGTGATTTTTCAGGGTATATTATTTCACTTGTTTGTACGGTTTCCGGATTATTAGAATCACGGAATGAGATACTTCACACGATAATTCTTAATGGGGAGTGAATTTATGAATTCTGTTGTTTACAATACATAGCTACAGCTATATTTCTCTAATGAGTGCGTTAATTGAGCTAACCCATTAATATATTATTAGGTAACGGCGACTTTTATGATGGTTATATATATCTCATATCCCATAGATGTATCCTGTTTTGAATTTTTTTTTTTTTTTTTTTTTTGCAATAAGTAGCTATAAGGATAATATCGACCAAGTTGATTAATGGAGTTAATCCATTAACATTTAGCAGTAGAGGAGACTTGAACGGTGGCTATTATTGACACATATTCAATACAAGTAAAAGACGTTTTGAATACTGTTTCTTTGCAATATATAGGTGGAGTAATTTTCTCGGTCAAGTTCGTTAATGGAGTTAGTCCTTTTACATTTTCATTGGTATGGGAGTGGCGACTCTAAAGGACATTGGCAAGGAAGTCACAACGACAGTGCTGATTAAAGTTATTTGCCGTTCCTTCTACTTTTTCATTCTACCATTATCATCCATCTCATCATGACCGTCCTCATTAGCATCGGTGTATAATCATGGGATATTAAATAAAAAAGGAGTTTGTTTTCGAATTTGTGATGTTTTTAAGACACCTACTATGAAAAAAATAGTAGTTCTTCAGTAATGGTTTAGTATAGTAGTTTAAGGAACAGGGATACTTCGCCATCTTAGTTATTATTCTAAGAGAGAATATTTTAAGTTTTAATGTGTCAATTTAAGGCACTGGCATACTTCACCTATACGCGCTTCTCTAAAAAGATCTTAATTTTAAATTGCGAATCTTTCGGAGTAGGTCATACTATTTGTTAGCAATAAGTGTTTATTTAGAAGTAATGGAGAATAATTTAAGTTTTAATGTGTCAATTTTACGCACTGACATACTTCGCCAGTACGTGCCGTTCAAAAAATATACTCGCCAAACTTTCGAAATGGGCCATACTATTTGTTAGCAATAAGTGTTTATTTAGAAGTTGTAGAGAGTAATTTATTTTTTAATGTTTCAATTTAAAGTACTAGCATACTTCCCCAATACGTGCCTTTCTAAAAAGATTTTACTTTTAGATCGCGAATATCTTTATAGATTGACCATACTACTTATTAGCAATAATTGTTTACTTAAACGCCACTCATTAACTATCAACGGAATTTGATGGAGATAGAAATTCTCCTTTCCTGTATTCTCAAACTAACAATTTAAGCTGAAACAGGGACCTCATGAAATACATTGTAGTTATCTGTAAATATTATTTTGAAGTATATTGAAACACATTGTAACAAAACGGCGATAGTGTGGAATGGTATCATGTCTCCCTCTATTGATTTTTATAGTTTCTATGAGCAGTGTTGAATTCAGACATTTTCACCCGGGGGGGAATGTCAACTCCTCGGGGGGGTTCCTGTATTTTTGCAAGAAAGCAGCATATTTAACAATTCCATCCACATGCACATCTTACCTAATATTGACAAGGTACATTCGCGAAGTGTCCCCTCGGGATTCGTCTAAAATTGATTTAAATGCAAAGTTTTCCGCGACCCAAAGTATATTGTACTAATTTTAGCGGCCCATACGGGTAATTTGCATATTTATGGGCCTTCATATATCCGGAATTCATACACTACTATAACGCTTGGTAACAAATTTGCTTTTAGTTTCTTTAGATGTAACTGAATATGAATGTGGGCATATGCAAAACTAATTGGATCAAGTACTGCTTCCCTGACAGGTTTTATCCACACCGGGAGTCATATTGGATTCAACTTTCGGTTTTTCAAATGGGAATAGGTGCATGTGATACATCAAATTCATACAAAATTTTCGCGGAAATTCATTGGTGTAGTATGATTTACGGTAGCTTGTACCATTTGCAAGATATTGCATGTTAAATGTGAGGCACTTCACAAATTCAACCACTAAAAAGTTGTGCAGGGCCTCGTATGAATATGTGATCTTTTACGTGAGTCATTGTTGACGAAATGTCTTCTGAACGTACATACATACAGACACACAGACGTAAATAGGATATGGTAGATCTTCACCAAAATCTGGTCGTATCTAGATTTACATTAGGCATAATGTTCGTAATACAATACTTCCTTGTTCGTAGAATAACATGGAAGTAATAACAATCACTCACAGAAATGTTGTAAGATTATGACACCAATGTTGTAGAGAGTTTGTTTATAAATACAGTATTTTCCAGTTACAAATTGTTTTGATTTGTCAACATCAAAAACGTAAGCGTAACTCACATTACTCTATAATGTCTATTCGCGAAGTGCCTAGAGGGATTTAACATGTAATATCTCGCAAATGGTACAAGCTACCGTAAAACTCACTACACCAATGAATTTCCGAGAAAATTTTATATGAATTTGATGTATCACATGCACCTACTCCCATTTGAAAAACCGAAAGTTGAACTCAATATTGCGGACCCAAGATGGAGGCCGGTGTGGATAACACGTGCCAGAGAAGCAGTACTTGATCCTATTTGTTTTCCATATGCCCACATTCATGTTCAGTTATATCTAAAGAAACTAAAAGCAATTTTGTGACCGAGCGTTATAGTAATGTGTGATTGAATTCCGGGTATATGAAGGCTCATAAATATGCAAATTACCCATATGGGCTGCTAAAATTAGTACAATACACATTAGGCCATGGAGAACTTTGCATTTAAATCAGTTTTACATGAATCACGAGAGGCCACTTCGCGAATGTACCTTGTGAGATTAATTGCTGATAAATATTCTATGTGAGATTACAATTGAAAAAAAAAAAACAATCCTTTAATTTTATCTAAAACATTAAATAAAGACTGGCAAAAATATTTTAGACTAAACTTTAACTGCTGTTTACAGTAGCTATTTTTATTATTTCCTATATTCAGTAGTTACTGTTTGTTACTAATGTAGAAGTTTTTAAAAAGATTTAAATTAACTCAAATTTTTTGTCCTAAAACAAACATACATAGGAATATCAACAAAAAGTTATCGTTCTTTCTCACACTTCTGATTCTAAATCAAGCATATTAGCCTTGATTTCTTCACTGCATACACATCAATAGTTTAGTTTACGAAATCTTCAGTAGGACTAGTGCCGTGTCGTGGAAAATCAGTGCTTGGCGCGAGTGTATACGAAGGCACCCCCGTATATATGAGTGAGGTCGACGGACCAGCCGCCAAAAGTAAGAAAATTTTAAAAAGTAAACCCTGCTTTTCCTTGATTTTGAGCACTTTTCATTACTTTTTTCCTTTCATTTTATATATGTGCACATGCCCACATCGCACTTACTTCGACGCCCGGGGCCGTCGCCCCGCTTGCCTCTCCCACATGGAACGGCATTGAGCAGGATCTTCATCACTTTCAATAGCAATCTTTCACTTATATACTACTATTATATTGATAAATTCTATATAAATCTCTAACGCAGGAAGGATAACTGTTCCTCCCTGATCCCTCTAAATGACGCCCTCTGAATCTCACCCTTTAACTGACTTATTTTTAATTAAAGAAAAGTGTGTTTACTTTAACAATCGTAAAACACATTACGTCTGTTACTTCCGATGCGAGAAATGGGATTTGAGCTCTCTATTTCAGATAATGCAAGAACTGTACATTTTCAAGAACTAAAGTCTGCTGACATCAGAGATTATATAGAATAATCGAAATATCTTCTCTATCTTTCCTTTCCTATCTCAATCTGTGCTAGTGCTACCTACTAATATATAATATAGGGCGAGAGTATAGTACCTACTAAAATACAAACCTTTCTTCAACAGTTAACAATTTCATGTTCTGCCAAACTCGGTCATAGCGTTAAGAAATACAAGTTTTATTCACTATTTGGTATCCTATCTTAGATGTTACATGTTTAATATTTATGTAGAATGGGTCTGCGTCATTTATATGTATATTGAGAGATCGGATTTCGTCTGCACGTGCACAGAAAGAAAAGCAAATAATTGGGTAAGTAATTTCTACATTTTGTGACTGAAATTTTTTGAGTTTCTCCGGGGGGGAATGAATTTTCTTCGGGGGGACATTCCCCCCCGGGCTACCCCCTGAATTCATCCCTGTCTATGAGTTGCTGAATGCAGCCTATTTTGAATTGTCGATTTATTGAGACTGAGTGATTTTTCATTGTATATTATTTCTCTTGTTTGTACGGTTTCCTGACTATTAGGATCACGGAATGAGACACTTGACACGATAATTCTTGATGGGAAGTGAATTTATGAATTCTATTGTTTACAATACATAGCAACTTCTGTATTGTCTCTGATGAGTGCGTTAATTGAGTTAACCCATTATGGTGCGTATGTATAGCTCATATCCCATAGATGTATCTTAAGTTTTGAATTATCTTTTTTGCAATATGTAGCTAAAATGATAATATCGACCAAGTTGATTAATGGACTTAATCCATTAAGACCCCTCGCATTCGGGATGAGCGTTCTGCCACTGAACTATCATGTGCTCCTCTCAGTTGATTCTGTAAAACCCATTCAGTTCCATAGTTATTAACATATTAAATACTTAAATGCGTAATTTTGAAAGGAATACAAGAACTGGGTAGTAGTGAAAATCAGAGGCGTCATTTCAGGTTTTGCTTGTGGGCAAGATCCCTTATATATATTATTCGCAGAACACCTTATTCCGAACACAAATGAACATGGAACTGCCTTTTCTTGACACTTCCTACTTCTCTCCGAAGCACTGGGTATCCATTGTTGTCAAGACTTACCTCCTGCCTACTTTGGTCCCTCCTTGAAATCAAGGTGTATCTGAAAACTCTATTGAGAGCATATCTGAGAATTACACCCTGTAGGGAATACCCTCTACACCTATTGAAAAATTGATGAAATATACACTTTTCGTTTGTGTATGCGTGACTTCCTTTACGCTGATAAGGACCATCATCCACAGTTTCTGAAATTCGGAATATGACCTGTTGAAATTGAACTTTCTCGCGATTTTGGACAGCCTTAGATCTGAAACTATGCACATTTCGCCATAGGTCCACATGGACTGTTTCTCTTATTTTGATGTGAGAAATCACCTTTTACAGTTAGTCTGTATAGTTCATTAACACCCTATATATATATATATATATATATATAGAGAGAGAGAGAGAGAGAGAGAGAGAGATTGAGAGAGAGGGTGTTTCAAAACAACACCGACAACGTTTGAGAGATGATTCCCGGCACCAAGATACGACAAAAAAGTATAGACCAACCTTTCCAATCACAATTATACAAATGCTTCCTTTCGGAGTTATAGGATGGCAAAAACATGAAAAAAAATGAACTTTAAAGGTCCATAGCTTTAATACTATGGGACCTATGGTAGTCTGGTCAAGACTTCACTTAGGAACTAGTATGTGCTCTATCCAAAAATATATGTTTCAGATTCCTAAGGTACTCACGCAACATTTTTTATAGAGGGAGTTTGGCTACGGGCAAATAATTTGAAATACACACCAACTACCTCTATAAAAAATTGTTGTGGAAGTACCTGTTGTGGATTCTGAAACCTGGATTTTTGGATAGGTCACAAATTAGTTCCTAAGTGAACTCTTGACCCGATTACGGTAGATCCCATAGTTTAGGAGCTATGGATCTTTAAACTTCATTTTTTCATATTTTCGGCAGCCTGTAACTTCGAAAAAAGGAAGCATTTGTGCATCCAAGTTGGTCTATACTTTTTGTCTTATCTTGGTGTCAGGAATTACGACCCAAACGTTGTCGGTGTTGTTTTGAAAGACCCCGTATATATGTATATATATATATACATACATACATATATATATATATATATATATATATATATATATATATATATATATATATATATATATATATATATATAACTCTATGGCCTATGGAACCCGGAGGTTCAGTGCCGCGTTCACAAAAGCTCTCCACTGACTTCTATCCTTAGCTAACTGCATCCAGTTTCTACTTTGTATTCCAATCTCTGCGAGATCCATCTTAATATTGTCCTCCCATCTGCGCCTAGGTCTTCCTAATGGTCGTTTTCCGATTGGTCTTCCAGTCAAGACTTTGAAAGCGTTACTACTTTCTTCCATTCTAGCTACATGACCCGCCCACCTAAGCCTCCTAGACTTGACGACCCTAACAATGTTGGGTAGACCATATAAATTATGTAGTTCCTCGTTATGAAGTTTCCGCCATTCCCCATTCCCGTTCCTCTTGGGTCCGAATATTCGTCTCAGGATCTTGTTCTCAAATACTTTCAGTCTATGTTCTTCCCTCAGAGTAAGTGACCATGTTTCGCAACCATACAGAACAACAGGCATGATTATCGTTTTATATACTTTAAGCTTCAAATTCTTCGACAGAATTCGCGACGACAAGAGATTTTGAACCGAATAGTAGCACGAATTCCCTGCTTTCAGTCGACATTTAATTTCTTCGTGAATATGATTTTCGTCTGTTAATATCGATGCTAAATATTTGAAAGTACCCACTTTATATATATATCGAGAGAGAGCGTGCACAAAGTTCCGGATAGATAGTTTGTGCCTATAGCTTTTATATGCACTCTAGGCATTATTTAAACTACTAGTCACCAAGGAAGAACATTCTTATTCCCCTCTTTATTCTCTTTCATCTTATTTAACAACTTCATAGGTCTATTCCCCTATGTATTTATTGTATTTGTTTAGATACAATAAATATTTAAAGGAAACACTTGCACCATTCATATGACTGTAAACTTCCTCTCTTTTTATTATTTTTTGAAAACTGAAGAATAAACGTTCATCTGCCCTCTGGTCTTCTTGCGCCGTACATTTTCAAATCATTTTAAAGCTATATCCACGTGTTAGCTATATTTCATTAAAGTATACAATATTACCCATGGTTCATATTGTGGAGCACAAATGGAAAAGCACAGAAGTGTATGCCTATATTTACTAAATACTTCGATAGTAGTCAAACATTATTGATACACTGATCAATATCTTAAAATCAGTCATATAAACAACAAACAAATTAACAATTGACATCCATCTCTATTCAGTTCCAAACAAGCTTCCCTATATGTTATCTTTCTAAAAGGTATGAGCGTGAAACTTAGGGGACAATTGCCCCCTCCTGCCCCCCTAAATGACGCTCCTGGTGAAAAGCTAATTAGCTTCGTTTATAGTATTGTATATTTATTTGTTTATTTCTAAAATGAAAACACGACAATATTTTGATGATGTATTGAAGCAAGTAGGTCTATGTATTCAGTTTCGGTCCTTTCTAAAATAAACGAGAAATTCATTCGACCATTCTTTTAAACTAGGGATGGCCAAAATTTTCCGGAATCCGGATTCCGGAAATTTTGTTTTCCGGAATCGGAAAATTTACATTCCGGAATTCGGAAAAATTCCGGATTTCGGAAAAATTCCGGATTTCGGAAAAAATCCGGAATCCAGAAAAATTCCGGATTTCGGAAAAATTCCGGAATTCGGAAAAATTCCGGAATTCGGAAAAATTCCGGAATTCAGAAAAATTCCGGATTTCGGAAAAAATCCGGAATTCGGAAAAATTCCGGAATCCAAAAAAGTTCCGGAATTCGGAAAAATTCCGGAATTCGGAAAAATTCCGACATTCGGAAAAATTCCGGATTTCGGAAAAATTCCGGAATTCAGAAAAAATCCGGAATTCGGAAAAAATCCGGAATTCGGAAAAAATCCGGATTTCGGAAAAATTCCGACATTCGGAAAAAATCCGGAATTTTTCCGAAATCAGGAATTTTTCCGATTTTACTTTCCGGATTCCGGAAAGTAAAAATTCTGGAATTGGCCATCCCTAGCTAGTAGCTGTTAAAAGAGAAACACAATAATGAATATATATACTGTATTAGTTTCTTGTAGTTGGATATGTCTTTATCACTTACGTAGACAATTGCTACTGCAGTTATTTACTGTTTTATAAGGGTCTTATTTTCACACAAAAAAAAGTCGCCGGTATGTCTCAAACATTATCGCGTTCCCACCTACAGCTACTCCAAAGCACTGCAAACTACTTTGTAACCAGGCGAAAGGCAGTGGAGGAAAAGAAATCTCAACAAATATTCTAATAACATTCGCTTATTGTCAACATACCTACAGTGAGCGCAGAAAGTGTTCGTACACCGTGCATACTTTATATTGAAAACAGCTAGCATGAGAACGGGAGGTGGAAAATATATATATAACCAGAATTAAGACTACACATTCATACATTTTATTTCTATATATAAGAGAAAGGCCAAACAAACACAATCACTGTTTTGTTCAGAAGAAAAGAGAGAATTCCTTTTTTGTAAATGCAAAATGTCACCGTACACTTATGCTTGAATTAGTGCTTATAAAGTATATTACGTTATTTAATATTTTGTGGGATTACCCTGTGCGTTAATGATTGTCTGTAGTCTTCGTGGCATTGATTTCACCTGTAGTAGTTTGTAGTTCTGTAGCTTCGGGACTGATTATGTCCCATTCTTCTTGAATAGCTTTTCTTAGGCCTTCTTTAGTAGAGACAGGGCCGGCGCGAGTGAGGGTCGAGCCATGCCACCGCCCAGAGCGGCAAGTCTAATGGGCGGCAAAATTTGAAAAAGAAAAGAATACTATCAAAATATAATGCTTCGTAATAGGCTCACATGGAAAAATAAGATTGTGTTAACCTGAGAATGTAATTGAACTTACTTCACTCACATTCAAGAAATACTCTCTCAGGAAATTCAGAGCATTCCTCCTCGTTTTCAATTATCAAACTACTAGCCACAGGTATCTCGTTCAATATTTCCCTTGCAGCAGTGTAGATAGGATTTTGAGCTAGAGTGCATAAGATTATCACGGTGTCTTTTTATATTTTTTTCTATTCAATAATGTTCTAACGCTCCGCTCCAAGTATGCAAAAGGTACACTCCCACTTGAGACAGGCCGTTCTAGCCTGTAGCATTCAGGGGCGGATCCAGGACGGACTTCTGGGGGGCGGTGGGTTGTAATACTGCTACTTAGAGCTACTTTTAAGAGCGTCAAAAAATAAACTATATATTTTATTTATATATAAAATAAAAAAGTTTCCTCTTCTGGGGGGGAGATCGCCCGATCGCCCCCCCCCCCTGGATTCGCCCCTGGTAGCATCTAGAGACATTTAGGTTCTAATAGCGAGTTTTTGACCAATTTACAAATTGTTCATTCCGAATATAGTAAATCGTACAGCGTATTATTTCTTGAGAAATGTTTCATTTTTTGTATAGCTAAAAAAAAGTTTATGACTTTTTTTTTTCTGCGTCAGTTCAACGTTAGGCCATACTAAAGGAACATATTAGTAGTCTCACTTTAAAATCATAATCCACCACAAGGTGGGAGAGCCGAATTGATGCTCTGACTCAGTTATCAAATATAGGAAGTTTATGATGCCTTACTTCAAATAAGTAATGACAATAGAACCGATAGAATGGTCGTCCACGATGCTCTGTGTATAGCAAACCAGCTGAGTTACTTTTCTTTCCTTTACTCACTCGTTGTCTGATATGACTTTAAAGCATTGATTCTCATGTGTTGGATGCAGTAGGATTTCTTGAAAATATATCTGGGTACTTTGAGAGGAGCAGAAATTATGCAAAGTTTAAATCTTACTTAGTTGATACGATGGACTTGGCATCAGCATTAGATACGGGTGATCCACTGATACGTAATACAGTGCAAGCTCGAAGTCGAAAGAAGAGACAGTTTCAGTACGAGGCAGAGGATGAAGCTACTGAAAACATCCACAAACAAGATACAAGATCGATTTTTATTACAAAGTTCTAGAAGTGATTGTGTTAGCTTTTAAGAGAAAGATTTGAGCAACTTAAATATCACAGCGAATATTTCAATTTTCTTTGCGATATAAGTAATCGTAAAGATATAGCCTACCACCTGAACTTTTTGTCTGAAAAGTGTACTAAACTTACCACCATTTTAACACACGAAGAATTGAAAGATATTAACCCCAGTGATTTGAAAGACAAACTGAAAGTGTTATCCACTATAATTAAGCCTGTGAAAGTTCACAAAATAATAATAATAATAATAATAATAATAATAATAATAATAATAATAATAATAATAATAATAATAATAATAATAATAATAATAATAATAACAATAATAATAATAATAATAATAATAATAATAATAATAATAATTAAGGAACATGACTTTGCTCCCAATGTTAGTATTGCACGTAGAATTTTGTTAATCTTGCCTGTAACAGTGGCAAGTGGAGAAAGAAGTTTTTGGAAACTTAAGTTTATTAGAAACTATCTACACTCTTCTATGTCTGAAACACGCTTGAGTGGTCTAGCGACGATATCAATAGAACACAAATTGGCTAAAACATTGGACTACGTGATGTGATAAAGGAATTTGCTCATATCAAAGCAAGAAAAGTTTCTTTCAATTAAGATATGTTAAATTTATGTATGTCTATTGTGTTTTAGTACATTATAAGGCTTAAGCTAATCACTTACATTTACTTTATTATGATATCTGATTTACTGTATTATCTTCTTGCTCCATACTCTGTTGAAAACGCCTTTTGATATAAAATAAGCCTAAAAATTAAAATTCTTAGTCATGATTAAAGTATATTTTTAAAATTTTATTTTCTGTATGCGCTGCTCTATATTACAGATATACAGCGAAATCGAGCATACTGAATATTGTGTCAGTATAGAGTCGTTTAAATATTACGTGAACATTCCAGAAAGGTAGTTTTTTTTTTTTTTTTTTTTTTTTTACTTTTCCATTTTATACATGTTTTTAAATGACACTTGAACGTTATCTGTCAAAATAAGGTTTGCGGATTAAAGGGGCGGCATGTGAAAGCACCGCCCAAGGCGGCAAAATTGCTAGCGCCGGCCCTGAGTAGAGAAGCTGTGCCTTCTGATTGTTGTCTCCAGAACAGACCATAGATGTTCTATGGGGTTCATGTCTGGGGATTGAGGAGGTGTGCGAAGCTGTTTCAAGGTATTATAGAGTAGCCACAATCGAGTATTTTCCGCTGTATGTTTGGAGTCGTTGTCTTGCTGAACAATAAATTGTTTTCAAGAACCATCTTCTGCGCACTAGTTTGGAGATTTTTCTTTAATATGTTAATATACACTTTGTGGATCATCACTCCATCGATAAGGTGGAGACGACCCACCCCTGAGGCACTCATACAACCCCAGACGAGCACGGACCCTCCTCCGTGTCTTACTTTAGGGACGAGATTTTGAGGATTCATCTCTGTATTCACCTTGCACCATACAATACGCCTCCCATTGGACTCGATAAAGTTAAATTTACTTTCGTCCGAAAATATGACCCTATTCCAGAAAGAAGCCTGATCCCTTATCTTTATACTCTTTTTCAAACTTTAGTCTCTTTATACGATTTGTCTTGTTCACCCAGAACATTTTCCTGGCTATCCAACCATGATACCTTGCAAATATTCCGCACTGTACTGGCTGATACTTTAACACCGCGTGTTTCCAGATCCGTTGCCAATTGCACAGCACTATTTTTTGGAACCTTTTTTCTTTCCCTAATAATGTAACGTTTATCTTGTTCGCTCAACAGTCTTGGTCTTCCAGTTTTTTTTTTTTTTTTCGCACAGTGATAGAAACATTATACATCGCAATTATTGTTTGTACTGTTGTACGAGGCCTGTCTGCAAGGTTTGCTATCTTTCTCAAAGACTTACCCTTCTTATGCAATTTAATAATTACTTTTCTTGTCTCCTCATTTGTTTCTGTTCGGTTGCTTCCCACTTTGACAGCCCAACGTGCAGTTTTTTCACTTCTATTCACAACTAAACTCATTCTGTTACTCGTCATGCTAAACAGAGGTGTATACTCAGGTGAATACTAGTGAACCCCAGTTGTGGTATCTTTGTTTCGTATTCGTACGTCAGGTGTACGATCACTTTTTGCGTTTACTCTATACACTTTCTACGGAATTTATTTACTTTCTGACCATTAAACTTGTCTTTGTGGTTCTTTATTGATACATTCATAAAGCTTAGTTTTCATTATTCATATTCTGTGTGTTATTACACTTCTTAAATTTTCTGTTTCTTTTTCGCAGGCATTCTCGTTTCAATAGCATAGGTGTACGAACACTTTCTGCGCTCACTGTATGTACAGTAAATACAAATTTATAATTTTTGACTTTACGAAGTGTACAATGTAATTGTTCAATAATTAACATAAGCAGGCATTCATTAATTTATATTAATATAATAACTAATAAAACTAATAAGCGGGTGATTGATGACTCAGTGGTAGAGTTTTCATCTATGGTATTCTAACCCAGGACATGTGGGTTTTCGATGGCTAATTTTGTGTTCGAAAATTTTCCCGGTGGAAGGCCTACCTTTCTTATATTTGTTCCATCATCACTCATTAACGAATTTAGTTTATCAAAACTCTATAGCCATATATTCATTCTGTCCGTCAGTGAAGCAAACAGTCTCAAGAACTATCTGATGGATTACCAATCAATTTTGGCCATGATGTACAGAGTCAATAGTTAAGAATCGAGTTCCCTGATGAATGTAATATTCAAACCGGAAGCGGTACAAATCAACCATTTCCGGTTTTAACGTTAATCATTATATAGTAAATATGGTAATAGATAGCGAGAAGCGGTTTCCAGTAATCGACATATATATAACATTCATGTAGATAGAATGTTACCCAATTTGTGCATCTGCTGAAAATAATGAGCTTAGGTATTTAGAGAGCATTTTCCGCTTTAGAAAATGTGTGCTTGGTAAAGAATGTAGAGAATTAGCTGAGTCAGGCATGTAGCTAGAATATGGTAATAGGAAGGGGGGGGGGTGTCTGTCACGAAATACTGTGGTTATTTACCAGGGGCTCAATCATTCTAAACTATTTTATTGGCAACATATATTGGTTCGTTTAGTCAAGATTTCTAAATGGGGGGATGATATGAAATACTGTGGTTACACACCAGAGGCTCGATCAATCTAAATATTTTACTGACAACATACCCATATTGATTGGTTAGGACAATAAAATGAGGATATATTAGTAAGTATTTTAATTAGAAGCTATGAAGAAATCTCGAGTAAAAGAATATAAAAAAGTATTGAAAAAGATATAGTTTTCCTAGGTCATTCGAACGGTGTCGAGAATTTTGCGTCTGGGAAATTTGCGCCCTACCTCAAGAACAGGGAAAATTGCGCCTGCGATGTACCTCCACCGGGAAGTTGAGCCCTGCGAAATAAAAGAACCTATTGGACGCATTTGCTCGGAGGGGCTGACATTACAGCATAAACAATCCTCCCCCACAACCATGCCATTTGTGATTTATTTTCATTGTGGCTATATAAGGGGAGAATAAACTTCAATATAAGCCAAAAGAACACAACGGATCAAAGCAATCACTGCTTCTTCCAGAGATGATTTTGGGGGAACACTGGCCTCCCCAGAGCTCTCAGAGTCCCCCCTCGGAGGAGATCAAAATAATACGTCTATAATATAATAATAAATAGAATAGTACCAGCAGTGACCCCCCTCCGGAATACTAAGTGTGCCCCCCGGAACATTTTTTTCTGAAAGAACAACTGAACGCAATTGTGTGTTTGAATTCCAGCAAGTAAACACACTGTACATAGTTTTCTTGATAATATTACTGAACTGATTTTACATTCACTTTACATTTTCTTTTATATATTTTGTGTCCTGAAAAGCCAAACAACTCGCAAGGATTGTGAACAGAGATATCTGGGTAGAGCCAAACAACCTTTTGTAGATTAAATTATACTCTTTGATTATATTAAGAATTATATATCAGTCATTTATACTTTTTTGTAAATTTTGTAGTATAATGAAAAATTGTATTTGTATGGATTGCCCTTTAGTGAACTAAAATTGTATTTTTTTCATTTGTTCGGAATATTATAACGGATGGAGTAACTCACTGAGACGATGATAGGCAAGCCTAGTTCAAGTGTGAGTGGAAGTTACTTTACACAATACAAAAATAAGTTGAATTGTAGGGCGCTAACATCCCAGTGCAAATATATAGCCGGCGCATTTTCCCCTCTTTTTGGGGTAGGGCGCAAACATCGCAGTGCAAATATATTGCGAGCGCATTTTTTCCTATTTTTGTGGTAGGGCGCAAATTTCCTGGGCGCAAAATTCTCTCATTCAAGGAAAATATAATGTCCGTGAAGTTGACAAGCCACTTATGTCAGACTCCAATTTCGACTTTAAACTTCGCTAGTGCTACGTTAGTGTTCGATAGTGACGCAAATCGTTAGTACTCCACAGATAACGTGTGCTTTTTAAATAATGGATATAGGTCTTCTAACTGCATGCCAACACGCCCCTTCTAAGAATCATCTCAAAAATGAGGTTAACCGTTAGAGCAAGTAAGTGCTCATTAGAGCCATTAACATTAATGCCTCCATCGTACGGACCTACGAGTAATGATAATAGCACGCTCTTTGCTAGTCTCAATGCGTCCCTATATTCTCGCGAACATTCTGACGTGCCCAAGTTAGTTTTTTTTTGTTTTTGTTTTTTTTGCAACTATTCTTTAGCTGTTATTGTTTATTGCTAGTCTGCAGAGTAGTCCTTACATTAGTATGCCATTGTCCTTGATAATCATTGCGTATTTACAAGCAGTTTGTTATTACTGTTAGAAGATATCAAAAAACAACAGATAAAATCTACTACTTAACGGTTCACATTTTTCTTTTACAGTACATAAACGATTAATAATAATAATAATAATAATAATAATAATAATAATAATAATAATAATAATAATAATAATAATAATAATAATAATAAGAAGAAGAAGAAGAAGAAGAAGAAGAAGAAGAAGAAGAAGAAGACTATTCCAGCATAAAAGTTATCAATTGCATCCCACTGGCAACAAGAGACGCATATTTTAACTTCACAAAAATTAGTTTCTCACGATTTTCTGGAAAACTACGTATGATAACATCTTCAATATGTCAAGTTGTTTATCTCAGTGTGATATATGTCTTACCTCTGGACAATATCACAGTAAAACAAAAATTAAATATTAGAAGTACATCGTACTTTTGGACTACATCTCATTAACCATGGGAAGATTGAGTAGTGTATACTTTAGGATGTAAGTTTCAGCTTAATTTGCATCATACATTCTTAGGATTACAAAAAGGAAATTTGTTCGTTTGCGTTTGAACAAAATTCTTAGGATTACAAAAAGAAAAAATAATTTTTCCGAATTCCGGAATTTTTCCGAAATCCGGATTTTTTCCGAATTCCGGAATTTTTCCGAATTCCGGAATTTTTCCGAATTCCGGATTTTTTCTAAATTCCGGAATTTTTCCGAAATCCGGATTTTTTCCGAATTCCGGATTTTTTCCGAATTCCGGATTTTTTCTAAATTCCGGATTTTTTCCGAATTCCGGATTTTTTCCGAAATCCGGAATTTTTCCAAATTCCGGAATTTTTCCGAAATCCGGATTTTTTCTAAATTCCGGAATTTTTCCGAATTCCGGATTTTTTCCGAAATCCGGAATTTTTCCGAATTCCGGAATTTTCCGATTTTACTTTCCGGATTCCGGAAAGTAAAAATTCCGGAATTGGCCATCCCTATTTTAAACATTAAGACCCAGATCGATTGTTTAACGTAAACTCTGAATCACACGTGAATCTATGTTCCAGATGCTTTTTAAGACACCTAGTATTAAACATAATAATAATAATAATAATAATAATAATAATAATAATAATAATAATAATAATAATAATAATAATAATAATAATAATAATTCATCAGTAATGTTTTAGAGTAGTAGTTTAAGGGAAGGGATATTTCACCATCTTAGCCTCTTTGAAAAACCTTGGTATTTAATAGAAGTAACTACTATTTTAATAACTAAAGAGAATAGGTTAATTTAAGTTTTAATGCACAAATTTAAGGCAATGGTATATTTTACCGATACGTACCTCTCTAAAAGGATTGTAACTTTAGATCACGATTCTTTTGAAAAGGGAAATACTAATAAGTATTCACATGAGGAGTCGCTGATAAACTGTAAGTGGGTTCTTATTGGAAAAAGATATTCTATACACTTGTATTCTCAACCAATAAAATTGCGAAAGTATATTTCACCATGTTGATTATCTTTCAAAAATCTGGAGTTTTCTCAAAGTACCTAATATTCTAATAATGACAATAGAGAATAATTTAAGTTTTAATGTATCGATTTAAGGTATTGGTATACTTTGCCAATACTGCCTGTCTAAAAAAAAATTACTTTTAGATCACGATTCTTTCGAAACAGGACATAGCAATAAGTATTCATGAGTAAAATAACTCATAAACTGTCAATATGTTCTTCAAAGAGAAAGATATTCCATATACTTGTTTACTCAATTGAGGAGGTATATTTCACCATGATGAGCCAATTATTCGAAAGGCTCGTGTTTTATAAAGTAGCAACTATTTTAATAAAAACAGAGAATAATTTAGTTTTAATGTATTAATTTAAGCCACTGATATATTTCACCATTACGTACCACCCTACAGAGATTTTTATTTTAGACCGTGATTCTTTTGAATTAGAGTATACTACTTATTAGCGATATGTATTCAGTATAAAAGTCACTGGTAAGCTGTCAGTGGGAACATGATGAAGAAAAAAAACCACATACCTGTGCCCTCAATGTACACCATTACGCGTATATATTACCAAGCTGAGGCTTTTTCAAAAGCCTGTCTTGATACTGATGTCCCCATTAAACTCAAATTAACCAAAGATTCAAAAACCTATTGTTTTCTCAAAGTAGCAACTATTCTATTAACAATTGAGAGTAATTTAAGTTCCAAAGAATCGATTTAAAGTATTGGAATGCTTTGCCAATACTGCCTATGTGAAAGACTTCACATTTAGTTCACGATTCGTTCGAAACAGGACATAGCAATAAGTATTCATGAGTAAAGTCACTCATGAACTGTCAGTGGGTTCTTGATGGATATAGAGAATCTATATACTTATATTCTTACCCACACAATTGAGCAGGTATATTTCACTACGTCGATACTCTTTTAAACGTCTGGAGTTTTCTAATTGTACCTAATATTCTAATAACAATAGAAAATAATTTAGATTTTAATATATCAGTTTAAGGCATTGGTGTACTTTGCCAATACAGCCTGTCTACTAAGATTTTACTTTTAGATCACGATTCTCTCAAAAATAGACCATAGCAATAAGTATCACACGAGAAGTCACTCATAAACTCTCAACAGATTCTTGAAGGAGAAAGGTATTCAATATACTTATAGTCTTACCCACACAATTGCGCAGGTATATTACCCAATGTCAATTCTCTTTCAAAAGTCTGGAGTTTTCTGAAAGTACCTAACATTCTAATTATAATAGAAGATAATTTAAATTTTAATATATCTATTTAAGGCATTGGTATACTTTACGAATATTGCCTCTTGAAAAAGATGTTAATTTTAGATCACCATTCTTTCGAAATAGGCTATAGCAATAAATATTCAGACGAAAAGCCATTCATAAACTGTCAATGGAAATTTGATGGAGAAAGATAAATTCTATATACATGTATTGTCAGCATGCACAATTGCCAGGTATATTTTTTCGAACCCTTGAATCTCTAATACAATAGAACTTAAATTATTCTCCATTGTTACTATGATAATAACTACTTTAAGAAAACTCCAAACTTTTTAAAAAAATTCACATGGCGAATTATACGAAAACACAAGCAATCGTTTTCTTACCATCTGTAAATTATTTATTTCAGCTTTAAAAAATTCAAGATTGCTTATAAAACTCCAACTGACCAAAATAGTATATATATTTTAAGATTATATATCTGTGTTACAGTTTCGGCTATGTAACATAGCCTTCCTCAGACACATTATGAGAGAAATATCCAATTTTGACAGCCGATAATATATGTCAAAATTGGATATTTCTCTCATAATGTATCTGAGAAAGGCTATGAAACATAGCCGAAACTAAAACACAGATATATGACCTAACTTTCTGAACAACGATCACAGATTTATCGAAATCATCATTTGCTACGCCTTCATATTGACCAAAATCCGGTTACAATCCATAGTATTTTTAAGTATCCTTGGCATTGAGTTTATTCCAAGTTTACATGGGCGTCACATCTTACTTTCATCGACAAAGCCAAAAACCGATTCAATTTACTCAAACATCTAATTTGTGCCACATGGGGTCTTAATTCGCATCTCCTCAATACTTACAAAGTTTTTCATGCGCCCGGTTCTAACTTAAGGCCACAAATCGTAGTTGTCAGTTCCTCCTAAGAATTATCTAAAGTTAGCAATTCTCGAACGCCAAGCGTTTCGTTTAGCCCTTCGCATCAGTCTGCAGCTATTATCTTATCTACAGACCCTGCGCTCTAACAACAATAGAAAACTTATTAAAGCAGGCCATCCAGTCTTCCTGAATATTCTCCAAAATGATAGACTTTGATACTGCACTTGTATATTATCCCACACCTCCACGATCTAAAACAAAAATCTTTTTAGAGAGGCACGTAATGGTAAAGTATGTCAGTGCCTTAAATTGATACATAAAAACTGAATTATTCTCTATAGTTATTAGAATAGAAGCTAATTTAAGAAAACAAGGTTTCAAATGAGACTCAACATAGTGAAATATACCTGCGCAATTGAGTACATTGAATATAAAATTATATAGAATATCTTTCTCCATCAAGAACCCATTTACAGTTTATGAGTGATTTCTCATGTGAATATTTATTTTTGTGTCCTATTTGAAAAGAATCGTGATCAAAAATTAAAATCTTATTAAAGAGGTACGTATTGGTAAAGAATACTAGTGCCCTAAATTGATACATGATAGAGATGGGAAAAAGAAGGCTTTTTTTAAAATACGGCCTTTAAAAATCCGGCCTTTTTAAAAAAATTTGGCTTTTTTTTTCATTTTCATAATTTTTCTATCTAAATAGTTTCTTATAGTATACTTTATAGTTAAATAAGATATCTTGACCTAAATGCCACGTTTCGCTCTGGAATTTGTCGTCATGATGGATGGAGCACATATTTTATGAATTAAACATAAAGTAGGCCTACGTAGTATTTGAGGGTAATTTTAGAAGTTATATAACTTTATTATATGTTCTGAGTTACCGACTTTTTTTCTTCTCTAGATCATTTCATTTTTAGTCATCCGTGTTTCATTTCTTAGAAAAGTATCTTAGTATTGTATCTTCTAGCACATAACTTAAACTTAAGTTTTTCATATATCCGTCAAAGCGTACTTCCACATTTCTGTTATATAAAGGTAACCAAGAAAGTTCTGTCGCTTTATGTGGAGGTCTGTGTTCAATTGGCCCTCATACCGTGAGTTGAATCCTAATGGAGGTAAGGCGGTCAGTTGTTTGTGTGGGTATATCCAACATACTACTTGGTTGTGGTACTTCAGTTACATAGTGAACTTGTGTAAGGACAGACTGAACATGGGACCTCCACAGAGCGTCATAAGGGCGTGTACGGTGTGGGTTTCAAACTGGGATCAAACGCCGCGCTGCAGCGGGGCAGAAGATATGCCAGGCCTTTGAAGAGGGTGTTGTGATTACTCGGACAGTGCAGCGATGGTTTAACAAGTTTAAGGACAGTGACGAAACATTCGAAGACGCACCACGTGCCTGAAGACAAATACATGCATAAAATGAAGATCTTCAGGCAGCAATTGAGGCGAAAAGTGGCCAGTCATGTGAGGAACTGGGACTACAATTCAGTATGAGTAGAGAAACCATTCGTCAGTACCTCCATAACTTGGGAAGACTACAAGTTGGGTCAATGGGTCCCACATGATTTAACTCAGGGCCAGAAGGCAACGAGAGCAGACACCTGCGTTTCTTTGCTGTCACGTCTGAGGAAGGAGCCTTTTCTGGACAGGGTGTTGACATGTGATAAGAAGTGGTTCGTGTACGAATCTCCACGGTGCCGTCATCATTGGTTAGCATCCCAGAAACCGGTTCCAAAACAGCCAAAACCAGCACTGCACCAGAAGAACTTCCTCCTGTGTGTTTGGTGGACTACTCGCGGCATTGTGCATCGAGAACTGCTACCAGCTGGTCAGAGCATCAGTGCAACTATTTACTATCAGGATTTGGGTCATGTTAAGGAAAAACTCAAAACTCTGGAGCCAGCACTTCTGAATCGCAATGGGGTCCTTTTGTTACAGAACAACGCTAAGCCCCACGTAGCTGGGATGACCCGTAACATCATTCTACGCCTTGGATGCGAAACACTATTGCATCCATCATACTCTCCGGACATTGCACCGTCTAATTTTCACCTGTTCCATTCCTTTGAGAATCACCTTAAAGGACGCCAGTTCAAATCCCTAGTAGAGATGCAAAATGCACTTGATACCTTCTTCGCTTCACAGCCCTCCAAGTTCTTTCGCGATGGAATCCATGGCCTTCCAGAACGTTGGCAGAAGATCGTCGATGCTGATGGGGACTATTTGTGATCTTCCAGGTACGTCTTAGGTGACATATTGACGATTACCTTTACACTATAGCTGTGCAATGATTTAGCAATACTCTCCGGGATACAACCTTCAATGCCATTTTATACAAATAATCAATAGTAGACTTAGAATAGTATTTTGAGAGGTGTTTTTCTGATTAATGTTTGTTTTTTTTTTCTAAAAATCACTAATTTTTATTAGAGAGGAGCTTGAAATTTATGAGTACAGACATAACTAATATTTCGTTTCGTTTGTATATTCCGCAATAATCTTCCGGATACAACCTTAAAGGCCATTTTATAGTGATAATCAGTGGCGAATTTAGAAAAGTATGTTGGAGTGGTTTTTTTTCTTATTAACGTTTCGTTTTTCTAAAAATTCTTTATAAATTCTTTATTTTTGAGGGAAGCTTGAAGTTTATGAGTAAAGGCATACCTAATGTTTCGTTTGATTTAGAAATTCCGTAATTTCGGGGAACAGACTTCAGTCGGAAAGACCCCTCTCCACCCAACCCCCTTCGCAAATCCGTCACTGCTGGTAATTAGTAATAACAACGATTTAACAATAATAAGATAGAAAGTCGGCCAGGACTCACAGTACACGCACTATATCTACATTCATAGATGGAATTAAGAAAAACTTTTGTCAGAAAGATCGAATGCGGGATTCAATCCCGGACTTCGCGATAGAAGGACAAAAGCTAACAACTCACTCATGTTTTGTTGTGCATTTGTGCTTTACTTAACTTAAATGTATTCCGTAGTTTTTTTTTTCTTTTCTTTTAAAATGAGAGTTCCGTAATGATATGTTGAATTCCTCTTGTTAAAAATTCAGAAACCTTCAGAAATGGCACTAGGAGTTAGCTCTTTATTGTAAGTATCGGTCAGTTTAGTTGGTTTGTTAGAGTGTTTAGCGTCCATTTACAGTAGCGTAGCGTGATATTCCGAAATGGGGATGCCAAAGTTAGTAACTTGTGTGATACAATACTACTAAAATCAGCAATACATAGCTATACCGATGGGAAATATAGGGTTGTAAAAAATTTAGGGGGTAGGCCCCCTAATTGGTGGCCTAGTGGGGCATACAGAAGCAAATGCGTGGATTACGTCAGAAGCCAATAAGCAATTGTCTCAGCTTCTTCTTACCACTACTGTGTGACAAGAAAACTCGGCCCCGCTGTTGTATGAACATTGTTTCCAGTATAGTTCCCTTTATTTCTTTCTCGTGGGCAGCTTCTTTCTCCACATACCATACTTCAATCTCGTTCTTTAAAAAGTCAACCTTAGAAATTTGTCATCTTGAGTTCGAAACTCAGACACCCATTCGTGAATATGGGCCTGAGTGTATACGTATATCATTTGAAGATTTAAATAGAAAACACTTAAACCAGCTCTGGGGGCCTGTTTCTGAGTACGTATTTCGTTGTCAGATATCCAGATACTGAAGGCAGGGGCGCAAATCCGTCTTCAACGTTCGGGAAACGGGTAAGACCGCTCCCATTTTTTAAAGCGATGTTCAAAATATTTATGAAGTTGAAAAACAATGCTGTGGAGGATCAGAGTTGTCTTCAACATTTGCAGGAGGGCAGGTTTAAGGGAGGAGGGCATATTTGAGGCTTACTCTGGGGGGAGGGGTAATGAAACTCATATTACGGTCTGATTTCTGAGGTGAACCTGTTCTATATTATATACCAGGCGATGTAGATAAAATTGTGATACGTATCAAGTGTCGTAAACACATTCTGAAATCTGAATACATACATATTTATAATTGATATGTTTCTATTTACGCATCCACAATGATCCACATTAAAATTTTAGGACACTTGTTTTGTAATAATATAAATAATGACTTCCCCAAAACTATGAAAGAAAATCAACTATGTATGGCGCAACAATACTCTTATTTGAGCAAAATTATGATGATCACAATAGCATTATAGGAATCGTTACAGGAATTAAACAAATAGTTGAAAATAGACTAACAATAATAAATGATAATGTAATATTAAAAAACACGATCCTTTTTTTAAAATGAAACAAGTCAAGGGAAATAATTTCATCCCACTTTCCTTTGTGGCATTGGGACACAAATCATCACAATTTCAAATCGGGTGGAGGGGACATGTCCCCCTCATCTCCTCGGGATATGTGCTAATGACTGAAGGGCCCAAGCAATCTTTGCGAGGGGCGAGAATGCTGGCTCTCTTGGTCTACCAGATCGGTGACCGTGATTCTACAGAATGCTTTATATTTATCCTTGTGTGTGTGAGCTCCCTCAAAGAATTTCTGGCCACGCCACTATGTATTTATGATGAAGATTAATAGTTTGCCTTTAATTACGATTACAATTACGATGCATTTAATTACGATTAAAGTATAACTATTTTTATACTATTATTTACATAACCGACATGCTTCAAAAAGGCATTGAACTAGCCATTTCTGTTTTGTTATCTTTCCTTGACGTTAGCGCTCGTATGTTCTGTACAGAAACTATAGCTTAGTTCAAAATAGATAGAGTTGGAAATACTTGAAGATATGCCAACGTATATCTAAAGCAAAATGTAGAGTTGCAAGGGGTGAAGGGAGTTAAGAAAGCAAATAGTTGCGCATGCGCACTCCACAGAAAGCAGACAAAAACCCCGTTTCTTGCAGTAGGCCTGGATGCCCAAGGAACATAGCATATGACAAGAGGAAAGATAGAAAAAGTGCATCTGAGTGACGCGCATGCGTAGGTTCCGCTTATCAAAGTAAGGCGAGAGAGCCCATCCAGAAGATTGCAGTGGAAATAATTGTGATAATTACAAGCAAACAATTTATATACAATGAAATACGTATTTTTTCTTATTAATAGGGGATGCCGGGCATACCGGCGTTCCCTTACGCTACGCCGCTGTCCATTTACATCATTGAGGTCTATATAGAGACGGAACCTACGACTTAAAGTGGGATTCGAACAGCTACTCGGTGTTGAATCTGAGACATTGGGCTCCCAGTGGGGATTGAACCTGTGACCGTGCGCGCCAAATGCGAGCGCTCTAGCCATGAGGCTACGGAGGAGTTCTTTCGAAGCTGAGCTAAATCAGTGACATTTGCAAAATTTCTATATAACTTTGTAGAAAATGTACATTGCAAATCCTATCCTCACCAACTTTCAATTAAAAAAAAAAAATATTTCTGGAGAATGGAGTTCTATGCTTAATGCTACCTTTGCCGTCATTTTTCAAGATTGCGAAGCGAACGACGGTACCTCAAGGTCACAAACTTAGCAAGTTTATAATCCTGCCAAATTTCAAAACTATTCAGCCTTTTGCACCGAAAATGTACCTAATGATTGGACTAAAATAATAGTTGCAAACTTCGGTTTTTTTTTTTTTTTAACTCTTCAACTGTTAATGCCCATGAGGAGCTGCATTAAAAAATAGGTGATTTTTGAGCGTCCCGTACAAAGGTTGCATTTTTTCAGTCTTTTAATGTAATAGGTTATACTGTAATAAAACAATGATTATTCTTCATTCTTACTCTATTACGAATTTTTATGAAAGTTCCAGAAGCCAGACATAATAAACTTATAGGTAATAACACACTGATGACGGAATGATATGCGTAATGAAGGAAAAGACAGAACATAAGGTTATTTTTCAGAAGGCTACAGTGTCGAAACTTAAATTTGTGCTGTGTGTTTCTGTTCAGCAAATGTATTATTGCCTTGCCGGTGAGTTGTTTGTTTGAACTCACACGCATATTACAATAAATTATGTATATCAGGGCAGTTTCTTCCATCTGTTTTTTGCATTTTGTAATTCAGATTTAAAATGTTGCATACAATGTATATGAAAGTTAAAACTTAACTGTAAAATTTCAAGAATGTACAGAACGACCCTAAACGAAGCTCTTATTGTGCAGCCTTTAAGTATATCATATAAATGTAAATACTTCTCTCATGTTTAATTTTATTTTGTTTCAAGAAGAGCGTGTGGGATATTTTGAAGTAAAAATACAACATACAATTTTGCTAACTATTTGCGTATTTTTTAATGCACTTACTTTTGTACATAAGACGTTAAAAAATTCTCATTATATATATAGGTTATTCTTTTGGGATTCATAATATAAATATGTTAAGAATTAAAATTATTTGAAATATCGTCTCGAAGTTCATGCTTCATTTTTGAGAATTTATATTATTATATGCATCAACCACTAATTAAATTTTTCTTATGTTGTAGAGAGGCGAAAAAATCGGTTTTATCAATTTAAAGAAGATTTTTTTTAAAAAGCCCCAAATTTCCCAAGCAAAAAAACGAAACAGAAAAAAATGTTTTTTAAAAAAGCTGTTTTTTTCGAACTCTTGTATCTCTAATAAAATAGAACTTAAATTATTCTCTATTGTTACTATAATAATAACTACTTTGAGAAAACTCCAAACTTTTTCAAAAAATTAACATGGTGAAATATACGAAAACACAAGCAATCGTTTTCTTACCATCTGTAAATTATTTATTTCAGTTTTCGGAAATTCAAGATTGGATATTTCTCTCATAATGTGTCTGAGGAAGACTATATTACATAGCCGAAACTGTAACACAGATATATAATCTTAAAATGTATATACTGTTTTGGTCAGTTGGAGCTTTAGAAGCAATCTTGAATTTTGCGAAACTGCAATAAATAATTTACAGATAGTAAGAAAACGATTGCTTGTGTTTTCGTAGCATTGATTGCCAATCGCCAAACGTTGCACCAGTTAAAAAAAAACAAACAAAAAACCAACAACAGCAACAACGTCAATAGCCAGTTGAAAGCGATATTGAATGAAATTTTTTATCCGTCCGACAGCCAGAAATGCTATGTCGTCAGCAAATTGAAGAATTGTTTGTTAGGAGTAGTGGGTAAGTCGGATTCGTTGAGCAAATATAACAAGGATGAGAGAGAAGACTGCTGAGGAACGCCCGAGTTCAAGGAGACTAGAATGTACAGAGCATCGTTGATCGAGATATAGGCGAGTCGGGTTGTAAGAACAGAATGTATGTATAACTCTGTTGTAAGAGCGAGGAAATTGGAAAGAATATAACCTGTATATAAGATCCCGGTGTCAAACTTTATCGAACGCCTTTTTTAAGATCGAACGTGACCAGACAAGATGGATTGCCTCGATTGACTTGATTATATATAAATTTACTGAGACATAACAGGGGTCTGGAATGCTTAAATTCTGGAGAAACTCTACTTGGTGCAGTGGAAGTAAGGCATGATTCTGCAAATGGTCGGGGAGGCGACGAACTAATATGCATTTAAAGAATTTTGCTTAGTGTGGATGTTAGTTGTGTTGGCTGATAAAAAATAACTTCAGAGGAGGTTTATTAGGTTTAGGAAAAAGTAAGACTTTCGACTACTTCTAAGAAATGAAAAAAAAAAAACAGTTCGGGGTATGAATGTATAAATGAAACTTAATATGGCGAACACAACAGGGGGAGAGTTTTTAATCAGAGTATAGGTAAAATCGTCAAATCCTAGATCGGAATTTCGCTTGTTGAAGAGTGTAGTCCGGATGTCTAGAGTTTGGATCGGTACTGCTAGTGGATGATCTAATTCTAGAACATGACAGCGATTAGGTTGTAAGTGTGCTAAGTTGGGGTCAGATCACCTATCGATAGCTGCAGTTAGACGTAAGAGAGTGTGCAAGCCAGGTATGGGTGAGGATAGTTTGAAAGTGTTCGGCAAAGGTGTTAGCTTTGTCCTGATCAGAAGATAGTGCTGGCTGGTTTATAACTAATAGGTAGGGTGTCCGTTTAAAATTTCCCGATGAATTGCTTGTACTGTAACCAATATTTGGTATGAGACCAGATACTGTAGTTATGAGTGATGAGAAGACACTGTCTGTGTAGGCGAAGTTCTTTTAAGTTACGACTATGTGTTTACATACACTGTACTTCTCAGCGATAAGCTTTTAGATCAGAAATCGCTCATAAACTGTCAGTGGGAATTTGATGGAGAAAGAAATTCTACATATTTGTGTTCTCAATTTAATAATTTAACGTGAAACAGAGACTTCGTAATATATGTTTAGTTACCTGTAAATATTGTTTTAAAGTATATTGAAATACGTTGTATCCAAAACGGTGGTAGTGTAGAATAGTATCTTGTTCACTCTATTCATTTTTAATTTATCTAATTCTGTGACTTGCTGACAGTTGCGTATTTTCAACTATTTAACTTTTCTAAACACGTTAGTTTATTAAAATATAGAATTTTATATTTAAATATGGTGGTTGTAGAGAATTGTATGAAACCCAATATTCAATGTGCATGTAAGATTTCCTGGTTATTGTGACAGCAGTAGGTCGAAACGCGACTGTGCCTTTCTCCGATGCCCTGAACCAAAGCTAACGAAAAACTCCCTTGTCTGGAGACATTTAAACATCGATCCCGTCTCTTACTCTAACTGTTTTAGTGCTTTTATATGTTCGGAAAGGCATCAGTTTGTGCCTTGCACTCACTTTTAAATGTTATAGCTCTCTCCATGTTTTATCCGCCCTACCCGCCAAGTAATGTTACCGATGTTATATTAACAGGGACGGAAAGAAATTGAACCATACTATTATATACCTAGGTGAATGGCGTCTCCGTCGTCCTCAGCTATAGCAATCGGTAGTAAAATGTAATGTTTGTAAACAGAAACACATTTTGGATGTTTGTAAAGAGAAGTAAATGTTAGATGTTTTGTAAACAGAAGCACATGTTGGATGTTTGTTAACACAACCACGCAGGACATTACGCCCCCTAGACCAGTTTACAAAATAAGCCAAATGGTTATTTTTCTTCTGGGAGGAAGACACTGAGGGATGTAAGCATTTAAAAAAAAACGCACCAGAGCACAAAGCACTAAAATTACACTAGGAGCACTGATCCTGATTTTATGAACATCCTGTACAGTGTTTATATGACATAATGTCAGTGACAATTATGTAAGTCACGTTAAAAAATGATCAAGAAAATGAAGAATTATTGTTGATGTCCTTGTCCGGATCGTTAGCCGTTTCAATACGGAAATGTAAAACTCAAGCTTTGCGTATTTCATTCAGTGAATGAGAAATAGCGAGTCAGCTTTTTAACGAACAGACAGAAGAAAGTATGAGTTTGTCAATGAAAGCAATTTTAAATTGTAGTGTGTCCACACGTTTCTTCTAATAGTGAGTACTGTTCTTTTTTTATATATAAGGTTAAAATTGATAATGATTAAAATTATTTTATGCCAGAAAGTAACCAATACTAATTGATTTAAATAATTGTAATGCTTTATTTTCTCACTCTCCTTTTTTTCGCTTATCTGGCCATTTTAAAGAAAATAAACATTTTAAGAGATGACCAGTGTGTTTATAGCAGTAAAGTCCAATTCTGCATATTGCGCTTCGTCCTATTTTTCCTCTATCTTGTGCTTTTTTTCTTTTTTTTAATATCCTTGCTCGTGCGGTTATAGAAGCAAAATATACATGTTAGTCTTTGTCTGGATCCTGGTAATAAGGGTTAATTATATCACCTGGTATTTTTTGAATTTGATTTCGGAAAGTGTTTGAAAGCTTTATATAAATTGGGGTTAAGTCTGCTAATAATAGAGGTAGCACCGACGTACTGAGAGATTATTATTATTATTATTATTATTATTATTATTATTATTATTATTATTATTATTATTATTATTATTATTATTATTATTATTATTATTATTATTATAAATTATTATTAGTTCCACGATCACTTATATAAGACGTATACGGTTTTGATACAATAGTATGTATATTTTCTTTGACTCTTTTCAGTAATCTCCTGTGCTTGGAATTAAAATAAATCAAGAATGTTCGATAAATTTAGCCCCCTAATATGATATGAATTATCCATCCTAGATTTAAAAAATATGATTCAAGATGTTGTTCATAAAAATATTAATTTAATTGAATATGGGCTATACTTTTTAAGGCTGGACAATCACTTTCACTACTTGGATTTAAAACCAATCGAGAACGAGAGAGTGACCACCCCCTTCCCCCTTGGAAAGTGAAAAAAGATTATGTTCTTTGATAACTTCCATAATAGATGATGTATAAGTTTATTGACTTATTCACATAATGTCCACGCTTGCAGTTCACTTAACCGAACCGCTTGTCTCTCCCGAAGATTGAAATAAAATTTTGTTAACTTTCCTAAAAATTATAATTTTGTCAAATATATATATATATATTTTAAAGAAATTCTAATCATCTTAATTGTTTGCAGTTGAAATGTGATGACAGTGAAGGTGCACGTTCTCCCCAATTCTACAGTGTTTAAATATTTATTAAACCCACTCAGATTTTTATAGAACATTGTATATTTTCTGTTGGAGATTGGAGATTTACCCCTATAATTTAGGGATGAAATTAGTGAGAGAAAGAATCACTCCTTCAACAATGCGTAGCATTATTTGTTTATTGAGGTAAGATAATGCGATGATTCGGGTAGACAAAATATTTTTCATGATATATCGTACCAGAGAAAATTAATTTGACTTAGCAAGCGATTGCTGTTGCACAGAATACCCACAGTAAATAAATAAATAAATAACAAAGATATTACTAATTTTCCTGCTGAACGACGATTTGGGCATAGGATTCTGCATTACCATAAAGTTAGGCCCTTGGAGACAAAAAGAAAGTACATTCAATATTTATGGAACATGAACAGTTACTGGTGCTCATGGATTATTTTATGGTCCTACATTTTCCACTGTATAACGATAATCTAAAAAAATCTAGATGTTCAATGGATGAATATGTTAGGTTACATTAGAGTATTTGCCTCTCTAAGAAGATTGCAATCATATTAGTGCCAATTACTCAATAGTTTTCCTTGAAATTTAACATTCCATTTACTCCTGTTTTATTATAAGTGATTTGTCTATCCACCTCATACAACCCCAACACTCCTGAGTTTTCAAAATCATCCGACTTAGTGTTCTCCAACACCCACGTATGGAGGATGGGGTATTCTAATTAACTAATTAACTCTATGACCTATTGAACCCGGAGATTCAACATCGCAGTCACAAAAGCTCTCCATTGACTCTGTCTTTAGTCAACTGAATCCACTTTCTATTTTGTATTTCTATTTCTACCAGATCCATGTTAATATTATCCTCCCATCTGCCCCAGGTCTTCCTAATTCTAGTTTTCCTATTGGATTTCCAGTTAAAATTTTGAAAACGTTTTTGGTTTCTTCTTTCTGGCTATATGACCTGCCTATCTCACCCTTCTAGGCTTCATGAACATAACAATGTTAGTAAAGGTATAAATTATGCAGTTCCTCGTTATGAAATTTCCACCATTCCCTATTCCCATCCCTCTTGGGCCCGAATATTTGCCTTACGATTTTATTTTCAAATACTTTGAGTTTGAGTTTTCCCCTTAAAGTAAGCGACCGTTTAGTACAATAGGCATAAGTCGTTTTATATGTTTTAAGCTTCAAATTCGTCGACAGAGATCTCGAAGACAAAAGATATTCACCTAAATTATCAACATGAGTTCTCTCCTTGCAATAAATTTTTAATTTCTTCATGGATATGATTTTGGCATGTTAATGTTGATTCTAGATATTCTTAAGTATCCACTTTGTTGAAAGTATTATTTGATATTTTAACGTATCCATAATTTGCAGTATTATGGTCATGGCGAACTTCCATGTATTTAGTTTCATCTGCATTTATTTCTAAGCCCATGTCCCTACAGGCGTTTAATAAAGCCTCTGGATATATTTCTATTGTCCCCATATCATCTTCTATGAAATTTTCATCATCAGCACAAGCCATAACCTGGTGAGTTTCATTCAGCCTACACGCTGGTTGCTATCTTTGATTTTCTTATAGTGTATTCTAGAACAAAATTCAATAATAAAGGAGACAACGCATCTTCTTGTTTCAGCCATTCTCGATAGCTCGTGGACAAGTATTTTCCTACGCGGACTTCACTTTGGATTTCACTTAAACACATCTTAATTATTGCGAAACCACGCTCAGCAATTCTAACTATTATTATACCTACAGATTTCTGTAATTCCTGAATTTTTATAGTTCCAAGCTTTCGACTCTCCCCTGGAGTCTTGGTCAATGATTTTAAAAACAGGAAGAAAAAGAATAGAAACATCAAGGAATAAAAAGGAACGGACTTACAAAAAAAAAAAGTGTTGTACACTCATGTCCAAAACGATTGTCGCATATCTATAACTGTCTTCTTGTAAGAATATAATTTGATAATGATTTTGCAGGGTACTTTTAATACTGATGCTATATGTATAATCGGGAAATGTATATTTGTGATAATTTCACAGGAAAAGAATTATAAACACGAAAATTAGAATGAGTGAAACAAAATGTTACTAAATAGACAAGAAAAGTTTTATTTCCGTTTCATTATTCTTATTTACTGCTCTTTTGACATGAAATTTTCCATATACATCTCTTTGCTGATTATACACATATTAACATTATAAGAAATACCGGGCGAATTCGTTAGCAAATTATATTCCTACAACAACATATTTATAGACCTGCGACAATCATTTTGGACATGAATGTACATGAAAATAAATTTGGGGATCATTGACGCACTGAACAGCGTGGTTTTATGTACAACACAGCTCTTCCTTTGTAAGTCCGTTCCTTTATATTCTTTGATGTTTTTATTCTTTTTCTTCCTGTTTTTAACCTCTATGACCAAGACTCCAGAGGAGAGTCGAAAGATTGGAGCTATTAAAATTCAGGAATTACAGAAATCAGTAAGTAGAACATTTTAATTACTTTAACTTGCTTTTTCGGTATTCCGAATTCGGTAAGGATGTTGTACAATGTTTTCCTCCTAACAGAATCGTCGAACTTTCTGAAATCGATGAATAATTGATGTACCGTAATATTGTATTCCCATTTATTTTCGAGTATTTGATGAATTGTAAAATAGGGTCGCTACTTGATCGATTTCGCCTAAATCCGCGCTGATAATTTGTAATAACTTCATCTGCAAATGAGATCAATCTTGCTAACTGTATATTTGAGAGGCAAAAAATATGATGTTACCAAAAGAGAGATGCCATGATAATTATTGCAATCAGATTTATTGCCTTTCTTATGAATTGGAAAAGTGATTGATTCTTTACACACTTGTGGCAATTTGTCCTTGTTCCAGATGAGAAGAATGAGTTTGTGTATCTCGTTCCACAACTCTTCTCCTCCAATTAAAATTAACTTACCCGGAATTTCGTCTACTTCCGGAGATTTGTATTTTTTAAATTTCTTTATACCAATTTACATATTTATGTTCGGTTAGGCTCTAAAATTACGGTCTTCTATATGCATTTCTCTTTCTTCTCGTACATTATATTTTGGCTGCCTCTTGACCAAATTATCAAAGAAATATATCAATCTATTCGAAATATTACCCTTATGCATGAGAATTGTGTTGTTCACTTTCTTTAATATATACACATGAAGTTGATGTCTTTTATTAAATTTGTTGATGTTTTTATACTTGTCTCGAATATTTTTATTTTTACTACTGTCTTCAAATTAAACAATCTTATTTTTCAGAAAAACACGCTTGTTTATTATAAAATTTCCTTCTTAAAGTAAACGAAATTTTGTGCAGTTATATAATTCAGATTTTGTAGCTAACCAAGTCTTGTCTGTTTTCTCTCCTATGTCAGTTTAGTGCATTCCTGGTCGAACTATGATTTGTTCCTACGTATTTCTGCACGCCCTAATTTTTCTTTTGCTGAAATTTTAATGCTATTCATAATTTTAACCCAAGTATCCTCAACACTAGTGCATTTAGCACTTCCTAAAACCGAGAATCTATTCGACACTTCAGTCTGGTATTTCTCTCTCGCCTGACTCTCCTTTAATTTCTTTAAATTACACCTCTCAGTTTCCCCTTTTTAAAAAGATAATATTTCTCTTATGATCACTCCTGCCAGGTGGTGGTCAGTGTCAAAATCACTCCTCCTAACAACCGAACCGAACATCAATTGTGCTATACTGTCTTCTTCTATCTACTAAAATGTGATATATTTGATTGTGTGTTTTTCCATCTGATGAGGTCCAAGTATATTTATGAATGGTCACAATGTGGAAATTCTGTACTCATTACGATAAGGTTCCAAAGTTGCAAAGTTCACGAGTCTAACATCGTTTTATTACTTTCCTTATGCAGACTTCCGAGCCCTATAATCGATTTGAAATGATTCTCTCGTCCTACGTTCGCACTGAAAAACCTAGTAGAATTTACATATGCTTTCGTGGGAATTATCAAATGCTCGTTTTACTTCTTCGTAAAAACTTTCCTTTATATTGTCATCCTTATCTTCTGTTGGACTATGTACATTTAGAACAATAATATTATATTAGACTCTAAAGAGTTATAAAAGAAAGCTAGATTCATTAACAAATTCAAAACGTTTAATTGTTTAGTTTTTCGTTTGTTAACGTAAAAAATCCTGTTCCTAGTTGGCGAATTTTATTTCCTTCCCCATAAAATAACGCAAAATTTCTTAGAAACTGAAGCGTTTCTAATGACATGATGTGAATATATGTTCTCTGGATATCAACCAGGTGAAGTATTCACTGTCCAGTGTTTCGAGAACAGATATTGTTCTCATCTTCAGTGTCAGTATGTTGAGATAAGAACAATGTCTGTTCTCGAAACGTTGGACAGCGAACACTTCACCTTTTTGATACCCAGAGAACATTTATTAGTAAACTTTTCTGTCTGCACTACTCCATTTCCTTCCCACCTAACTTCCTGAACTCCTACCAGGTTCATCCTATATTCCTCTAAATCATTTGTTACAGATTTTAATACGCCTATGCTGTAAAAAGGCTTCTTATATTCCATATATCAAATCTCTTGTCCAGTTTACTTTGTTGTGGGAATATATTCTACAGGTAACTGTTGATTGGATATTGATACAGTTTGATAACATCGATCTTACGAGAAAAGAATCCTTAATTCTATAGGAAAATGGAAGAACAAGTCACATATTAATGTTAGATAAAAATCTACGCAAGAGCCTGCACCTATCCATCTTTCAATAACTGGTTTTCATTTAATGATACTTAACATTTGAATACGTGAAGCTGTTATGTCCGGTTAGGAAAGTTCTCCTGCATTTTATACCTCTGTACATAAACTGAAATAATTTAACACTTTCAATCCTAAGCTCGAGTCAGACTCGGGTTGGCTGTTTATTCCAAAACCTCGAAGTCCGAGTCCAACTTGTTTTTTTACGTAATAGTCCCTATGTAAGATATTATGGGTTCTGGTCGGTTATCGGCCGTGTTAAATACTAAGTGAGACTCAGTTCTTGAAGAAATACTATTAACCTGATATAAAGCGAAGAGTAAACGAACTTTTGCAGTTTGATTGTTGTAATTAATTATCTTTGTTTCACTGCAACACGCTCGATAATATAGTGGAATATTTTGTTTAGAAAACTATTTAATTTTACAGAAGTTGTCTTATTTGAAGTAAGTAAAATGAATATAGAAGAAATATCAAAGATTTCAGAAGAGTACAGTTTAGATCCCGTGCGGAAGGTGAAATTGACGATTCAGATTTAGATCCTGATTTCGAAATTTAAAAAGTAGGTGAGTACATGAGCAGTTTCGTGCTGTGGAAAATCAGCGCCCGGGTCAGGAGTGTACGACGGCATCCTCCTCCCCGTACATATGAGTGAAGTCGACCGACCAGCCGCAAAGCGCCACCATAGTTGGCGGGAAGCGAAAAAATCTTCAAAAATAAACACTGCTTTTCCTTGATTTGAGCACTTGTTATTACTTTTTCCTTCCATCTTATATATATCTTTCCTTTTTCCTCCCGAATCCTCACAATAACGGAACTCAGCGGCCAGTTCCCGCAAATTTCCCCCTCCTTATTGTACACCATTGTCACTGTTCGCACTTCATACGCAGCGGGAGTATTATTTTTCTATTGTATTTTTTTTTTTCGTATGTTCAAAAAGTATATATTTCAAACAGCAGTGTAGCGAACTACCTCTTCTTACATCACCATATACATATATTCATAATAAAATCCAAAGTCCAAAAATTTTTTTGCAATGTTTTTAGTGCGTCTATTATTATTTAGCAATGAGCTATATTTTTTTAAAAGGCCTAAAAACCCTAGGATACTTGAATAAACAAGGTCAGATTAGCCCAGGATCGAAAGTGTTAATTTTATTTGGTGTTTAATTTTCTTGTATTATAATCAATAGAGTTTAAATTTATATTTACACTATACATTCTATTATGTAGGATTTTAAAACAAAGTAGTGGAATTCTAATATGGAAAAGGAACAAGAACACATCTTAATAAATGCGTTAGTAGCTTGTGTGTAATCCTCAAAGGTTTCAGTTTAAAGCAGATAGTTATTTAAAAGTTAACTACCAGGCAGAAAAAAAATGCCTTAAGAGAGAACAAGTTTTGTCTTGACACAAACTTAGCTATATGCGAATGAAATTGTAGGCTCAGTTATAAATGCTTATAAGTGCGGATTACAGGTAGATACGTGTTACGAAAGGAAATTAACTGCTAGTCGTTTAATTGAGACTGTGAATTCTCCCAGCTTCATATTTACGATGGTGTTTATTCTGTTATCACGACAATAACTAACTAACTAACTCTATGGCCTATGGAACTCGGAGGTTCAATGCCGCATTCACAAAAGCTCTGCAAAGATATCTATCCTTAACCAACTGGACCCAGTTTCTACTTTGTATTCCCATTTCTGCGAGATCCATCTTAATATTGTCCTCCCATCTGCGCCTAGGTCTTTCTAATGGTTGTTCTCCGATTGATCTTGATGAATTCCAGATAAGACTTCGAAAGCGTTCCTACTTTCTTCCATTCTGGCTACATGATCTGCCCACCTGACTCTCTTGATTACTCTAACAATGTTTAGTAAACGGTATAAATTATGTAATTAATCGTTATGAAGTTTCCACCATTCCCCATTCCCGTTCCTCTTGGGTCCGAATATTCGTCTCAGGATCTTGTTCTCAAATACTTTCAATCTATGTTTTTCCCTCATAGTAAGCGACCATGTTTTGCAACCATACAGAACAACAGGTATGATTATTGTCTTATATATTTGAAGCTTCAAATTCCTCGACAGAATTCGCGATGACAAGAGATTTTGAACTGAATAATAACATGAATTCCCTGCTTTTAGTCGACATTTAATTTCTTCTTAAATATGGTTTTCGTCTGTTAATATTGATCCTAGATATTTGAAAGTATCCACTTTATCAAAAGTATTATTTGATATTTTAACGCATCCATAATTTTTCGTAAGACGATCCCGACGAACTTCCATGTATTTAGTTTTCTCTGCATTTACTTTTAAACCCATGTCCCTGCAAGCGTTTAGTGAGACTTCTGCATTTCTTTGTTCTGTTCTCCTATTGTGCTATTAAATTTACATCATCAGCATACGTCATAACCTGATGAACACCGTTCAACTGTAGGCCCTGGTTGCTACCTTTGATTTTCCTTATAGTGTATTCCAAAACAAAGTTGAATAATAATGGCGACAAAGCATCTCCTTGTTTCAGGCCATTCTCGACACGAAAGCTCGTGGACAAAAATTTTCCTACTCGGACTTTACTTTGGGATTCATTTAAACATATCTTAATTAATCTAATTAGCCTTTTCGGTATTTCAAATTATGTAAGGACGGTGTACAATCAGTGGTGCTATTTTAATCTTTAAACAACTGGTCTCTCTCTCTCTCTCTCTCTCTCTCTCTCTATCTATCTATCTATCTATCTATCTATCTACATATATATATATATATATATATATATATATATATATATATATATATATATATATAGGGTGTCCCACCAGGAAAGTGTAATATTTTGAGGAAGGATAGGATTGGGCATGACAAGCAATAGATCGAGATATCGATAAAAAGACCACTTCTTGCTTCGATGGTACATATCTCGAGAACTAAAGAAGATATCGGAGTTATTCAAAAACGTGTTGCAGACAGGTAGCACACGTAATAGGCATTACAGGCCGTTCACATATTACGTAACGCTGTTTTTGATCAATTTTACCCCCTCCCTCTCCCTTGTCACACTCCGTAATGCAAGGCTGAAACCCTACCTCCTTTGTTACCTAACGCTTATTGATTTTTGTTTTTTCAACAATTTTGCTTATTTTGGGGGTTATCAAAATAAAAAAAAATTAATGGCAGAACTTTTCATTACAAAATGCTTGTATTTTAAATGTGTTTGAAGTGTTTCTTTTCCAGCAGATCAAAGTATTAGGAAATGGGTGTACCATAATACTATTTTTAACCCCATAAGGTTTTTAATTAATCAATGTTAATTCTTCGAAATTCCATACTGTCGTTTTCCCAAGGAGATCGCACCCAACCTTTCCGATGATTGGCAAGGAGGAAGTGCTGCAGGAAGATGTAGGTGAAACAGGATCTAGAGAATTGATATTGACTTCTTTTTTCTGGAATCCAGAATGCTTCCTGTATTTGAAGTTTCCCAATGTCGACGATACAAAGAAGTTCTTTTCCTCGTAGATCACAGATTCGAAGTGGCTGCACACTTGAAGGAGCAGGGAGATCTCATTTGTGAAGAAGCTTTCGGCCATCTTCTTTGGACATCAATTTACTCCTTTTCAAATTCTTCTTGTCCTAAATCAGTGCCAGAATGCGAAAAAACTCGATTTCTCTTGGAAAATTCAAATCTAAAGATTACAAAATTCAGTATGAGATGAATATCCGATGAATTCGGTTTTTAATATCTTACTGTGCTTGGATCGTTCTGTCGCAGAAAATATTATTTCACGAAAGTTTCTTCTGTTTCACATACTAAACCTCTTGGAAGAATAGAGTGGGTAATAATTGAAATCAAAAGTTTTAAATCTATTCTCAGAAACAGCGATACGAATGGGAACGCGAGACCATTTTCAAGCGGTAGTTACGATCGGTAACAACTAACTCCAGAAAAGCGTGTACCGCAAATGCATTGCGGCGATAGCCACAAAACAAGCTTTATTGTATTGTAATACACGCAGGATTCGTCACTAGTTATGCTAATGTCTAGTAGCGTCTTCAATTCCCTTCTGCATGATTCAATTTATGTTCTCAGCTGTATGTTCTCAATTTTCCAAAACAATATAAATATTTATTTACAAAATGAAAGGAATTGAATAAAATTATTTGTTTAAAAGGTTGCATATAAACCTGAGAATAAAAATAAAGATTACAAAAAAAGAGCACGTTACTAACGAAGACGTTAACCCCTTCCTCCCTTGTGTCATACTTCGTAACGCAAGGCCGAAGCCCCTCTACCCCTTTGCCGCGTTACATAATATGTGGACGACCCCTTAGATACCTTAGATACGTATTACATTCATTACACTCACAGATTCCAATATCCCGGACAAAATCCCGGAATTCATATTCAAATTTCTCTCTGCTCATTCAATTTAAACAATTGATACTTTTCCCATACAAACGAGCGGGAAAAGTACAGAGATGTTTCCACTAATTTGTTTGGCTTATTTCTTTCACTCTTGGTTAGGTCATGCGTGTGTGTGTGTTTGTCTGGGTATAACAAACGATTATGCCAACTCGAAAATTTTAACAACCGGTTCTAACGAACCGCTGCGAACCGGCTGAATAACACCATTGTGTACAATGTTTCTCTCCTAACCGAATTGTAAGCCTTTCTAAAATCAATAAATAGTTGATGTACCGGGGTATTATGTTCCCACTTCTTTTCTATTATTTGTCGAATTGTAAATATTTGGTCGATAGTTGATCAATTTCGTCTAAATCCGCAATGATAATCTCCAATAATTTCATCTGTGTATGGGGTCAATCTTGCTCATAGAATGTTTGAAAGAATTTTATAGGATGTTGACAGAAGAATTATTACAGTCAGTTTTGTCGCCTTTCTTGTGAATTGGAAAATTTATTGATTCTTTCCACTCTTGTGGCAATTCTTACTTGTTCCAGTTAAGAAGAATGAGTTTGTATATCTTGTTCCACAATGTTTCGCCTCCAGCTAAAATTAACTCAGCCGGAATTTCATCTATGCCCGGAGATTTGTGTTTCTTTAATTTCTTTATAGTGATTTCTAATTCTATTCGGTTAGGTTCTGGAATATACGGTTCTACGGTGTGATTTCCCTTTCTCTATGCACATTAGTTTTTGGCTGCGTGTTAAGCAAATCGTCAAAGAAATCTTTCCATCTATTTAAGATGTTATCTATATCAGTGAGAACTGTTCCGTCAGCTTTCTTTAATATATAAGCACGATGTTGATAGCATTTTTTTAAAATTCGTTGATCCCCTTATACATGTCCCGAATGTTTTTATTTTTACTATTACCCTCATGTTCCTTAACTTTAGCTTTCAAAAAATTGCGTTTCTTTATTCTAAAAGTTTTGGAAGTTTAACACCTTATGTCTACGAAATTTTGTATAACTATTTCATTCGGATTTTGTCGCCAACGTAATTTTGACTGTTTTCTCTTCTCTGCTAGTTTAATGCATTCCTGGTTGAATCATGGTTTGTTCCTACGTATTACCGCGTGTAGCAATTTTTCTTTGCTGAAATTTTAATGGTATATCTAATTTCAACCCAAGTATCCTCAATACTAGTGCACTCCGAATCTTCTAAAACCGAGAATCTATTCGAAACTTCAATCTGGTATTCCTCTCTTATCTGGCTCTCTTCTAATTTCTTTAAATTAAATCTCCCCGTTTTCAGACATTGTATATTTCCTTGATTCAACGATAATCTCTCTCTTATTAACGCTGTTACCAGCTAGTGGTCAATGTCACAATCAGCGAACGTCAGTTATGCTAAACGATCGAACATCAGTTATGCTAAATTGTCTTCTTCTATCTACTTAAATTTGATCAATTTGATTTGTGTTTTTCTGTCTGGTGAGGCCCAAGTGTATTTATGAACATTGCGATGTGGGAATTTTGAACTCTTCACTATAATGTTTTTGGATGCTGGAAAGTTCACGAGTCTAACACAGTTGTCATTACTTTCATTATGCAGACTTTCGTTCCCTATAATCGGTTTGAAAACATCCTCTCGTCCTATTGAAATCCCCTAATAGAATTGTTATATGGTATCGCAGTAGTTGGTCAAATATCTGTTCCACTTCTTCGTAAAAACTGTCTTTTATATCATCATCCTTATCTTCTGTTGGGGCATGTACATTTAAAACAATAATATCAAACCACCGACCCTTAAGAGTAATTAAAGAAAGTCTATCTGTAACAAATTCAACCAGCTTAATTGCTGAAATTATTCGTTTGTGAACTAAAAACCCTATTCCTAATTGGTAATTTTCATTTCCTTTCCCTTAAAAGAACGTAAAATTTCCGGAATTGACAATTCCATTTTCTTCCCACCTAACTTCTTGAACTTCTACTTGGTACTTCCTCTATTTCTCTAACTGACTCGTTACAGATTTTAACTCGCCTGCCCTATAAAGACTTCTAATATTCCAAATGTCATGTCCATTTTCCATGTTTCAAATCTCACGTTCATTTTCTTTTGCTGAGGTCGTACCAAGTTATCAATCCTGGACCGAGGCTTCTGTGAATGTTTCCGAACAAATGCCTTCTTTTACAGGATGAGATTTTTAGCCTCACACAAACCCCCAAACTGGAGTACCACCCCTAGTCATCTGACCGCGACTGCTTATTCAGTGTATTCGCAGCTAACCTCTATATCTAGAAGCCTTCTACTCGATCTGCAACCCGAGGACACATGCCGTGGTGACAGAAACCCACATTACGACGATAAATAGTTCCGAATATTATTTAGACGCATAATTAAAGATATAAATTACCAAAATAAAGTATTCAGATAAAAGTCTTCTGCGAAGTTGTGCTTGTTTGAAATTTAGTGTGTAATCAAGATTTCTACATAGTACATTGGTCATATCTCTAAGATATCGGTTTTACTTGTAATAGCTATTCGTTTGTTTCTAAATATTCTTCTAATACGTTTTTCTTTCGTTTCTTTCCCATGCTTATTGAGTACAACGTGGAAGAAATCGAACGTTCAATTTTATCAAGAAGCAACCTGTTTCAGCAACTGTCAATATATTCTGTTTGAGCGCCAGCAATAACTTCTACTTATCAAACTGGCTTTAGACTATCAGTTTGTGGCTCACTCTTTGTTCAAAATGGTGTAGTGTGGCTGACAACTTTATTCCGTTCATCTATTAGTCTACTATCTGCCTTAGAAGAAACCTTGCAGATGCTAAATGACTCTCAAAGTGAGACTGGAGGAAAGATATACGTATGTTATGCATACTGGGAAATACCACAGACATACAATATGTAGTTGACATGTTTATGAAAGCAACAATTAATCAAGTATAATTAAACAGTAATAGAAAAATATATATTTTTTTCTGTTTGTTCCTAACTTATTCCTTTAATTGTGTATGCTATGTACTATGTTTTAAAATCTGGATTTGAGTTTATTATGAAGTATTATGTCTTAAATGAATATACACAAACAAACTCAAATTCTTGCCAAATTAATTTTAATTTACACGTAAACGTTGGAAACTCTTGCTATAATCTAACCTAATTAACATCGTTCTAAAAAAAAATGTGATTGTTACAAAAAAAAAATAAATAAATAAATAAATAAATAAATAACGCTCATGCCACTAATAAAAAATGCCTACGTTTGAATAAATTTCTAATTGGATTCAGCATCCTTAAGTTGGTATAAAAAGCTCAATTGGAAATGCATCAAAGAGTGGACATTTTTGTTATTGGCATAAGCAATATCTCAAAGACTCCACTTTGAGCTAATTTTCTCGTGATCCCACAGACGAATGAATATGTTTAAAAATAGTTTCACTATATTCAGAATTCTCAAATTAGTATAAAAGACCCAATTAGAAATTTATCCAAGCGTGGATTGGAATGATCACTAGTTATTTGAATGCTAAATTGAAATATCTTACCAGTTTTACTCCATAGACTTATAGTTTAAAAGTAATCTGATTTTTAATTTCCTTTAATACTTTGATATAGTTCTAGACGTAGTGTTCACACACTGGTAGGCTTACTGACTGAAATTCAAGAAAAAACTTATAACATTAAGAGAGTATCACAGGATACTATTTGACACAGTATTTACATACATATTTACTTTCTACTAGCTGTTCTAAAGACATAGTTGATTGATTTTATTTTGAGTTTAACGTCCTTTTCAGCAGCGAGACTATATGAGACGTATCCTACTGATTAACGTGGAATCCGAACCATACGAGCTCCTACCGGGAATAGAGCCCGGGTCTCCCACGCCAAAGGTGCGTATGCTAACCGCTTAGCCACGAAGGAGCTCTTCTAAAGACATAAGATGCCGGTTAGTGCTCATGAACAAGAATATCTAGGTATAAGGGAAATTTTAAGGAGGACTAATAGAAGTAAGAAAAGTAATGCTCTTAAGAAGAAGATAATTGACGGAATGTACTTTCACAATCAACGTGCACATAGTTTTCTGAAAAAATATGTACTGAAACAGACAATAACTTCCTGCTGAAACATAGATACTTAGATAATTTTGGTTGCATTCCGGCTAAGTATTCTTTAATGAATAATATGGTTTTTCTTCTAATTTCAAGATGAGACAGAGTCCATTATCAATAAAATATTATCAGCACTTAAAATATTAGATCCTCATAACTTTCTAGTATAAACAGATTGAAATGCAAAGTCGGTAATGTTGCATGGATCTGATCAGAGGTGGACAATTAGAGGATGCGAGCTCGTATTTATATATTTTGCGCCCCTGTGCTCTCAATAATTTGCCACCCTCCACTTCAAAAACGACCAATATTATAGTTAAATTCATAGTTTTTGGGGTCGCCGAGATGAATAGTGACAGTTTTACTTCGATTCAACTTCAAGGTCATACTCCACTCCCCAGGGAGGGGGCGAGATTTTAAAAGTAATCGAAAACGACAGATATTAGTTTTGAATTCATAGTTTTTCGAGATTGCCGAGTTTAACGGTATCAGTTTTCATGATGTTCAAGTTCGTCCTCACACCTTTGGGTTGGAATGGGAGAAGATGGCTTTTTAAAAATAATCAGATAAGTTATATAATTAACAACTACTGTAATTAGAGCGAATTAAACATTAATATATTTTCTCGCGCTTGCACGGGACTCTGCGGGTTGCTAGTTTTAAATATTACTTCATTGTGAATCTTAACAAAAATCCTGAGGGCCACGGTGGCTGTTTTAGAGCGTTCACCTCTGGTGCCTAGGGTCCTTGGTTCGATCCCAGCTCGCGTCAAGTGAGCTTTGTGGTGAACAAAAACCGTGTACGTGGGTTTTCTCGCGGTTCTCCCGTTTCCGCACACTTTCTTCATTCCATCATTTCATTCATTATCATCACCATCTCCTTTACCTAGACTTTAAGCTTGGGACGTAAAACTTTAATATTTAATTTAATTTAATTTAAAAAATCCAAGATTTTGCCGTTCTGTGCTCGAGCACAGAATAGCACTTACTTAAATACGGGCCTGAGAGGATACAATACCCAAGATATAATTGCACTGGACAACCCATCTACTTTTCACAACAGAACAGGAATGAGTAGCAGCACAGATGTATTAGAGATCTTAATCTACAATAACTAATTGGAAAGCTCAAGATGGAATCACAAAGAGCTATCAAAATTTGATATTGTTCATCTACACAGAGATAAAAATGAAGCACAGAAAAAGAATTAAAATGGCTAATTGGGAAAAGTTAATTCAAGAAATAGATTAGGAGAACTTTAAGATGATAAATATAGAAGAGTTTATGAAGAGGGCAATAGCAAGGAAAATACAGAAAACAAACTTCACAGAACATGACAAGCTGCTTTTCTCAACCAATGAACTAAAACTCTTGCAAAAGGAACAAGGGAAATGTTACAAAAATTAAAGGAATGAAGTATCAAGTACAAATCTTCAGAAGTACAGAGCAGCTGAAAAAGGAATTTGAGATAAAACTGGAAGGAACTAAAACAATCAAATAGGAAAAAAAATCAAGGCAAACCTGCAACAGGATCCATGGGGGACATCATATAAATTGACAATAGAAAAAATCAAAATTAAAAAAGTTTTGTCGACCTAGAAGAAAGAAGATGAAGTGATGAAAATAATTTGGGAAGAGTCTATAGACTACATAATAGACAAACTCTTACTATGAGGTCCACAGTTCGAATATGTCTAAAATCTAGTATACTATTTTACCAAAATTCACTTAAATACTTCATCTTGGTATTACTTTTTATTATAATGCGTAATTAAGTAAACATTTACACCTTTTAAATAACATGCATGTAGATTATACAAGATGGATCCTTTGTTATAACTTATATCTCTCGTTGCTATGACAACCAAATAACATATATCATCAAATTACTATGTCGACAAAACATCAATCATGTTTCTTCTTCTTCTCTTAGCTGGCTAGTGCATATTTTACTAGCACATATTGCCCGTAAATACAAGTAAAGATGAAATACAAGTAAAGATGTTAAAAATACACAATATCTTTATGTTACCTAAAGATTCGGAAGAAAATGATATAACATAAAGCAATCGTCATCATAGATACTCTGAAATTACTGGCAGATCACTTGCCGGAAATTAAGAAGCTTTCATGCGACACGATTCTTAGGTAACCTCGAAGTCTTGACGTAGCATTTTTCTAATACCGTCCATTAACTGCAGCCTTCTTCAACCCTTCTTCTTTTCCTTCTACCATATATTCTGTCAGTATTCTCATGGTGTAGTTCCTTCTCAGTGAATGTTCTAACCAATGTCTCTTTCTTTCTTTAATCACGTTTAAAATTGTTCTCTTGTATCCGACTGCTCCTAACACTTCCTCACTCAGTTTTCGTCCCAATCAACCTATTTTTCTCTTTTCTTCTCACAAACATTCGAAAGTTTCTAATGCTTTTACCTCACTTTTGCATAGTGTCTATCCTTCTATCCCATATAGTACAATACTCCGCACGATATATTTTATAGGTATTTTTTATCTTTTTATTAAGAAACCCAAAAATAGACTTTTCCTCTCAATTGTTTATTTCGAAATCTTTATCCTTGTTCACATTCACTCTTCATGTCTTTACCAATAATATTATCCAGATATCGAAAACTACCCACCTGTTCTATTTTTTCTACCTTTCCCTATCGGCAGCTTCATACCGATCATTATACCGCCTATTAGTACCTCAATCCATTATTTCCACGTCTGAATACTACTCCTCAAACTATCGATTAAACGATTTCTTCATTTTTTATTTTTTCATCTTTTCAGTATAGAAGTTATTGTTCTGTGCTTTTCTTCTGAATAGATTTTCCAGTTGGATATTCACTTCGGCCACCATAAAGTCTGTTCCGAAGGGTTGTCTTCGCTTTCTTTAAGCTATTCCAATACACCTTCTGCATCATAGCATCGTCTATTTGGTATCTCAGGGCATCTGTTGAGCGTTTCAATGGATATCTTGTTTTCTTTCGTTAGTTGAACAAGTATTCAGTTACAAGTGAATACTATTTGGAAATTGACCACCCGATCTTCTCTTTCATTCGTTTAGCGTAAACCATATTTGTCAACGACACAGCCTTCTTTCCCTTTTCCAACAACTGGGTTAAAATCTATCACAATTACGCATGAACCCCTCTACTTACTGTCTACGATTTCTTCTATTTTCTCATATTTCTTCTCTATTTTCTTCAGTCTATGCAGTGGTCGATATGTATGTCTGTATAGCCACTAAATGAAACTTTTTTCCTTTAAGTCTTAACATCATAACACAATATTGACAAATTCTATTGCACTACCTTCTCTTTCAGGCGTTTATCCAGAATTACCATTGCAACCGCACTTCTCATTACCTAAGTAAAACATTCTATGTCTTTGCTTCTCAATTCCTCGTTACCTACCTTCATAAATTCCTACATGAAAGAATAAGAAATCAGTTTAACAAATATTACAATAACAATTGAAGAGTTTGATGTAATCAGGGCGTGAGCGAGTTTACGCCCTTTTTTTGCAACAAACGCATTTGTGGCTTTTGCCATGCTTGTTTAGCCTCCTGGTAACATTTCAATTCAATATCGGAATAAAATGCTGCATATTACATTGTTTTATGTAAGAAAAAAAGAAAAAAAAACCTAAATTTTGAACATCGTTTTTCTCCATCTGCATGTTTCAGACTTACGCCCTTATTGCATTAAACTCCTCAATTAGCACTTAAACCAAACTTTGGAAATTGAAGCGAGAAACATAAGAAGAAGTCTAGAAAAAGGTAAAGCGAAAGGACTTGGTGCCACTGATTTAAGTAATACAGAAACAGTAACCCACGATAACAAGCATTGGTGCTGTGAAGGGACGTTAACTTCAACAAACAAAAAAATCACAACATTATATAAAATAATGTTTTTTTCTGATATGAAAAATTGATTTTACATCTTATAATTGAACTTATAACAATTCTTTTGTCCTACAAGTGCTACTTACGTACATCAAGTCAGCCCATCACCACTATACAAGGCCAATATTTAAGAATTTCTTTCGTAGGGCATTATTAATTTGTGATTGTCTAAGTGATCTCAATGATGAAATACAGTGTTTATATCAAACAGAACAAAAGAATGATTATAAGTTGCATACTTTACAGAAAAAAGTTTAATCAAACACGTAGATCGGTGCAAGTCCCTAAAAATGTTATTCTCAAAGAAACAGAAACTTGGACATGAATTCCTCACTTTCCACAATTATCCATAAAAATTCAACGTATTCTTGCCAAGCATAACATATCTGCTTTCAGTATGCCCCGAATGTTTAGAAAAGCATCTTACCGGCTGTAAATTTTTTCTTGTTCATCCACTAAATAAGTCAGATATTTATCATGCTTAGTGTGAATGTGGCTCTTCATATATATGTAGATCAAACCAAATGCAATATTAAAACCCAAATTAAAGAACACATTAGACAATCAAAAAAAGTCACAGAAAGAGGGTATGTTAGTATTATCACTTCACCTAAAACAACATACACATAATATACACATAATATAAAACAGGATAATGTGATAAGTTCAGGAAGAAAGAAAGAAAAACAAAAAACACGGGAGGTTAAAGAATCATTCTTAATTCACAAATACCAACTTTAAATCTGGATTTTGGTAATATTGATAAAATCTGGTAACCTACGTTTGATTTGTACTTTGGATCTGGCAACAGTGACGTAGCATAGTCACTGCGCTTCTTCCAACTCAGCTCTTTCTTTCTTTCTCAACTGTGCTCTGATCATCGTTTCTAGTACCCATCCTTACGTTACATTTATTTTGGTGGTATGTATTCCTTTTCTCAAACCATATTTCTCTCATTCATTTTTATTCTTGTCACTTTACCACTGAATACGGAACTAGCTTGTTATTCCGATATGTTTGGAGAATATTTAGTTTTCTCACGGGAAGATATACTGGTAGGAAAATTTTCTTTCTTTTGTTAATTTGAATCATCATCTTGTGCGCCTACAAAATTTTAATGAGATTAAGTACATCAATTACGAAGCAGCTCCTCAAGGTTCCAGATCATGAAATTCAGATGGTAATAAATTCTGCGCATTTGATTAATAACTTCATAATTATGCATACATAAAAGTGAATGTAAATTCTGATGTATAAATTATCTGCTGCTGTGTCTTTATTCCTACCCGTAGGTAGTACAATTTGCTACTTAAGTTTGCAAGAGAGCATCGTCACCATATGTTAACGATAAGTTAAACCATTCAATGCTATCGTCTTTTGTTGACTTTTTTTATTTTCCTAATCAAGTATTCGAAAATAAATTTTAGAAGCAATGGGAATAAGTTATTATCTAATGTCAAACTATTATGAATTGCAAAGATCAAAAGAATTCTTTCTAATTCCTTAAATGGTCTATTAGTCAAGTTCGTTACCACACTTAGCATAAATTGATAGTTTACAATAATGTACTGACTACCAGTAGCCGAAAGAACAAACTTCTATACTTCTGTTTCTGCCATGGAAATCAAGGTTTACAGAATATATTACACATTTCGGCAATATCCATTCTTCGGTTATTGTATCAGTATGAACTGAATTGACATTTCCTTCTTTACAACAGAAATATGTCTTACAAAATTCTTGAAATAAGATATTTATGATATTTGACAAGATTTATTCTTTCCTCGGTCGGCACCTTATAAGTACAATTATAATCAAAAATGTATAAACCATTTCTACTTATTCTTATGTCAGTTGCTTTCAAATAAACTGACAAATTGAAATACTGTTTTAAGTAGTAAACATAGAATTTAGTATTATTTATACCAATGAAAATTGAATTAAAATGGGTTTACCCGTTGGGGTGTGCATTCTCAATTGTCCTATCTATACTAAGCGCTACAAATTAAACGAGACAAAAGAAATAATTTGTTGGGATATAAACTTTCTAATTGTCTTTAATTATCGAAGATAATTAGTCAGTAATTATAGAATACCACAAAAATGTGAAACTTTTGTTCAAAAATTCAAATCTTTGAATATGAAAATAAAATTGTTATGATAATAGTTTATTTGTTTAGTATACGGAAACAATTCAATTCGTTTGAATTTTGTATATATGCACAAAATTCAACTCATTATTTGTTAACTTATGCTATGCAAATAGCTGCCTCAATAAAAGCTTCTTATGAAACATTTACATTAATTTTAAAATTTCAGACTTAGGTTAAAAATTTATAAATATTGAAAAGTAGACTAAGATATACCTTGCCAAAAGGTTTCTTTTAAGTAATCAAAAAGGAAACAAGAAAAGAAATAAAGAGTTTACATTGTAATATTTACTCTCTTAATTTAATTTGTGAAAACAGATAGTTTTAAAATGTTCTAATCAGTTCAATTGTGTTAAATCAATAAATAAATTTAAGACAACTCTAATATTACTCTTCTATATTTTATTACACTTCATTCAAGGGGCCGCGATGACTCAGTGGTAGAGCGTTCACCTCTGGTGCTGGGATTCCTGGTTCAATCCCAGCTCGCGCCAAGTGAACTTTGTGGTGAACAAACACCGTGTGCGTGGGTTTTCCTGGGCCTCTCCTGTTTCCTCTCACTTTCTTCATTCCGCCATTCCATTCATTTCTCATCATCACTGTCTCCTTCAGCCTAGTCGGCATAAACGTGGGATGTAAAACTTAAAAACTTCATTTCATTTTTTCCTTTATTTAAAAACTCATGTTAAAAGTCAAATTTTCGCTAAAGTTGTTGACATTGTCAACATATGAGTACAAAGAAGGCCATATAATGAACAACAATTAGCTGCATAGGAAATAACAAACAATGTTGAAAATTTGTGCTTTTGGAAATGTTGCACTTATTTCTTGAGATTTGAAAACTTTGCAATTTTCTACTGTTGTTGGTAACGAACTGATGTCAGTGATTATTCCTACTTCTGTTCAGCGTACCCATGTCATAATTTAATTTTGATTCCACCATTCGAATAAAAAAGTTTTGTGAGCCTCTATCTTTTTATGAATTATGATTTTTTTTTATTACTTCCATTTTATTGATGTTGTGCTTTGTACGTTTCAGGTGTTTTCAAAGGCCCGATGTTCGGCCATGATTATGTTTAACATCACGAATACATTCTTTCAATATAGCCTAGTATGCGTGCTCCTCTTTGCTATGCCTATATGAATGTCTTAACATGTACATGTGACCTTATAGATACATGAGAAATTCCGCGGATTAGAAAAGAAACTTCTATAAGCTATTAAGTTTTTCTTATATTCCTTGAGGTACTAATGCTATGTTAATAATATGCTTTGTGAAAAATTTTCATAATTTGTTTCAGACCAAATCAAATAAAGATACACCTATCCATGTATTGGAATCATCTTTCCCTTTCTTTTCTTTTCTTTTTTTTTTTAATTTAATTTATTTTTAATATTGTCTGTTTCTAGCTATATTTCCCTTTGTTCATTGAGAAGAAAAATGATTATAAGATTTGTAGTGTGTCAAGAAAAAATTAAAAAAAAAAAAAAAGAAGAAGAAAATGGTGTAAAGAACGTAAGTATATCTGATGACTCTTATGAGACAAAGTAATCAAGCAGCTTGTGTGGGTCATATGCTTAGCGACAGCCGAAGGTGGTGTAGTAGATAGTTGACTGATTCTTCAGATACCTGATGATCACTAACGCAAATCTCAGGGGCTATGAGGGGGACATGTCCCCTCCAATCTTGGAACTGGAGGGGACTGTATCCCTCAATAATCCAATTTGAAATGTGTTTTTGCGGAGAAATGTAATAGGTTGTGTCCGATTGTCACAAAGGAAAATGAGATGAAATTGATGTCCCCCCCAGAATAAGCCTCAAATCTGCCTGCCTCCCAATGTTGAATACAACTCTGTTCCCCTGATTTTCCACAGCATTGTTTTTCAACTTCATAAATATTTTGAAAAATCGCTAAAAAAAAAAAAAAAAAATGGGAACGGTGTAACCCCCCCCCCTCCAATGTTTCAGACAGATTTGCTCCGCTGCTAATGATGATATTTTTTCTTTCTTTCTTTACTTTGTTTTGTATTTATAGTGCTTTAATAAAATGTACTCTGATAATTACAGAATTAAATCGCACTTACTTCAGATTCTGATTCTAGAATATTCTTTGTGCACTCAAGCTTTCGTTTCTTCCCTGGAGCTTAAATCATGGAAGATAAAAATAGGAGTAAATAAAATATAAACATAAAGGAATTATTAAGGATTGAACTCATCAGGGAAGGACAGACGCACATAGTCCGTATTGCTGTTGTTGGTCTCAAGTGGTGGTACGGATTGCTGTGGAATGGCGACGTTAAGGTTTGAGTGCTTTTTTGAAAAAAATCAAGGTAGCCAACTTATGTTGTTTTTATTGTTATTCTGTCAACATACTCAATGCATTATTTTAATTATAGTGTTCTATTAGTAATTTAATAAACCTTTATCTATGTTACATTGATTCAACAAGATATATCTTTACTGTTCTTTCCAGGCGAGCTCATATTGCTTAATACTTTCATTCCCCTTACTCCCACTTTTATCTTCAGTGAACAAGGCTCTAGAGAAGAACCGAAAGCTTGAAAATGCAAGGAATATTAAGGAATCAGAATTTGAAGTAAGTGAAATGATTCGTAGTATTTCTGAGCGTGTTACCACACTACGTAATTACATTCTTTACTTTGATCATCCTTCTCTGTACTTAAGATAGTAGTTGTTTCAGCTAAGCCTTCGGCCTACTGTGCACTATATGTTGGATAAAATCGTACTTAATTAAAATCTCTAATTATTTACACAACATTTTTATTTATTTATTTATTTGCCCACCATACCGAACCCGAACTTCATATCGTACTTATGCAATTATTCAAGGATTTAGTTATACAGATAAGCGATAGCAGAGATAGCTACTTTCGTTAACGTGACAGTTTATTATTAGGACTAGCGTGACTGTTTATTATTAGGATTAGCGTGAATGATTATTATTATTATGATTAGCGTGACTGTTTATCATTATAATTAGGGTGACTGTTTATTACTATGATTAGCGTGACGGTTTATCATTAGGATTAGCGTGACTGTTTATTATTAGAATTAGCATAACGCATAAATTGAGATGTTCGCTTGACGTTCATTATTAGGATTATGTTTTGTACTTTAATGAAGAATAATCTCTGGATTTCTCTTATATTTTGACTTATGATAACCTGACTGGCTTCGTACTGAAATTCTTGCAAGTACTTGAATAAACCGGAAAAATTGTTTTCATTTTAGCCTCGTTATATGTACTTTGACCATAGTTGTAGCATTTTTTTTTTTTTTTTTTTTTTTTCAGCAGCAGTTGAATGTTGTTATGTAAACGCCTGAGAAGGAATTTGATTCTAAGTATGAATTAACTTTTGTAACTGGTAGATGACTTTTCTCTATTTCTGGAAAATACAGCGGAAATTAATTTTAAAATAGTATTTTTGTGTTGTTGGTTTGAAACTGCCAGAAATTTGTGGATGATAAAATGAGACTTCTGATCAATTCTTTGGTGTAAGGAATATTTCTTCTATGTTATTTAGTGTTTTATTTTTAATTTTGTTGTCAAATTCAACTTTAATGGAAACTATTTCTGTAATGTTCTGTATATATATATAAAGATGGACTCTTTGAACTTGAAGGTCATTAATCACTAACTAATATAAGCTTAATCGCTCTTCTAAAGAATTCTAGTCCATATATAGGATTTTGTTTGGAAAAAGCATACCAAATAAGCATACATGTATTGCAACTCTAATGTGGTTACGAATTTGCTGTTAAACTCAAGCAATAATATGGTCTAAAAAGTCAATTCATTGTTGGTTTTGTGTTCAATTGTGTTCAATTTAGAGTTAACAGAAAGTTAGATTTCTATCTTTCAGATATAAAATTATAGGTAACTTTTTATCGAAGAGCAGGGGCAGAGGATTAAATGTACCGTGGCTGTGCCTTCTTTTAAGCCTCTGCCGTTTCAAAGCTTGCATAGAATTCTGTTTCAGTCACGATTCCATATAGGCAATTACTAACTAAAGGCTAATTTTTTTCCTCTTTCTCAATATCAATATAATGGGAACTTTACAATAATGTGTTCCATGTGCAGTAATATATTCAATGTTTTATATAATATTTAATATTTAAATAGTATTTTACTTTAAACGTTATCAGGAATACCAGATTATTTAAGGAACTTGTTTAGGAATCAGCTGGAACTCCAAAGGGTTCAACAAATTTCCTATTTCTTTATTTAATAAGTTTTTCTTAATAATCTGCTTTCGCAAATTATAGTAGATATTCTTTTGTATATAGATAGCATTACTAAGTCTTTGTCAGTGCTGTTCTTTCCCTATTTGTTTACGCCTTAATTTGGGTTTCTTGAAACCTACAGAATTCGACAAGCTCTATTCTTAATTTTTATGAGTTACATCTTTGTGAAACAAAATCATCATTGTATTTCCTTCTACTTGTAGGTTACTAGCTACATATTTTTGCCGTGCTCTTACGTTTACTATCCTAAAATACGCTTTCCGTAATTCAAAAGGCACTTCTACGTTTTACGAAATCCTTTATTACTTTTATTTTATAATTCAGAATATCTTTCCCCCCCTTTGTTTCTTGGTGGTTTACGTAGAAAGTTTACTTCTGGAAAATTAAAGAACATCAGAAAGTAAAATTTCATTCACCTTGCCTGCGGACAGTAACATATTGCTCTTGCCTAATTCATTGCTATTCTGGCGAATTTGTGTCAGAAGTGAAATTAGAGAGTGTAAAATTATTCTTCATAAATTATACTCACCGTCAGTTACAGATAATTAGTGAAGATATTAGAAATATGATTTTAATATCTATAGTTAAAGTTTCAGTATCTTTTCCTATTTCTTTTTCTTTCTTCAGTTGTTAGGAAATTTAAAAAAAGATAAATATGGCAGTCCATGATATGTTTGATAAATAACGTTTGCGAACTAATAGAGAAGCCAAAACCTTTGGTTAAAACACTTCTAATACTTTTTAATGTTAAATTAAACAAATTAATGATTATTTTATTATAGTTTACCACATAACTTTCTTCTTGTGTAATTCAATATTAAAGGAGGATATAATATATAAAGCCAACAATTAACGAAAGCTGGATTATGGCAATACTTTCTTATTCAAAAGATGAATACTATTCATGTACAGTATAAATATAAAGAGAAACTATTAAGAAAGTCCACATAAATTGCTATGAAGACAAGCAGGAAGAATGAGTCATAGTTTTTACACCTTGCTTAGTGTGTATTGTGCTATAAATAATTGTGATATTTAAAAATAAAACCAAGAAATTGTAGCTTGTAATCTAACAACGAATGTTGTTGAGAAAATTAAAGTAACCGAATACATTGTAACGGAATCACTATTACCTTGCTTTTGCTCTTATTATTCTTCTTGCTTTATTGTTATTGTTCTTGGGCTATTCTTTGATGTTTTCTTGAGTTATGTCATATATTAGCAATCTGTATTTTATTACAGTATAAGTGTAATTGAAGAAGCTACTATATATATATTTGTGTGTAATGTTAATGTGATCAATTCCACATTAATTATGTTTATCTTATTATAAAAAGAACAAATGATTTTGTCTTTATCAGGGATGGCACATATTATAAAAAAAATGTGTTATGATATTAAAATTTATCTTTAAAATATAGACACTTGAACATTGCCAGGAAGACCGAGACTTATCCGTTATCTTTCATCATCATCAATCATTTTTATCTACTTGTTTTACATTAAAATAATATGTTACAAAACAAATATCTATAACAAAAGCCAGCGAATCTACGTTTGCAACAGAAGATATAAAACCTCAATTGAGGTTTAATGGATGTCTCCACCAGAACCGAATGGTTATTCCAAATGTGAAATTGTATAGCATTTGCAAAAGTACTACAGTGTCAATTCCGAAAACTGATCTAAAGATGCGAATGCAAATATACTGGGATTGTTCATTCAAAATCTTGAGAATAGAGCTTTTCTGCAGCGGAATCTATGCAGTTTTCATCGCGGAAAATACCTTTAGAAATAAAATGAAAAAAAAAAAATGAAATCTTTGAGTTTTACGTCCCACGGTTATGCCCTTTAGAAATAATGTTTAGTGGAAAAATACAAGTAAGTCAAGTGGAAGCATATATCTTAGAAGAGATTAGAATATTCCGAACAATTTTATATTTTATACTATGACTGTTTGATGAAAAATTTCAGTCTGAATTCAACACTACTCCCACTAATGACAACAGGTTTCCAATGAAGATCAAACCTATGATTACGTATGTGTACTAAACGATTTCTCTTTTTTAAATGTTTCATATTTTATGTACATTCTGGTATTGTACTATTTATCATAACATCCAGGCACATTGTAGTGTAAGACAATAGGCATAAAGTGAATAACATGCCTTTCTAAATTATACTTGTTTCCCAAACGGAATAAAAAGCTTCTTAATTATGGGTTCTAGATGTATCGGTTGAGCCAGAACAATTTCGGATTTACATAATCTATCCACCTGTCCGGAATATTTTTTTTCCGGATGGCAACATGTTCAGGTTTCCCTCTAAATCGTAACTTAATATCATTCGTGTGATGTTGAAAAAAAAAAAAAAAAAAGTAATTCATACTCAATTGATAGAAATAATGTACTCGGCTCGTAGCATTATGGAGCACATACTCTGGTTAAAATGCACGAATAATGGTTGTAAGTTATAATTAATGATGGGTAGAATCTTGCAAAATCACTCTTACAAGTTGCATGTTATTGTGACTTTCACCGTGAAGATAACTTTAGAGTGTGGACAGCTGTCATGTCATATTTCAGACAATTTAAAAGCATTCTATCCTTATATGAAGGAGTTCAATCAAATTAACTCAAAAGTGGATTGTTATATGTAGATCAATACTCAGCATTAGTCACGGACACAAGTCAAATATTATGATCCAATCAAAAGTAAAAAATCACAAATTTGTTGAATCGGCGAAATGCTCAAATCAGGTATTGTCCACATTCTTTAAATATAAAGGCATAACTAATCAAGAAAATTAACTACGAATATAGTGTAAATTTTTATACGATGTCTTGGTATTTTAGCTCTACAAATATGGGAGTCCAAAGGATGACTATACTGTAAATTTGCATAGAGTGTCCTGGATTTTAGTGTAAATTTTCATAGTGTGTCCAGTTTCTTAATCTGAAAATCTGGGAACCTTATCCTTAATCCAAAATAAAATAATTCAGACACAGCAGTATAGCAATGTGACAGAGAATGCAATTTCATTCCGGTTAAGTGAATACTATCGATGTATCATTCAAGATTTAGGATACGAATTTTCACTTTCATATTTGGTTTCACTGTAGGCGTAGCCTAAGAAAGAAGATTATCACCTGATACACAAGAATAGTAATTAATATATATTCAAGACCAACAAATGTTGAAAACATTTGTTGTAAATAGAACTCTAGTAAATAGCTGCAATTTAATAATGAATTAACTGATGCATATGTGTCTGATATATTTTGAAATATAAATTTAATTTGTTATTCCGTTTAAATTGTCAAATTTTCTTCCACATATATTGATTAAAATAATTCGGAGATTCAGACTTCTAACAAAGTGCCACAAGCAAGATTTAATCAGTTTTCTTCTTATAATTGAATGTGAAAGACATCTACATTTCATTTGACTTGCCTTTGAACACTTGAAAAAAAAATTAAAAACTTTTAGAATGCTAAGAGAAATTTTCTGATTTTTACTGAATATGAGAAGAGATTGCATAATTTTAGCTTACGCCTTGACCTTATTTTTCCATGGACATGACATGGAAAATAACAAATCGACTCTTTTGATAATATACAAGAGCTGGATAAAAAATAATGGAAACATTGTCATAATTCGTACTTGTAGTTATGTACAGAAAAACGCCTGTTACATTCCTTTGATGTAATCACCTCTCATCCCTATCATCTTCTGTCACACGTGTGGGAGACGTCGTACACCGTCATACATAGTCTTTGTTGATGTCCCACAGGGACTGCCATATACACCTGAATATATAACTGAATATATTGTATCTATTCTAAAATTAAATGTTTTAGAATTTAAATGTAAAGTGAGGATTAACTTGAGTCCTGAGGCCTATTCCACCATTAAACTTCGCAACTTTTCACTTTTCACTTTTCACTTTGCAAAATTTGCAAAGTGAAAAGTTTTTGAGTTCCACCATTATTTTTCAAGAACTTAGCAATTTTATATTCTGAACTGCAAAGTTGCAGTCTTTGCAAACTTTTTTACTCAGAAAAAAAGTTTCAAGATATGATGTAATTGAAAGACGTAGAACAGGTATAAAGACACAAATTACAGTGTATAATGGGAATTTTATTTTAGAGTATCATTAGACTTTTTATAACCGACAAACATGACATACATTCTTACGTTAAAATAAATGTGTAATGAATAAATAACGTTTCTGTTGCAAGCAAGTAATTATTAATTGAGTTAATTCATGTGTACCAGTAAAGTAAATGTGTTTCCATTATTTCATTTAGACTGAGTCCTTTTACGTCTAGCATTTAACAAGTTAGTGGTAATTGTCACTATGTAGTGCTGTGGTACCGGTTTCATAAATGTTATTTATTTTGAGCCATGTTTGTTCTTAAGCAAATATTTCTGCAAGTAGGTTTTTTCGCAATCGCTTTCGTGACATACATATTAGTTTATTATGAACAAGTACAGAATAACTTATAAAGGTATGTTTACTGAATGCATTTCATACAAGAATTTATCTATTTTACACTTCCGTAGTTGGTATCGTGTCTTGCAACAAATCTAATAAATTATGAGTTTAGTTCGGACCTAGCAACAATTATTGTTGTGTAGTAAAATATATACAAATCAGTTAAGGTGCACAAAATAACAGAATGCATATGACAGATGACTTTATTAGAAGTTATTTTCCACAGGCAGTGTGTTTAGACCGGCGGCGACTACGTTAGATAGCATTCGTGCATTTTTGTGGTCACCTAGCAGAGGTTGGTTTGTGTTTTTACATTGTATTTTTTATACCATACATCCGGAAGCCGCATTTATACTCAAATCGAAAAATATTGTAAGCTTTTAACAATTACTTCTGGTTGCCCCCTTGAATTTTATCTATGCCAAGTGAGATATCTTCATGTCGCCCAACGCAGATCTTTTATGAGACAACAAAAAGGAAATTACTGAAAGAATTATAATTTTTCAACAATTATTTTGGGTGGTACGCCAAAAGTATACCTGCACGTCAGTTAATTAAAAATAGGAATATAAAGTTATCTCAGTCTGGGTTTTGGTTCATTTTTCCTGTGCTATGGACTTGGAAAGTGTTTCCCCTTGTGTATTTGCCAAGTGTACATTTGAGTAATTATAGAGCTAACTTCGTTAATGTTCTCCAATGTGTTCCACTACGAATTCTACTTGCTCACTTGTCAAACGAAAGCATTTTTTAAACAAATAAATTCATGAGGTGGAAGTTGATTGTGCTCTTATACACTTTCTTACGAATCTCATCCTCACTTGATTCATCACTTGATGAATATACTAACCTCCGAAACATTTTCAAACGACAATGGCTCTTAGTCAATCATATAGGCAAAGCGAAACTTATCTTTGCAAAATACAACACAACTTTGCAAACTTTCTTTGCACTTTTCAGTTTTAAGATGGTGGTGGAACAAAAATCAGAAATTTCTGCAAAGTCTTTGTAAGTTTTCGCTTTGCACTTTGCACTTTGCACTTTGCAAACATATTTTTTTTTCGTGGAACGTAAACCTTGCTGCAAATTGCAAAGCGCAAAGTGTAAAGTGGCAAAGATCAATGGTGGAATAGGCCCCTGATCTTACTTGCACTTTTTTTTCTGAAATATAATTACAGTTTAAACAGTAGTTGGAGGAAATATTGAAATACAAATTTCTTAATAATAATATTTATTAATTTTTCTTTTGTCGGTTTCAAAATATCAACAAGTTTTACCCATAAGCCAAATATAATCAATATAACAATACAAAATAAATAATTTACATAAGATAACATTACTCATGTTCATCTGCACATTCGTACAAAAATTATTTACAAAACACTTTAAATATTTAAAACACAATATAAGGTTCAACATAAGTAAAGATAATATTTATAAAATGTACTTTGTTTATAATGCACCAGAAGAATGCCAACTATATCAGGTAATGAAATTTATGAATGAAAAAGGAATTATAATGTATATAATATATTTGAATTGTTTTACGCGTTTCTTTCCTGTTTTGTTAAAATCTACTACACCTATATTCTATATTAAATTGTAATTTAACGAAGATATAATTTAACTATCCTCTTTTACCATAGTATTGTAAAGGATTAAAGGATTGAAGAAAAAGTACAATACTCTATTGGCACATTTAATAAGTGGCATATCCAAGCTTTACGTCTGAAGGGGGTATAGACTAAATTTTACTAAAATGTATGCTCTTCAAAATGTTTTATTCTTTGTTTACAATTTAATATTTATTTCATCCAAATACTTTAAGCGAAGATTCAACTCCCTAGAACTCAGCTTTTACTTTGATCTCTCTTTCCTAAATTGATTTTATTCTGTTTGTTAACACGTTTCGTGAAATGTGAGTCATCATGTCCCTAAAATTGCCTATTGCTAGTGTGTGTACATTTCAAGTTTATTTCCCATACCTAAACAAATCAAACTTTTGTTAACTTTAGAGATGAAACATTTAGATAATAGAAGGAAACTACGATAGAATTCAAATTGCTTACATACATGAAATTCAAATCACCATCTGGTCCACCAGTGACCCAAGTCAAAAGCAAAAAAAATAAGTTTGTTCGGTCCATTGGTTACCCGAATCGACGTAAAAAAAATAAAAAATAAAATAAAATAAATAAATAAATAAATAACCCAAGAAAAACCTGTTGCAGGAAACATGTTAAGTAAAGAAAAAAATCAGTCTTGAGTAATCAATTTATTGTAATTTGAATTTTAATTTAATATGTATTGATTATTTATATATTTCAAATTTTAGTAATAACATGTTATTTTTAAATATGTTTACAAGTATATTTATTATCGTGCTTACTTCATCAACTCTTCTATTTTCTAAGCAAATTAACGTATTTGTCAGTTGATTAAACATTAGCTTGTCTGCACTTTTTTCATCCGAAATTTTATATCTTAATCTTAATAAGTAAAGTAGCTTTTGCCAATGAATTTTAATAAATTATATATAAATCAAAACATACTATGTATTCTACTGTAGAAAAATAAATAAAAGATGCTTAAGTGTCGTTGCCTTCTCGTATACAAATAGGAAACCTAATAAATAATTAATTAGGTTAAGTACAGAAATCACTCCATTATTCAGTAAATAAAATCTTTAATTTGTTTATGAATCAGTCTTACTTTGTTTATATAATCCTAATTCATACACATAAGAAACACAAAGTGCATTCTTATCTTTTCAATTTTATTTTTGGTGCATTTAAATTACTAATGAGCTACTTTTGAATTTCTTTTTTCAATATTTATGATTAAACATGCACATTCTTACAGATTAACACTCTAACACACACATCACATGATTTTTTATAGTCAAAATGTTGGATCATACTTACTAGTCTCACCACGTATACAAAAAAGTCTATATCAGATATGATAAACATATATATACACACACACATGATGGGGTAATATCACACTTGCATACTGTCATTTTTTAAACTCTTACAGTTTGATTATTTAAAAAGACATATTTTAATACACTGATCACAATACTGTCTTATCTATGTAACGATAATGATTTTCTGTTTCTATTAATTAAAACCATTGTTGATACTACTTTTTCGGGGTCATCGTCTTTCTTGCTACTTCCTAGATCTTCTCGGTCGATGTTATCTACGTGATCCATTCGATCTATACTGTCAATTCGATGTGAAGATGATCTTTGAGAGAGATCTGGAGCAGGTATTTCATATCCTCGTGCCGGTACAGCGCCAGCAGGAGCATTTATTGGTGTCCAGTCTGAAGATGCTGAAGAATACACTGGATCGCGTGGGGAGAATGATTGTTGATCGGGTGAAGAGAATGAAGTATGTTGTGATATAAAGGATGATGATGCAGAAAGTGGATCTGATCTATCGTGATAATGCTCTGGTGTGTAAAACCTTGTTCTCTGTGGCTCTCCTACTGGTTTTTGGTATACGCGTACTGGTGGGCGAACTCCTTTGTATACAATAACAGGCGTTTTATGTGCAACGTGAGAATGATGTGAATATGCTCCAAAACTATCTGATGGGGGACCGTACGAATCACTAGGGGGGCCATAACTATCAGGAGGTCCGAATGAGCCAGTTGGTGGTCCATGTGAGTCACCAATTGGGCCAGACGATAGACCAGGAGGACCATAGGAATCACCTGGAGGAGGTCCGTATGCGTCGTCGGGAGGTGAAAATGAATCAAATGGTGGTCGTCCGAAATTATCAGCAATTACTCCAAGTCCTGCTGGTCCAAAAGAATCTTTAGGTGAGTCGTAGAGATCACCTGGCGGCCCATAGCTATCTTTAGGTGGTGGTCCAAAGCTATTCTTTAATGGAGCATAGGTATCTTTCGGAGGCCCGTAACTACTCTTTGGGGGTGGACCGTGAGAATGCTTAATTGGGCCGAAGCTGTCCAAAAGGGATTGAGTGTGGGAACCGGATGGAGGACCGTAACTGTCTGATGGTGGACCATAGGATTCGGTTGGGAGACTGTAAGTGTCTTTCGGTGGTCCAAAAGATTTTGAGGGAGGACCATAGGAATCTTTTGGTGGTCCATAGGAACTAGATGGCGGTGGTCCATAGGTATTGTCTGGTACTCCATAGGAGGTTGCTGGTGGTCCAAAACTGCCTTTAGATGGTGAACTGTAGCTATTGCTTGGAGGTGGACCGTATGAACTTCCTATAGATGAGCCGTATGAGTCTTGATGTCCTCCATTATAAGAGTCTTTTGCTGAATGGAAAATAGCTTGTGTAATTTGCAGTTCTGCTTTTGATGGTTTATGTGAACTTTTTGGAGGACCATAACTTGGAGAGGGAATAGAATAACTTGATTTGGGAGGACCGTGTGATTTTAATGGTCCAAAAGACGGCTTCGGAGGTCCGTAACTATTTGAGGCGCTGAAAGAAAGTTTGGGAGGACCATAGCTGGATACAGGTGTCCCATATGAAGTTTTTGGAGGGCCATAAGAAGAGGAAGGTCCTTTGGTATGAGAGTGACTATGAAAGTGTTTGTGTGAACCGAATGAATCGAATGGGGCACCATAACTTGTTTTAGGTGGAGTAAAAGATGGTTTTATAGGAGGCCCATAGGAATTCTTTGGTGGTCCATGATTATGCGACTTATGAGGCGGAGGTCCATAACTTGCCTTTGGTGGTGGTCCATAATGAGATTTTGGGGGTGGCCCGTGTGAACTCTTTGGTGGACCGTAAGTTAATTTCGGAGGGAAAGTGTTTTTAGACGGAAAACTGTATGTTGATTTAGGTGGTCCGTAACTTGAAGAAATATCAGGAGCACCATATGTATCACCTAAAGATGATGAATAACTGTCTCCTCCGTGAGACGAAAAGCTATCTCCTCCAGAGGATCCAAAACCACCATACGTTAAACCTATTTGATCAGTGCCTGAGGCAACAGGTCCAGGTGATATTGGTATTTTTGAACCACTTGTAGAACCATATAGCCCTTGAAAATGATTAGTAATTTCAGGAGGAAGAAAGTTTGGAGGGAAATTCTTTACAGTTTCAGTAAAAGATGATACAGCTTGGGCAGTGGCGTAAGTGTTAGAGCTGGAGCCTACAGCATCCTGAGTTCCTTGTTGGAGGTTGTTGGATACACTACTGAACACGTGAGCCGGTAGTTGAGTTAGCCCTGGATACACATATAAAGGAACACCAGGCTGAGGCAAAGGCACGTATTGCACATTAGCACTTCCACTTTGGCCAACTACGGAATCTAACTCGCTGCCAGTAGAGTCAAAATTTGCCTTAAAAACAAAAATAAAATATATATATTAAGATCCAGTTCTCAGATTCACAACATACAAAAGCACATTTCAAAATAGAAATTAAATCGAAATTTAGGCCAATTATATTAGTTTAGAAATAGAAATAACATAGAGATTAAAAGTTCAAATGCATATTAAAGAGAAGAACTTAACACTGAACCTCAAAATGTCTGAATTCATGAAGAAAATAATACCTATATTTTCAAGATGTTCTGTTTCATGAAAAAAGTATAAATAAACAACTATTTCATACATTTTAGTCCAATATGATCTATAAATTGTAACTCTCAAAGACTTATTTGTATCAGGTATAGCTCTCAAGTATAGCTTGTTTTAGTGTTTCATTTTTACTTAATTCTTGCATCAAGAAAACAGTTTAATTTATAGAGAAGAAAGAAAAAGCCGACTAAATAAAGTTACGTAAATACTATTTGAAACAGGTTTGTGATATTTTATTATCCTGTCAATGATAATTTCAATCTCATTAGAAAAATGAAAGGAAGGATATATATATATATATATATATATATATATATATATATATATATATATATATATATATATATATATATATATATATATATATATATATATATAACATAAAGGAAAATAGTATTTTTGAGACGAAGATGATGACAATAATAATAATAATAATAATAATAATAATAATAATAATAATAATAATAATAATAATAATAATAATAATAATAATAATAATAAGAAGAAGAAGAAGAAGAAGAAGAAGAACTTGCAATGTGCATTATTCATTACGTTTCAGCGCACAACAAAGCATTCTTCAGACTATCTTTTTCCATGATGAAAAAAAAAAACCTGTTACACTGTCGAAACGTAACAAACAATATTTTGTTAATATTATTATTACTTTAATTTATAAGTGATAAGTCATTGTACATTCTATACACAGTATGGCAATATAATATATATATATATATATATATATATATATATATATATATAAAAGCCTTCAACTTTACTATGATACTATGTATAAATAAAATGCAAACTATACTGGTTTCACATTCATGTGTTTTCTGGGATATTTTTAGGAAGGAGACACAAACACAGAAAGTTTGTTGTAAAACAAACTGTCACTAATTATTAATTTTAATAAATTCATTAATTTTTAGAATAAAAATTATGGTCTATATTTTATGTGTTTGTGTGTATGTTGTATATTTTTTACGCATGTAGGATTTGTAAAAATAACTTACTTCTCCAGATGTATTACTTTGAGCAAACAATTTCTTACACAATAATTCATAGGAACTAAGTAATTTATTTATCTCAGTTTAAGAACTTAAATTAACACTTTTTAGACTGAAAAATAGCCTTTCAGTGTGTAAAAGTGTTTATTTATTCAGCGGCATCATTTCAAAAGCCGTTATTGCTCTGATTCTTGATCGCTCGAAATACGAAAATCAAATAAAACGCTGAACTCATATACAGCAAACTCCTGACTATTCGTGCTAGTCACTGGACAAAGTGGCACGAATAACCGAAAAACATGAAAATTCAAAGATGTTTATTGGTTTGCCACAGTAATTATTCAGAATAAGATAATCATAAACATGGATGTTGCCAATATTCGACAATAGATAAATAAATAAATAATATTAAATAAGAGTTAACTAAGTTATAATTATAAAGATAAAGCTTCTTTTGTTACTCTAATGTTAACAAATTAGAATTATATACGCATGTCAAAATATAGTATTTTTTATATTCTACACCATTGTTTCTACTTAGTGTGCATACATTACTGCATTGAAATCACATTGTTACATTTAGCTTTCATAAGTTTTTCCAGTTCCATTCGCTTATGCATTACTTTGTTTATACTGCAGCTGTGTTTTCATCGCTGCAGTTTACGGCACACGCGTTGCTAGTTTTGCGATCGAGTTCACAGACATTTCAATTCAGTCTTGCGAACACCTTCACTGAAGTGAAAGGAAATATTAATAATCAGAATATAATACTCTGTACTTATAACTAACAAATCAGGTTATCTGCGCAAGAATAATCGATATATTGCTATACTTATTAATATGTGAATTTAGCGCATTCATTCATTTTCGTACTTGGGGCGGCTGGGGATGAAAAGCAGCGGCTCTAGAAATGATCCTGCTAGGTTAAACTTATTGACACTGTAAGGTTAGTCATTTACTTTCAGTCAATTTTAGAAGATTACAAGACATTTGGCAAAAATTAAAAGTTCGAAGTCCTATATGTTTTATTTAAATCAGTGTGTATGATAATCTTTTCTACAGTGGAAGTTTTTACTTTCTCCTGTAAAAGGCTCTGTAAAAGCTCTATACGAGTATCTAGTTGTTATAAATGATCTTCTATTTCACGTGATTATTCATTCCAACATAATGCTGTCCTGGACCGTTTACAGATACTTCTCTGTTTGTTTAATCTTTCTTTTCTCTTCTCCTTACTTCTAGCCTTTTCTTCATACTTCTTTAAATTCCCCTTCTTTTTTCATCTCTTTTTATTTCTTTTCTTTACTCCCTACTTCTTTTAATTCCTTTCTACTATTTCCTTTTCTCTGTAAATCTTTTCTTCTATCCTTACTTCTTCAGATTTGTTCATACTTCCGTTAATTTCTCTTCTAATTTCTCCTCACTTCTTTCTTCTTCCTACTTTCTTTTAACTTCTCCCTACTTCTTTGACCCTACTCCCTTTCATCTGATGAAGCATGTAGCGAGATTACTTTAGTGTGTCTCTCATTAAGTTGTAATATTGTTTTTGTGTTTTCTCGCATTTCATTTTCCAATCCCATTGCGTAATATCGAAATCTAATATTAATAATAGTAAAACAATAATAACGATATTTGATAAGCTTACCTTCCAATCCTAGTTTTTTACAGTTAGTAAACAAAAATAATTATAATTTTATTGTAACTGTATAAAATTGTGAGAGCAATAATAATGTTTTTGAAGTAAATTAAAAAATTAAAAAATAGAGTGACACAGGTAGAAAGTATATATGTTTTAAAGCAATATGTCTCCTAATCGTTCATATTGACAAACTGTTCGACCAAATCATAATTTTAATAGCATGTCTTTGATTTCTGCAGGTATATATATATATATATATATATATATATATATATATATATATATATATATATATATATATATATATATATATATATATATCACAGGATAAGACTGATCATTAAGAGAACAATTTTTAAAAAAAATCAAATTATTACTCCTAAAAAAGGAAGTAATGAATATGATACCTATTATACTCGACAAAGTGTTGGTTTGTTGCTCATTAACAAGTAAGGTTAATGGAAAATACTTAACAACATATACAAGATGTACGGTAAATACCTATGCACTAGACATGTTAGGTAAGTAAAATTGGAAATTTGAAGTATTACCTACAACAGCGCAGATTTTTCTATAGAAAATGTTGCGAATATTATTCTGTGGCCTAAACACATGCCTGTACATAACGGTGTATTTCACAATATCATACGTGGAAAATTAATAAGAAACTTCTATTACTTTCCAACATTTTCTCTACACCGCAACTGCACAGTTACTTTTTGGACATCCTGTACAATTCTGGATTCTGCCTCAGACATAAATGTTAACTAGAATTCGAATTTATCAGAGTTTGTTTATCCTGTAGCCCTGTCTCTCACCTTTAAATGATTTATTTGAAATTTGAAAGGTGGCTAAATCCTTTTCTGGAATCAAGAAATAATAAATTCAAATATTTCATGAAAATCTTTTGTAAAAACTTTAAAGTCCCTGGTATTATTATTATTATTATTATTATTATTATTATTATTATTATTATTATTATTATTATTATTTTCTCTTTATCAAAGTTACTCTGAAATTCTTAAAGACCAGATCTAACGGAATCGCTCTATTGCACTCCAAAACTAGATTCATCCCTATTTCATGAGAAGCATTAAATAATGAAAGAGAATCAAAAATAGTTGTTATTAAATTTTCACACACCTTGTTCCACGTTTTACGTTATTAGTCAGCTCTTGACATCTAAGTATGATGATAACTAAGGGTAATCCAATACGGTAACTATTCTGAGAATTTCATAAGGACATGTTTTCGAGTTTTTAGAGAAAGTCACACACACTTACAAGTATATTCATGTATTAATTAGAATTTTATTACATTAGTATACATATAAATAAAATTTCAGACAAATGAAATATAAATTTGTGGCTCACTGATAAGAAAATGTATGACCTTTATCTACGTTAGTAGTCCCATTTAAAACCAGAAAAGGAAACCGGTGAATAAATAACTTTAAAGTAAAATGTATTGTGTCAAAATAGAAGACTAGAAGAGCAAAACAGCTGGCAGATTAAGCATTGGTTGATTGATTGATTTATTAGCAGCAGGGTTATATAGGATGAGACACACACACTTGAAAGTGGAATTGTAGTGTGTTCGATACTCTCTCCCCGGAAATTAAGCCCGGAGTTCATGTATCCAGAGCGCGTGCGCTTGCTGCTGGACAAGCAATGAGACAAAATTAAGTATAATGTACTTTAAATATTATCTACCGAATTTAATTTTCGCTCTATTCCTTATTTGCTTTTAAAAACGATCTAGAATAAATAACAATAATAATGCCTGATAGAATAACCTTATAAATTCTTTGAGATCAGAATTTACCACGGTTCAATTAGGAAAGTTGCAATTGTAATTTATTCTGTCCACATAAGCTTAGTATTACTTTTACTTGAAGTAAACAAACAGAATAAAGTAATATGGTATTAAGTTACAGTCTATAGATTTCCACTGAAAAAGAAAATAAAATTTAAATATTATTTCCAAAGCTTTCAGTCAGTAAAAATAACGCTTCAATATTGATAAAACGGAAATTATGTCCGCGAAAGATTTTCTGCCGCCTATATAATAATTGTAAGTGATGCATGTTGTAGTATTATACCTAAGGAGACATTATAACAAGACAAAACAAGACAACAAATAAGGTAGTAAATTAATATACCAGATATTTGTAAAACAAACTCCAAATACGTTTTATGTCTAAAATATTCCAATAGAGATGTTGAAACACCTAATACTAAATTCAGGATTCGAAATTCTTATACTACAGAGGATTTTGAAAGCATACAGGAAAAAAAAAAAATAATAGTAAATCAGCAAAATAGTAAATTCACACTCATCATTATGTTAATCAAACTACCTCTAAAGATAAAAGAGGATAAAACTTGATTTAATTTGATTCATTTTATGAAGATACAAGTAAGAAGTATTACCGGAAGAGAAAGGGAGGAAAAGAATTATATGCAAGAAAGACTTCAGACATAATATGCACGTAAGAAATCAGATGTCAAGGCGAGAGAGCAAGAGAACACGAGAACAAGGAGACTTATGCAAAACTTTTAACAACTGAGTAAGTAAACAAGAAGAAAAAGTAGAACGAATTATACATTTTAGAGAAATTAAGGAAATCATCATAGACATTTGCTGAAGAAGTAACAAAGTGATACAAATTAAGTTAGATGTAACAGTAGAAATTAACGTGATAAACTCATATGCACCTCAGATGGTGAAAAGAGGCGAAAAAAGGATGAAAATTAAAGACTTAGTAAATGAAGAAGAGCTAGTGATAGCAAAAGGAGAAAGAGTTATCACAAGAAAGAGATTTCAATGGAAACATACGGAGCCAAGATGAGGGAATTATTGGGTTTCACGGAGAAATAGAATACGGAAGCAGGGGAGGAAGAGAACAGAGTTCGCAGTCGGATTTCATATGGGATCGTTACCTTCTTTAATAAGTAATGTGATGATACGAACAAAGGATGAAAAATTAATCATATGACTAACTTATACTACAAATGTAAGTTAAGTAAAGCACAATTGCTTTGACTTTATGTGACAAAAATTAAATCATGTTAATACAACAGCGATAGTAAAGTTTCGCATAAGAACTATATATAAGAACACTGTAACATACAAGAACACAACTATGTAAAAGAATACAGCTTAACGAGATGGAGAAATGCAGGTTTATTCCTAACGGCCAGGGATCTATTTCGTATATACATATGTAAGTTATGTATAGATAAGTTACATATGTTTATCCATATATAGTGTTGAGTATGAATAGTGTGTTATTTAATAAATACTTAAAATTGTAATAATAAAAGTAGCAAACCGTTGGAGAAGTGGACGCTTTCTCGTCGGCTGTAGAGGGTCCAGGGAACTTCACTGGTTTCCCTTCATCAGCAATTGTATACTTGTGATTTCTATGCTGTCCAGCTGCAGGTGGAGGCTCCCCATGAGCTAGCTGATATGCTGCTACCACTAGCAGCAAACGTAATGCCTGTTAAAAATAACAAAAACATTTAAGCAATAATTACCTATATATACTTCAATTGCATGGCATATTGTTATTTGCATTTACATTAACATATTTCATTTAGTACTTGATAAAGAAACGTAATAAGAAGAAACAGAGTATAGAGTTCTTACCACTTACCACATAGTGAAAGTGACATAAAAAAATAAAGTAAATAGAAAGAAACTAAATTTTGTTAAAATATTAACTCTACTACGGAAATATCCAAATATCCTACGCAATTTATGTGTATTTATGAGATTTATAAACCTCTGCTCTAGCACAGATAATTTTGAACACTGATAAGTCTAACATACCTCTCAGTACAAGAATGAATCTGCTGTTTGACATTCAAAACGAATCGCATCTATCCAGGCTGGAGAACAAATCTAAGATAACATCAAGAAAAACGTGCTTGCCAGAGGCAGTGAAGTACTTTTTCCTTCAAATGTTTAACTTGTAATCTTAAATGTTAAGTGGTGACAAAGTGATAACTATTTTCGGTTAGAATCCCAACTAGAATTCCCAGCTATGTCTCATCCTCTAGACAAATTATTTCAAACTTCGTTAAAGTCCAAGTTAAGCCCCAAGTGGGAGCAAGACTCTCTTAACCCTCCTAGGGAAATAAGAGAGGAAGACATAAAAGTGATAAGAAACGACCGATATTAGTGTCAAATCCATAGTTTTCGGGGTCACTTAGATAAAAGAATGACACTTTAGATGGCGGTTCAAGTTCGGCCCCATTAGCACCCTAGGGGTCATGTAAAAATAACTCAAAATGACTGATATTAGTGTCGAATCAATAGTTTTCGGGGTTGCTGAAATGAGTAGTGACGCCCCCAATACCGCTTAAATTCAGGTTCATCCCCATTTACAGAGAGCAGAATGGGTGAGGTGAAAAATAAAATGTCAAAGATGACTTAGATGTGTGTTGAATTCAGATTTCCGGGTAGAGAAAACGTCTGAGCCGTTTGAAGTGATTTTTGGAAGATAGTTGGTACCCTTCAAGCTGTTTTTTTTAAAAAAAAAAAAAAACATATCAGTTTGATTAAAGACGTGTTCTGTGGGGGTAGGTTTTTAATATTCACGCCAAAAAGTAGAGTATCTTCTATATTTTTATCATTACACTTTCGTTGAAATAAATGTTCTAAGGAGGAATGGAATTAAAATATTTCCCATAAGCCTATTCTCCCCGTGCAAAGAACGGCAATTGGGCTTGAAGAAGAACTCAGTAAGATCGCGATATTAAAATTTTATTCTATTTCAAAGAAAACAGATAAATAGTTACCAATCAAATGAATGTTCCAGAAAATAATAAAGACAGAGGTACTAAAAATGCATTTATGTAAGCAATTTTTTTAGTTTTTGTTTCTAAACTGTAGTTTACTTCTTCTTAATTCAACTTAATTCTGGATCAATATTGAACATTATATACCTCTGATAGGAATTAACTCCGGAGCTACGCTTGCTGAAAGATGGACGTTAACTATTCATCTACACACGAGCGTGGTATGATAAAGTAAAACAAGCTTAAACATTTCCAAATAATTTTACAATTAATTGTTAAAATATAAAGAGAAAACTCAGTATTAAAGTGAGAAATATTACACAGTTCTCATTATTCTTTCACTAAAGAAACATGTCAACAAAGCATACTGGTTTAGGTAATTGCCTTCCTTTTTCTTCCTCTTCTCCTGTTTCAATGCTCACTAATGGTTTCACCTAGAAAACATAGCAGTACTTTTTTCGTTTCTAAATTTGGAAGCATATTTTTTGTTGTGTATTCAAATTGTGGTTAGGCGTCTTCATCTACAAAATTACATCATGCTCTTTACCTAGAACCGATGACTATTACAATTAAATAATCCTTTATTTAACCTTTAGTTTGTATTTTCGAAACTATAAAATTGAGTTTATCCTTGTATTATGAAACAAGCGAGTTTCGGTTCACAGTCTGAAACTACAGTAGACTTTTAAAAAATGGGAATTGAAAGCTGAAACTTCAAGTAATACATCTATAGCTACTGCTTGCAATACATTTCCTTGAACGCTGAATCAATTTCGAAAAGCCACTACTCGCTATGCCTTACTGTTTTGTTCTATGGCGATGGGTGTTGAAACCGGAAATGGCTAATTTTAACCACTTCCGTATTCAATAAAGGGTTGAGGGAGGAAAAGAATCTTACTCTTGGGAAGCTAAATCAATTCCAAAAAGCTGCATCTCTGTATCTCTTACCATTTTTACTCTACGGAAATCAGTATGGAAACTGGAAGTAATAGTAAATTTTAACCACTTCCTTTTTTGGTAAAGTGTTACGGTATGTTTCCATGACCCTCTTCACTTAACTACTTCCGGTTAATTTGAACTATTTTCGGTTTGAATTAAAGGTTGACTTGTGAAGTCGGAACCTATTCTTGAGAAGCTGAATCAATTGCAGAAACCGCAGCTCGATATCTCTTACCGTGTTTATCTATGGAAAATACTGTTGAAACCAGAAATAGCTAATTGGAACCACTTCCTGTTTGAATTGTGGGTTAATGAAGAAGATATAATCTAATTTGTGGGCAACGAATCGATTGCAGAGTACTCGTTTCCGATATCTCTTACTGTTCTTCTTCTGTGGAAATCAGTACTGAAACTGGAAGTAATATTACATTTGAGCCGCTTTCGGCTTTGATAAAATATTCAGGATAGTTATGGTATGTTGCCTTGAGACGCTAAATCGTTTACAACAAACTGCTTCTCACTATCTGTTATCATTTTTGTTTTATGGTGATAAACGTTAAAACCGGAAATGACTAATTTGAACAACTCCTGGTTTAAATAGAGAGTTAACTAAGGAGATGGAACCTACTCTTTGAACGCTGAATCGATTGCGAAAGCCGCATCTCGATATCCCTTATCGTTTTTGCTTTGATACTTGTCGACAGCCAGAAGGACGGACAAAGCCGTTCTATGATTTCCGATACTTATGCATAACATAGTTTGGAAGTCTAAAAAAAAAAGAAAAAAAAAGGCGATTTAACAAAATGATAGTATGAGTGATTGATTTTAGTATTCGCTGCAAGCATATTACGGCATTCTTTCATGTTATTTGAATACTAAAACCCATTTGTTCTGCTCTCTTATTTTATGATAGAACACGTGACACTGAAAAATGTACATAATTTAAATTCTTGAAGATGATTTTGCATAATAACGAGATAGCAATAAATTAAAATTAAAATTCATTTTACATGTTAACATTAGTGTACATTTTATGAAATATCACGAGGGAGAAATGTTTTAGTTATTTTCAACAGATCTACCCAGGCTCAGATATATTTTATGGAAATTAAAATTACAGAAAAAGAAAAACTATATATCCAACCCCCTCTTCGTATAAATCGAGCCCTGCTTAAGATTAGAGAAAATCACTTGATAGTATTGAAAATGGGAATGAGTTGAGTTGAGTTGATTTTGAGTTTAACGTCCTTTCCAACAGCGAGGCTGGATGAAACTTGGACCTAGTGATTAACGTGGAATCTGAACCACATGAGCTTCCACCGGGAATCGAACCCGGGTCTCCTACGCGAAAAGTGCGTAGGCTATCCTCTTAGTCACTAGGGAGCTCGTGAAAACGGGAAAGAGAAGGAAATGGTATAAGCAATATAATTTTTTTCTCCCTTTCTGAAGGGGCCTCTTTTTAGAATTCCAGCGTCTTACTATCACTGTGAATCTTAATTATTTGATGTGATCGTAATAATGAAGTTACAAGGTAATATCATTTTAGTAGTAGCAAAAATTTCCGTTAATAGTGCTGTTAAATTTGAGAATCTTTCCTCAGGGAATACCTATCAACCTCTCTCCCATCCTTTCCTCTCTTCCCTTAGCAGCCAAAAAATAGCTAACTTCAACATTACTAAGGAATACAGTAATATATTGGATATATTGAAATATGTGTACAGAGTACATCATCTAATAAACAATCTAAAATGTTTACTAATCTGCAAAATCGTATTTCGTGATTTTGGTCAGCAGCATTAATCAAGTACAAAGGGAAATTAGAAAATTAAAAAAAAAACTGGAAGGAATTATTTTAAATATATATATAAAGTTTCCCTTAAGCAAAATTAATTTCAAAATCAAAGAACAATCAGAAATTTCTCAACGTTTTTTTCACTGTAACGTTGATATTTGGAAGATTCAATTGTCTTATTATTACATGTTCTAAGCTGTTAACTCATATGTGTTGAGATCACAAAAATTTAATTGCATATGTCAGTGTTCAGGCATGGGTGAATGTTTTATGTTATTTTTATTATTAACAGTAGTAATATTAATATTATTAATGTTATCTGCAAATAAATTGCATTATGCTAGATTGATATTATTCATTCTTGCAGTCATGCTAAAGATTAGAATAACTTAAGTTTAATTCCTATATCTATTCATTGTTTGACTGAAGCAAGAGCCATTAATGAGTACATTTGTTGACTTGATATTGATTACATAATTACTTGCGTAATCCGAAATGTTTGAATGTCATGCATTTAGAAATGTTGTACATTTGATGTTCACTTGACAATAGAAATCCACTACTATATCTCTAACTTTTAGTTAATACGTATTAGTAAAACTGAAGTTTTTTTTTAATACCATACAAATGTAAAATTTTGTAAATTTCGGTATCTCAAACCAGATTTTCTCAAAACCCTGACAAGTAAATAGACTCTAATTCGGATGTGAAACTTTGTGTGCCTCCTGTTCAAAATCGTAGGACAGACTATGGTTGTGCATACGAAATATTCCCGAGACATTATGTTGTGTCTCGCGTTCAAATGTGTATATTTTTAGTTAATAAGTACATTAAAAGTGTTGAATTTGTAGAAAAGAAATTATGACAACATAACAACATTTTAAACATTGTTTAATTGCTTGCCTGCTCTCACGAAGAATTTCTCATGGTTTATGTTTTATTTGTAAAAAAAAAAAAAAATGTATCACCAATTATATCTGTGTGTTTGATGTTTTAAGCGAACATAATCTTTATTCACCTGAATAATGGTTCTTAATAAGGTTATTAAGTCGAGTAAAACAAGTAATTACACATTAAAAGAATGTTAACGCACGAGTTCACATATAAAAAATATATATATATTATGGCATCAGCCATAAGTTAACAGAAAGATTTCACTCCTAATTCCTTTTTCACATTTAATGATCAAGAAACAAAGCTATGGGAAGATAAATATAAGATCATTACTGATAAAAGGTTATGAAAATATTACGTAACTTTCACGAATCTTTAAATTAGAAATTTAAGCTTTCACAGTGGGTAAACTTTTATGTTTAACGCTAGTGATATCTAACTTTTTCTTTAGTTAACATGAATGCTTCTGAAGATCTTGATGTTCTCTAGCAAAGAATCCCTTGTTCGATCCAGCTAATGAAATTTGGGAGCACCATCATAGCAGTAGGTTTTCTCGGGAATTTCCCAGTTCTTCCCGTTCTTCTTCCGAACACCAAATTCCATTAATTCTACCATTATCACCCATTTTCATTACATTGAAATGAAATGAAACCTTTGAGTTTTACGTCCCAGGGTTATGTGTGTGTGGGCTAAATGAGATGGTGATGATAGGAAATGAATGAAATGGTGGAATAAAGAAAGTGGGAGGAAACGGGAGTACCTTGAAGAAACCCATGCACACGGTGTTTGTCCAATTCCCCCTCCACACACACACACACACTTTCATTAATTAACCGTTTCTCGTAACATATAGACATGAAACACAAAGCTAAAGAGATTGTTTCATTTCATGAGCTGCGTTATTTATTTGTATTCATACCAAAACCATCACTAATTGGAAATTAAATACTGATAGTTGAAAAGAATATTTCATATGCGTTTATATACGTTCATATGCTACATAATTATAGATTGATTGATTAAATTGTAATGTACCTACGATATACGAAATGAAGCGAAATGTGAATCATTAATTATCAAGTTTCTTCATGATTATGTGGTATGCATATACGTCTTCGGAGGGGGAGATTTGGGTTCGTTTCCCGGTGGGATCTCATGCGATTCGGATCTCACGTTAAGCTGTAGATGTACACTCATGTCCAAAATTATTGTCGCATATCTATAACTATCTTCTTCTAAGAATATAATTTGATAATGATTCTGCAAGGTACTCTTAATACTGATACTACTGGTAAATTTCATAGGAAAATAATTATAAATACGAAAATTAGAGTGAGTAAAATAAAATGTTGCTAAATGGACAAGAAAATTTTATTTTCGTTTTATTGTTCTTATTTACTGTTCTTTTGAAATGAAATTTGCCATATACATGTCTTTGCCGATTATACACATACTAACATTATAAAAAATACCGGGCGAATTCGTTATCAAATTATATTCCTAGAACAACATATTTATAGACATGAGACAATAATTTTGGGCATGAGTGTACATCATATAAAAGCTCGGACCTGAAAGTGAACATTAAACTTCAAATCAACCAACTATTATATTTCTTATGTTTATATCATTTCACAAGATAGGCCTATATCATTTATATGTAGGATTTACGTATCAGAATACTGAAATTCTTTGATAGGCACTATCAAACTATAAACAGGTTTAAGAACACCAGAAATGCCAAGGAACATTGTAACAGAGTGGTGTTATTGCACGACAATCATGTCCGAGCACACACTAAGGATTTCAACTGCAAGATTCCCCAACAGCTTTCGTACAGTCCTGATGAGCTTGCCCACTCTGACTACCAAGGCCCCTGACGAAACACCTCCGTGGACAATGTTTTGACACACTTGAAGCAGTGCAACATGCAACCGTTACCTCCCTCACAAATTTGAAGCAAGAATTGTTTTGTAGCCAGCAAGAACGACTTGTTCTTCCACTGCAATAAATGTCTTGACTACAGTGGTGATTGCGTGGAATTTTAGAGTAATCATACTTAGAAATTACTACAATTCATATTTGTACTTCACGCGCAAGACAGTGACGATGCCAGATGGTGTAAAGGATATTATACGCGACACGTGGTATTGTTTATGTAGGTCGAGTAATACCAAAAGTATCCTTTTCCACATATAAAAGATATACTGGCCCAGGCCTGTAACCAGGGAGGTCTAGGGGGCCGCCTCATAAATTCTTATTGCCTCCCCCTAAAATTTTCACGGTATGCTTCCAAATGAACTATAACATGGTTGGATCGGCCCCCTCGAACTTCTACCGCCTCTCTACATTTTGGGGCTGGCTACCGGCCTGAACTGGCCCCCAAATTTTCTCTGCCTCTCCGTTTTCCCATAAATTAAAGCTGGCGTCGTCACTGGTTCAGGAATATCTACCTTAATGTTTGATTCTTCCCTTTATATATATGTGTGTGATTTAATCAAATTAAGAGAGGAAGTTGTTATTCCTTTAAGCAACACACACACAAACACACACACACGGACACAAAAAAATGGAATTATTTTTCTCACACCCACGTGACACTATTCTTTTGTGATTTTCTTTTCTTTCTTTAAGATGTCGAGGAAGAATGCAAATACTGTAATTTATTTTTGTATGAATTCATTGAACAGGAAGGAAATATTTGTGTCTTGGTTGAAGGTTTGTGAAATATGTTGCAATTTATATAAGTTACTGGTATAACACTCACGGAAGAATTAGATAGAAAAGCATAAAAAGAAAGACATAAAAAGAAGTATTACAGTCTCTTAATTGTGTGAACGTGCTATTCAAAGTCATCATATTTTGCCGTGGTGCTTAGACAAATGTCTTGTAGTAATGAATGACTTTAAGTATATAATTACGAATAAAATGACATGGTAAATGAAAGCATTGAAAAATTGCAGAACTCAGCACGTATGTTTATAAGTGTAATACCTATTTTAAATGTAACTGAAAATGTTATTTGTTTTCTTTAGTACATTAACGATTGCTTAACAGGCAGGAAAACAAAAACGAGAGGCATTATCCTTACGTTAGAGGTCTGTATACCTATTCATTGAGTTAAATAATTAACTTGCAGATTTTCAGATTAGTTCCAAAACTTTAAAAATGTGTGTGTGTGTGAATTTCTTATGGAACTCACAAGTAATGTATTACCATTTTGATCTACTTAGAAATGAGTAAATTGTACAATTGTATAATTCAAGGCAACTCTGTAATGTAGTCACAAAGTCACGTGTCTTTCCAATTAATTGGAAGAAAAATATATTAAAAAGCACACAATTATAGACGTATGTTCCTGATTACGAATGAGGAACGAATCAACACAAATTTTAATTTTAATATTTTTAACCCAGTGTTCGTGTTGTGTTTTGTTGGGATGTAGAATGCTTTAAGGACACGAATAAGGTTGCTTTTGTTTATTATTTGGAATAGATAGGAATTACAGAATTAACATGTGAGAGATTATATTATAGATTAGATTTTGTATACATGCTATTAAATTATTTATTGTTAAGAATTGATGATTTAAGTGTAGAATGTATGTTTGAGAATAAGTTAGTTAATTGTTAGATTACATGAAGGGTACGGGGAAAAAACAAGGAATGTCCATGTATGTGCTTTTTCGAGTGCTTTGTCCTATCTGTTGGTGACTCTTGGCACTATTTGACTGTCTATGCCATGCATCCGTAGATGTAGAAATGTTCATGTAAAAAGTGACAAAAGATTTTAAAATCCTATTCTTTGCACGCGGTTTTCAATATTAAAACGCCGTTTTCTCGAAAATGCAGTTTTGTGACATTCCTTGTTTTTTCCCCTTACCCTTCACATATGATAGACCGTTGGCTATTTACTTAACTGAGAGCAACTTGAGATGTAATACCACATACTTGAAGTTGATGTAGTTGAACTTATGGATTTTGAGTTTAGTGTTTGCGTTGATTTACAGTGGAAGGATTTCCACCGTTAAAGACTTGCTGTTGATTTTTTACAGCTGACTTTTAGGAACTGATTTAATTTTATTGATTGATCTTTAGAAACTGATTTTTATAGACTGATTGTTATGAATTGATTTTGATTCTTTTTGACATAACCTTTTTATGTTGTCCTCCAGACGATGATGATGTTTTTTTTTTTTACTAAATTTTGATGTTATTACATTTTTTTGCTGAAACCATAGTTTTTACATTGTTTTTTAGTGATCAAATTTTCAAACAGTTTACGTTTGCGGTTTTTACAATTTTGCCCAACTTTTAGAATGTGTTAGTGTTTACAGAAATTTATAAAGTTTTACAGTTTTTTTTTATCAATGTTTGTTGACATTGTGATGACACGTGCAGACTCGTGTCTGTATTGTTACTTTATACATAAACAAAACAAACATAAACATAATGTAATCTTATTTGGTAACTAGTTTGTCTGCATTATTTTTTACTTCTGAAATGCAAGCCAATTTTAAATTATAATTTACTTTTCATTTTTAACTTTAGATAGCCAAATAAATGAATTTACAATAGAAATTTATATCTAAATTTAACGTTCCTTGACAATATGTAGTCTGAAACCCTGATACATTAAGTCACAATGCCTGATGTTACTCTTTATTCACGTGTTTTGTCTTCGTTCTTTTTAGCGTTCCCTCATGGTACAACAGATCTTTAAATGCCTGGGCTTACGTAAGGTAATCACACATTTTTCCTGCCCTGACTATGAAGTCTTTAGTTTCCTATGGCCTTGCAGCGAACGAAAATACTATAATTTGAATGAAAGAAATTTTGTGAAGCCAGCCTATTAATTCAGTGTTAATTGTGCACTGTATGGAAGAGGGAATGAAGGAAGGAAGGGGGGACTCGAAGGGTGAGATATTTTTCTGCTTCTTGCGACGAAAGGAGTGACTAATTGTTTCAACGGCGAGAGAGCTCCGCAGTAGGTTTTCAATGTGACGTTCATATGATTAAAAATTATTATGAAGGAAAACCTACAATACTTTTTTTAAAAAAATAATTTTATGATTACGAAATTTAGTAACACCTTATGCGTGTATACAACTTTTTTTTCTTTTAAGCATTTAGGGAACGAATGAGTGTTCTTGAACTGCATTTTAAATGAATTTACCTCTGAAATTTTGGTGAGAAGGAATGCATGCGAAGCTGCAGGTAAATACGTAAGTGTTACACTTGCAACTCAAATAAATCGTTATAAAATACAAATAGAAAACAGGAAAATTTCGAAAAATAAACTTTGAAAATTTATAAAGAAGTAGGCTACATAAACATGAATTTCTCTTGCTTGTACTAGTCTAAGAGTCAGAATTACTATGGTTTTCAGCAAATTGTCAAGGCATGTAGAGTAAGTTTAAAGCGGGAAACACTCATAGAAGTTCAGTAAATTCGGTCCCCTCTAAACTTACAGAATTTTATGTATATTTTAGAGCTTTCTTGTGGCTATATGATTAGCAAACTCATCTTCGGAATTGCACTCCAGAGTTTAATTCTCAGTAGCAGGGGTAAGCGTGAAGGGGAACGTGGAAGGACGCCGTTCTCCTACTTCCAGAAAATATATATGAGGTCATTCCACTTCCTAAAAATTACAAGGGCAAAGATAGGCACGGGGAACGGTGTGACGTCATGCGTCTCCCTACCTTTTCAGATCCACTTTTACACCTGCTCAGTAGTGTAACAACAGTTCATATTATGAACTCTTACTCACACTTAACTAAAACTCTAGCGAAATTGTGTAAATTTACTATTTAATTAAATCTTCTTGCACATTTATAAACGATTCAACCTTACACGATTTTATTAGGGTTAACTCAGGGGTAAAAGTGAGGGGAAACGCGGAGGGATGTCGTCCCCTCACTTCCATAAAATATATATGGTGTCCACCCACTTCCTACAAAATTACAGTGGGCAAAGATAGATAACGTCATGTGTTCCCCTACTTTTCAGATATTTTTTATCCATGGCTTAACTTGTATCAGGGACCAACTTTAGGAAATTTACTGGGTGAATTGAACACCTCTGTTTTGAAGGTAAGTAACTTTCGTGCAGGTTTACATTTGACACACCACTTGAGATAATTGTTGAAAAATTATAATTCTTTCACTAATTTTCTTCTTATTGTCTCCTAAATGATTTGAAAATAACTCACTTGGCATAGATAAAATTCAAGGGGGCCATCAGAAGTAATTGTTGAAAAATTACAATTCTTTTACGAATTGCTTATAAATATGGCATCCGGATATATGACATAAGAACTACAGTGCAAAAAACACGATTGTTATCTAACCGAGTCAGGGCAGGGCGAAGTTGGGGCACTCGAGCCGGAGCGAGGAGGTGCGTTTGAAGAGAACAGGTACGCCAAAGACAGCGGTATACGCATAATCGAGGGTAGTGAAAACAAGTGAGTTTTGAGAATGATACGAGTTTCAATAGCATTTGTCATGGTTCATACTAGTTGCGCTCCACTTGTAAACATAAAATACAGCTTCTGCACAGAAATACACAGCCGTTGGAAAATAGTATTTTATACAATCACCTTTCATATACACTCCCTTGTTTTAATCGTCACTTGTATTGATTTTACACTACTAACCCTACATTTGTAAACCTACAATACAGGTGTATTAATTTATATTTAATTCTATCGACTGCAGGAATTTCTTCTTTATAAATATGTCTTTTCATGCAAAGTATTGAATTTTACTTGTAAATCTTCCAAAATGTGGCGTGCCAAAAATAAACCAGCATGGTGATTTCTAACTCAACCTAGCCTAACCTAATGTAACCTAACCAACCTAACTTACTCTAATCTAATCTAATGCAGCACATACACGTGTTCGTTTTAAAGCTTACCTAATCCAACCTAATGTAGTATATTTTGGTACTATTTTCGATTTTCGTGAAGTCTGGCGATACAGCAAAATGAATTTTATTACAACAGTTTTTTTTTAAAAAATATGTTCTTTATACTAAATATTATAATTTTTTCTCTTGCTTGGTAGAGTCACTTCAGAGTTTGCCAGGGAAGGAGATCAGATTGTCCATCGACATAAAGGTTTCACGTTTCTTTTTATTAGTATATAATTTATTACAAAGGAGTGAGCTGATCTCTTAGAAATAAGTACGTACTAAAATCGAAAACAATTTTAGGATGATAAAAATGTTTGATCCCTTGGTTACATGCAACCCACCTTACTTGGTTGATTATTTGGTTGCTGCATATTTTAGGATATGTTTCATTAGGTGTTGCAGGAATTACTTGATTTCTTTTTATACAATTAACCAGTTGAAATTCCCGTTCTTCAAACGGGGAGATCAGGTTTAGAGGAAATATTTGAACTACCTTCGGATACGTTTTTCAGTGAAGGTGTAACGATAAACACCCATTATATACTTTATTCTTAAAAAAAAAAAAAAAATTGAATCCCATACCCCCTTTAGGATACACTCTTTAATCAAAGTGACATGATAAAATTCCAGCTTGAGATAGGTATTAATTATAGTATGTTCCAAAATTCATTTTGAACGAGTCAACTGTTTCCCAAAATACCAAACCCCTCCTACCCTTAGAACGGGAATTCTCTGAAACGTTGCGACACGGTCCTCTATTTTTAGTGACCCTAGCAGCACAAGATGTGCTAGGCATGTGCCATTTAGGTGTCCCAGCTACTCTTTAGGTACCCGACACTTGACACATATGATATTCATGTGCTAAGTATATACTTCAGCTACCTACAGTTTTAGGTACTTGTTACATCTAATTGATATTTGCAACTATGTACCACAAATATAGCATTTATATACTTGGCTCAGTTTCGCACTCTAACAGTCATTTGTTTTTTGTCGTCACTTGGGACATATATCTGTCATGTTCTAGGTACGTCCTTAAAGCCACATTACCACGTTAAATGAATCTTGTAGCTATCATTAAAAAAAAACGTGCAACCCGATCTTTCTATTTACTCTTTACATGTTACAACTTCTTGAAAGCAAGAAAGGTTTCTCCACATATGCAGCACTGCACTCTAGTGGACAAACAGTGAATCTCCTCATTAAAAACGTGTATTTTGGCGCACTTCCCCTCCCTGTCCAAAAGAATCCGTTGTTTCGGAAGCGGCGAAACTGGTTTTTCTTTTATGTTAGCGGGAGGGTGATAACAGGCAGCAAGCAAGACGTCTCAGAAAGTTGCGCATCGTTTAACTTCTTGCAAAATGGAAAAAATGTTTTATGACCCTTTCAAGAATATGTGTACATGATGAAATATGGTAGGGTTTCAAGATTTTTTTTATGACAGCTACAAGATCCATTTAACGTGGCAATATGGTTTTAGGTACATATTGTCTCACATACCCTAACAGCACAAGGTGTGCTAGGCATTCGCCGTTTAGGTGTTCTAAATTCATCTCCCACATTTAATGCATTTGTTGCTTCTTTTTCTAAGCGATTGTGTACTAGAAGCAATAAACGCATCAACTTTATTAGATGGCAACTGTCGCCGATCATTTGAAAGTGAATATGGAAGAACCATGAAATAAAGTAAATAGATACTCGTCAATGTGTTATAAAATTACATGGCGAGCAGATTTTATCTGATCCCAAATGGTTATAGTCGAATATATGTGGAGTACTCTGATTAGCCGAATGCAAAATACCTCAAGAATTTATCCCTTTACAAGCGATGTTCCCTTCATTGCCTTTGTGGAAAAGTCGAAAGAGCACGCGGCTAGTAATCCTAGGGATGCGCACGAGACGAGTCGAGACAGGATTTTCCTGACAAAATTCGAGTCGAGACACGGCTCTTCCAGTAGAAAAATATACATTTTTCGAGTCGAGGCATCACTTTTACAGCACATTTTCGAGACGAGACAGCCACAAATCTTGTCTCGTGCGCATCCCTAAGTAATCCAATGATTGGTGGTTCGCGTCAACCCTAGCGTAGCCCTACATTTTTTTTTTTTTACTTGTTTAAAGTGTTGTTTAGACCTCACCTTAATGTAAACATATTACGCATATAGGCGATTTAACATATTATGGGGTAGTAATTTTGTAGTTCATTGATGCTTACGGTATGAGGAACATACCTACACAAAATACTAGGCACGTTCTCCAGGTACATGTCAGATATGTGCCTAGGGGCGGATATAGACTGTGACTATCACTTGCGATCCATAGTGGACACATTCCCATGTAACTGAGGGAACATGATAGGCATATGCCTGCTATGTAATTGTGCTGTTAGGGCAGGAGTTTATATATCAAGTTTCATCTTCCTAACTTGAAAGGATCGCAAGAATCTCAATTACAACACGCATTCCCTTACGATACACACATTAATCAAAGTAATATGATACGAACTCAGTTCGAGGTAACTCATAAGTCACACTACATCCATAAATTGATATTAAAGGGTTTTCCCGTGACACTATGACAAATAAGATCCTTTTTATTTTTATATAATACATTAATGATCCAATCTTAATCTATAATACATTAATATAGATTAATTATCTATTTTGCAGATATTTTATGCATATTAACCTTCATTGTGAATATAGCTTATTCGATTAATGAAAACCGCATCGAAATATTACCAACAGTTCGAAATATTACCAGAAATATTACCACCTTTTATTTTTATATAATACATTAATGATCCAATCTTAATCTATAATACATTAATATTATAGATTAATTATCTATTTTGCAGATATTTTATACATAATAACCTTCATTGTGAATAGCTTATTCGATTAATGAAAACCGCATCGAAATATTATCAACAGTTCTCGAAATAATCGCGAACATTATCACATACGTATACATGTACACGTCAAAGTAAGAAGCTCCTTTTTTAAGTAGGTTAGAAATGAATTTTCGCATGATCTATTAAAAAAAACAACGCAGTTGAAGCGGTGTTATGTTTAACAAAAACCTAGCTATTAGCAAACAATTAAGAATGCAGGCCCTAATGGTTGGTTACCCGATGGTAATAGCTTAATGGTGTCGGATGTTCGGTTTCGGTTCGAATCCCACTGAAGAGCATGAGCACCCTTAAATATCCTTGACGTTTCTGTGTTCATGTCCCTGTCGTAGTGCTGGGGACCGCGGTGGCTCAGTGGTAGAGCGATCACCTCTGGTGCTTGGGGTCCCGGGTTCAATCCCAGCCCCCGTCAAGTGAACTTTGTGGTGGACAAACACCGTGTGCGTGGGTTTCCTCAGGGTTCTCCCGTTTCCTCCCACTTTCTTCATTCCATCATTTCATTCATTACTCATCATCACCGTCTCCTTTAGCCTCACCGGCATAACCGTGGAATGTAAAACTCAAAGATTTCATTTCATTTGCCTGTCGTAGTGCATAACGTAGAATGTTGAATAAGATTATTAAGATTCACCATACGGAGACAAGTGTCTCGGTTAGTGCAAATTTGATAATAATAATAATAATAATAATAATAATAATAATAATAATAATAATAATAATAATAATAATAATAATAATAATAATAATAAATAATAATAATAATAATAGGTATTTCAAAAACATTTAATAACCCAGACAAAAACTGACACTCCTGTTATGTAAGACTCCTCAGAGATTTCCTATAATGAAATTATATTTACTGAAGTTTGTTTAAGTAATTTGGTACCGTATGTTAGTAGCATAATGGAACTCTTAATTTTCTTTATCAACCTTTTGCTTTTTTTTTTTTTTTTTGTCTTCTTTTGGCCAAAATTTCTTTCATCTCAAATATCAATAAAGTGTTTTATCCTTAATTTGGGCAAGGTAAATATGGGGTCTTCTAATACTACTCTTACTATTTGAGTGGCTTAAAATAGAGATAAATTACATTAGATGAAATAAGCATAAGACTCTTTACTACTTAACATTATTTAATTAATAACATCTGAGAAACTTATTTAAAACACATATTTAAAGAGAAATGCATTAAAAGATACGGACCACTGCACTACACTTTCTGCTTTCCATTTATTAAATTAAATCAAGTTATGTTGTGTTGTAGTTATTACTAAAATGCTTATTTATGAAATATTAACTAAATTACAATAGGCGTTTTTAGAAAACTTCGAAGAAAATATACTCCCAAGGTTAAACTAGTTCTTGTTGATTTTTCGCTCGATGTCCCAAAGCCAAACGTTCAAGACCACTCGACTATTGTCACCGTCTACCATTTAGCCACCGTGCTCCCTATTCAATTTTGCATAGGCATATATCATGGGCTCTTACAGCACGAGGTTCAGTATTTTATTTCAGTACACAGACATAGAGAACATGGAGATAATCTCTTTCTTCCACAATATAGATATGAGGTGAATTAGAGAAGAGACAGATAAAGAAGAGGCAGAAGTATTTACTTAACTCACAGTCGCTACAGCCAATCAAGTGCTATGGCGGACCAGAACACGCAAAATCAACTAGCATAAGTGGTGCGTAGTCAGTGCATCATCCTAAAGGTGCTATTATTTCTGGCTTTCCAGACTAGAGTTCAATATCTCATAATATGGTAGCTCCCCAAACGTCTCACGGTGCTCGGTTAGCTCCAGACAATTTTAGTGCTCTCACGGGGAAAAGAACTAGGTATCACACACACGCTAACGAGAAGGAGATTGAAAAATTGAACATTATCGTTTATAGGTAACTGAAATTTGCTGAAATCTTATGTGTAGTTCACTAGAGCTGGAAGTAATATTTTTAAACATGATTATGTAATGCTAGCTTTTTTAGGGGGAGGGGAGTGAAAAGCGGGTAAATTATAAAAGGAAAGCATAGTAACATTGGGGATTACAAATTGAATATACAGCATGTAAGCAGAATTCATTTTCGATATCACTGTACTAAGGAGGAGCTTGAGCCGGAAGCTCCCTACCTACGCCACAGCTTGATACCACTAAAGAAGAAAAAAAAAAACCATTAAAATCCATCTTTTTCATTTTACAGTAGGGATAATCATTTCTTGATCATCCAATATTTCCATACTTTTTTTTTTTTTTAACAGAACGAGAATTTCTTCTGTATTTCTGTCGTTAATGCAATCCCTATATATCAAAAATGAACAACAAATAAATATTCAATTCCATTGAAAGATATAATGCTATTTAGTCTCTTTAAATGAATAAAATTATTTACAGTGGATCGTCGGCTCGTGAACAAATTAGTTTACGAACAAATTTTATGAATAATTTTCTTCTGGGGTGCGAACACACTCACCTGCTTATACCCACAATTTCATGTGCCGAGAAGTCCTTTAGCACGTTTGGCGTAAACATTATTTTCCAGAGTGCTGTGTTCAAAAACTACTCTTTGTTCTTTTTGGCACTTTTTTAAGTTTTCTTAGGGCTACTATTTTGTTTTATTTAGTGTTATTTATTTATTTGTCTTTGAAAAGGATATTGTTGTTTTCACTTTATATAATTCAATCAAAGAGGGTCAAAAACTCTGCTTACACTGTAAAAAAAAAAATGTTTGAACACATTTTAGACATTTTTAGAAACTACTTTTGAACTGTGTTTAACATGTCAAAATGTATCCTCAACTGTTCTATTAGTGAACAAAATGTTTACAGAAAGTGCCTTAAAAGTGTTCAAAATGCATCAATATTGTTTATGTGTCAAACAGTATACACTTAGAAACAACTTTTAGACACAGTTGGATCACTTTACACTTTACCGACACTCATTGAACATCCCGGATTGCACATATTCACCCATTTTAGAAACTGTTTTTGAGGTATGTCCCAGATGTGATTCCTTTATGTCATCATTATGGTTTCAAAGCGATTGCCGAGAAAAAGTGTTTTAAATACAGTATGTGACACTATACATTGTTTTTGAGAATTAATGTCTTTTTGCATACGCAAAGCACACTTTTTAAACAGTATTTGATCAATTTTCCTCTCAAACTCTGTTCTAAAAGTGTTTAAATCTTTATTTTATTTTATTATTTTATTTTACAGTGTAGAAACAATAAATCGCGTGGTTTTAAAATTTGCCACAGTTGTAAGGGATGTGCCCTAAACGACAAGTCTCCGGAATTTAAATTTCCTACGAAAATAGTTCTATACATTATTTCGTAGAATTAGTACATTAGAAGATAGTCCTCATACTATTTTTTACTATTTGTTTAGTAAATTACAATTCAGAGGACAAAAAATAAATATTTAAGAAAAGATCCTATTCTAACCGAAAGTGTTCATGTAACTTTCAGGGGGGAGGGAACCCTCAAGCTTATATAACAATATACAAAGCCTATACACAATTTCGTACTCAAGCAACGCATGGGGTGTCAGTGCGGGCGCTGTTCGCTTTTGTACGAGTCGCTTGTGCGTAGCATTCTGCATCTTGCTTATTCTCCTAAACATTTCGAGCATGTGTAGACGTAGTTTGTGTGCTAGGTGTTGGTGTGTTATTCTAACATTATTATCAGCTACAAAATGTACGACAATGGAAGAAAACTGCAGGGGGATAGAACACGACGTTGATGACTTGCTCTAAAACATGTACTTCCAGGTCTCTTCCGATTGGTTGAGGTCTTGTGTATTAATCCCTGCTAGAAGAATATCCTTTTCCTTCCTTCTAAACTTTTCGTACTTCCTATCCTTTCTTGCAATACTTGCCTTTATTAACCACTCTATCCCGTTTTCACTTACATCACACTTATTACCCAAAGTATCATCGTCACATAATAAACACTTGTCGTACACTAAGTAATTACTAATATTAGTATAACACATGAATACTTGACACACAGGCTACCTCTGTCCATGCTCGGAGTGTTGTGAGAACTACACAAGATGTGAAATGCTATAAGCACGCGGCTCGTAGAAAAGTGACCTGCGGCCGCGCAGGTACTTCGACCATACCCGTACGTTAGTATGTATTGTCTTTGTATATTGTTGTATAGAGATGAAGTTTTCGCTGAAGGTTGCCGGAACAGTTTTAATTTCAATTTGATTTTTATCCCCTTAATCTTCTAAACTATTCTATTCATCATATGAAAAAAAAATGTATAGGACTCTTTTTGTAGCATTATTTTCTTATTTTCGTAGACAATTTAATGTAGAGAAATCTTTCAAATCTTTTGAGTTTAACGTCTCACGATTATATCCTTTTAGGCTAAGGGAGACGAAGATTAAAGTACGTGATTGATAATGGAAGAATTGGTGAAATGATAAAGTGGGAGGAAACGAGAGTACCTCGAGAAAACCCACAGGCACGATGTTGTCCACCACAAAATTACTTAGCCGGGGATCGAACTAGGATCCCACGCACCACAGGTAAGTGCTCTACCACTGACCTACCGTGCTCCCACAATTTAATGTAGTTTAATTTTGTACTTGAAATGCTTTTTGTTACAACCATAGTTCTTTTTTTTCTAAAGATATTTAAAAGAAACTTGAAAAATGTACCTTTAAATCCCCTTCCACCGTTCGCCGACTCCGTACCTCGGGAGATTTCAGTGTTTCGCTTAAGATACTCTGTACAACTGTGTTAAATTTCAAAACTATACATTTTTTTCTGTTTTTACCACTCCAAAGTGGGAAATAAAAGAACATGCTTCTGTGACGAGAACGGATTAATTGTATTTTGCTAATTTCAATGGGAAAAATAATTTTGGCTCACAAATACCATTGCGAAACGGATTATGTTCGTAAGCCTGGATTCATTGTATAGGCCTATAAAGATGTAAAGATAAAATCAGACGTAATCACTAACAAATAATACCAATAAAGGGAAAAAAATATGAAAAGATACACGACAACTGAAGGAATTTTGCACGTGTGAAATCTGTGTAAATAAATAATTAAATATATAAGTTGAAAACCCACTGACTTCAGGTGGCATAGAATTGGAGCGGAAATGCCAAATCACAACGTAAATATAATTTACACATTAGTGAAAACATAAACTATCAGAAAGGAAAGTAGGGACAGACCATGAAATTCCCCAAAAGACACTCTTGTCCCAAATACCGTAGACAGCAGCAGAATATTTGATACCCGCAGGAGCTAGGAGAGAAACTGAAGAATACCATTACGTCGTCAATTCACTATAATGCACTAAAAGGTAAAATTACTGTCACGCGCCTGTTTGCGGTAGCAAAACACTTATTTTTCTTCCAAGTATAAGGAAACAATGGGATCTCAACAATCAAATGGGGAAAAAAAGACAAACATTGATTTGCAAAGGGAATATTGTATAAAAAGTGGCACATCAACATGCATTGAAAGGCAGGTTTTTGGTGAATTCAAGGAGTGATGATATGTAGTTTTTGGCCTCAATTCTTTACCCACTGGCCTCCTCAAAAGCCAAACTGACGTAACAACAAAGAACAACACACTCACACATACAATATTCAGACCAAAGTGAGAAGACCGGATTCTTGTCCATTCCTTTGGTATGAAGTGAAGATGATCCGATCCACCGCGGAACCTGTTCGCTCGACCACATGGTTGGTTTGGTTTTCTTTCATTTTCACAGATATCAAACAAAAACTAGTTTATGTTTAGCTGTAGTTATGGTGTGCGCATGCGCCATGTCGGTTAGACTAAATTTTACTCTTTCTTCCCATCGTAGTCAAGTTACTAAACTGGAAGGAAAATTATCTTGACGACAGTTGAATATAAACTAACAGGTATTTTTAAATGATACTTGTATAGTGGTCGGTATTGTCAAAACCAATTGTGGTTAAGAAAGTCCAGCATAAACATCCAACGCGTTTCCAGATTATATTTTGCTAAACACTAAACTCCCTAGATTTTTACACTTAGTGGCGTACATAATTTCATCAAGCTGTGGAGGGGAGAGAATTCAAACATTTAATCTCATATTCTTTGAGAATCAACTTGATTTCTGGAATAACTATATATTGTCTTGGATATATATATATATATATATATATATATATATATATATATATATATATATATATATATATATATATATATATATATATATATACGAGGGTCATTGCAAAAGTCATGGCAACTATTTCTTTTCTCAAAAATGGTAAAGAATAAAAAAATTCTGAAATATGCAAATGGAAGGTTAGTTCATATGTAAACATTACATATAGGGAGATGGATGAACATACACACTACCATAAAGATATAGCACGAGAAAAAAGACGACAAAGATTTTGTCGTTTTAAGCGTGTTTTACTGTTAATTGCAACGGTACACAATAGTACAGAGCAGGAACACGTACATGTCACATCTTAGAGTCTCTGCCAACTTGTGGATTCTTGGAGAAACTCCTGATGCCATGGAATGCACATAGTTTCAAATGTACTATTGTATACAGTTGCAATTAAGAGAAATACTTTTGTAACGACAATTATTTTCTTCTTTTTTTCTCTGCTTTATCTTTATCTCTCTCTATCTCTATCTCTCTTTATCTTTATGGTGGTTGTGTGTTCATCCATCTTCCTACATGTAATGTTTACTTATGAACTAACCTTCCATTTGCTTGTTAGGGCTTAAACCCTGAAACCCATCCTTGCGCACACCACTATTAACACTCCATGATTGCATATGGCCACCACATATATTTTAGGTAAATGACCAGACGTTAACACTTTGCCTATGGCGTGGGAGGCCCGGGTTCGATTCCCGACGGGAGCTCATGTGGTTCGGATTCCACGTTAATCAGTAGGTCCACGTCTCCTATAGCCTCGCTGCTGAACGGGACGTTAAACTCAAAATCAACTCAACTCAAGTCAACACTTTGGCTCCTATCGATGTTATTTCTGACTTTCTAGCCCAATTGTTCGCTGCCTTTAAATTAAAGTAAATTCCTAATTGATGAATTAACATTGATCATTCTATACCCTAATCAGGAACCATAATTGATATTCACGTGCACAAAACCACTGCTTACTAAGTACTCGGCTACATGTGCGTGCATTATCCGGACTTTCTTTTAGAAAATTTTGCCTGAGGAAGAGCAGAATTAAAAATAAGAGGAGCTACACTGGGACGCTATTGTGATATATTGACAATTGCGACTTAATTTACTGAACATATCAAAACTGCTAAAGGTCAACAAAAGTAACTTTTCAAAAGTATACAGCTAGCACTATTTCATCTTACAATGTCACTAAGCATCCAGATGCAGTAAAAGTATATAGGCATTATGAGACATTACCAGCCCCAGTTGCGAAACAGGGCTGCTAGGAAACATATACCCTCAAAATTTATGCATATGGCGTTTTTTAAAATTTGTATTGAAAATTTAGAGAAACTAAGAAAAAACTAAGTATGTTTAAGGTCACAAGTTTCCCTTGGTTATATGGTGACGATTACATTATTGTATTTAAAAAGAGTAATAGGACCCCTATCACAGAATCCCTAAATTCACTACAAATGTTAGGATTGCGTTTCAAACTACCCTTCCCGTAAAGATAAAGGAACAGAATGTTCGTAGCGCTTTTACGACTTAGTAGAAACATTTTTTTTTAGAAATACATTGGTAGAATGAGAATGTGGGAAGAAACAGGAATACCCGAGAAAACCCACGGACACGATGTTGTCCACCACAAATTTGCTTTGCCGGGGATCGAACCAGGGACACCAGAGGTAAACGCTCTACCACTGAGTCATCGTGCTCCCTACACTTAGTTTCAAAGTAAAGTTGGTACCCTTACTTACACCATTAGTTGTAGTAAAAAGAACAATAAATCTTAAACACATCTTTCTCCAGATAATTACTGAAATGTGAAAAAAAAAAATAATGTTGGAAGGTTGAAATTTTACTTGTGTTTGCTTTACAAATTCAGTGATAGTCTCATGACAATTTTTCGGTAGTTCACAGCCGTTAGAAAATTCTAATCCTATAATTCTTTCAGTATTCTAAATAAACAAAACGATAAAATCAATGAAGGGAACCAAATATCTTAAATATAATAAAAAAGTACCCATTCATAACAAATGGTCTATTTCATTTGTATATCAAATCAATTCTAGTGTTCCTCGGGACAGCCAATTTGTCAATAACTCTTCTAGTTTCAAAAAGTCTAACTTTTTACCATTTTTCTCTATTGACACTATAGCTAATGCATTGAGATGATTCTGAATTATGGCATTTCTTTAAATGTTTTTATATTCTTTAATGTAATAAGGCAACTTTAAGATTCTGAAGTGGACACATCAATATTCATTATGATTTTCACATGTTTTTTTGTATCAATGGTAAGCTCTTGTCATTGTAGCAATGTTACAAAGAACAGTGTGATTTCATCAGCTATTCGCTTTTCTTACAAATATTCAGTTTATTTAGACAGGAAAACCGTAACCGAAAGAAAAACCAGAGATTGTGTGTATTAAATGAAAAAAGATTTCAAAACAACTTGAACAAATAGTTTTATTCTGCGTTAACAGTCGGTGGGAAAGAGTTCTAAACTTCCCATTCCTTTCCGTACTACCTCGGAAAACCGAAATTTTGTTAGTTCCATTAGTTTACTTTCATTATAAGAAATTGAGACAAAAATACAGATTACTGATTGAGAAAATGAGTTATTTACTACTACATTATTCTATTTTCAATTGCAAAAGTTTATTCTTTTGATACTGTTTAAGGCGTCATATTAATTCACAAAAATAGTCAACAACAGCTTACGCTGTACGTTCAAATCTTGTCTTGAACGTCGGGAAAGCGCAATTTCTCTCCTCTGCTGCTCACATTTGGCCTTCTATGCTACACACAGGGAAGCCAGTCACGCTCGCAGTGCTTTGGTGAACGTGGTGTGACGCTGGAATGCATATACGTAAGGGGGAAAGCAAGGGACTGCAATGTTACGGCAAAGAAAATAAAAGAAAGAAAAGGCACGTGCTCTTATGAACTGCATAAGGCAACGCTGCTGTGCAAATTACATTTCAAAATACCTGACAACTTGCTCTTTGAGTAATTAGAATCATTGGAGAAAGAATAAAATATATCGAATACTAACGCAAAATTGTGTGGTGTTTGAAAAACTTCTGAAATACCACGTGATCAGAGATGGCATTTGACTCCTGTTTCTCCGGTGTATACACCTATGATTGCGGCCATCCAAGGATAGTTGCTCCACTATTTTAGATGTAATTAGCAATGCACAAATTTTAAGTAAAAATAATTTCAGTATTTTTGGACCAATATTCGAGAGGAGACCAAGACTTTTAAGACTGGACTCAGTCTAGTCTAGAACTACAAGCGTCTGTCTCGATCTCGGTTTCCTCTCGAGTCATAATTCTCGATATGTCGAGTTTTGTCTCGATATTAGTCTCAACTCGAAATTTCAAGGCTAGTCTCGGTCTCTGTATCGTCCCTAATATCTTCTAAACAGACCATTAAACTATGGTTTCTACGTGCAATTCATTAGACCTTCTTTTTCGCTTATTTTGTGGATAGACATTGCAGGATTTTATAAAATGTAAAATTAGTGATGAAATTCGAAGTGTTTAATGAAAGAACCAGAGACCCAGATACAATCTAATGGGGAATGGGGAATTAAAAGAAATTTAGTAGCTGTAGTAAAACAATAAAAAATAAAACTAAAGGAAGAAAGAATTAATGGCGGCATAGACTTCTGCATGTACGCTTTATCTTTGTTGTAGTTGTAAAAAAAACTCTGTTGAAGCGTTTTTAAAAAAATAATAAAAAACGAGATGTTTTCAGTAATACTCGTTTTGAAATTTTTTTCAGTAGAACTATTCTTTTGCTTCTTTTCAAATAAAGCTTAACCTAAACACAATTTGAAGGTTGTTTGAACGTGTAAAAGATCCTACATCCTAAGTATATCATTTCACCATAGTAAAACTTGCCTATATTGGTCATTATCGGTTCTATCGAAAAGTGGCCGACATAGGCAAATGGCCAACTTACAGAAAAATAAATGTGTTTTGTAACAAAAACTATTGTAGACTGTAATGTAACAGCTTCTAGTGAAATAGCTAATTATTATCGACGTATAATATGTTCTTTTTTCTAAGATTTTGGTTTTTGCATACCAATTTCTGAAACAAGTTTAAATTTGCGTTCCAGCTTATAAACTTTCAATAGCATTTTCGACAGCAATAGAAATGGAAATTATTTATTTTTTTACTGTTTTACTTGGACATGAAGTAATATAAATAAAGAATTTGTGTTTATAACAAATGCGTATGATAATTAAATCGATTAAGTATGACATTTTAATTTATTAAGATAATGAATTTATTTGCTTTGGTTTGTTCTGAGCTTAAGCTATAAGTGAAAATAAATTAAGAACAGATAAGGAAGAATCTAAGCCAATACCTGTATGGATAACAAGTAAATGTTATAAAATACCATAAACCGATCAGTACGAGATTGTATACCTACTTTTGGATCACCCTGTATATCTCGTGTATATCAAATTATTTTGGGAAGGGAAGTGGCACAATAGTTCAATGTAAACAACAGACCCTTTAGGTTAAGGGAGACGATGATTAAAGCAAGTGAATGATGATTGGAAAATTGGTGGAATTAGAAAGTAAGATTAAGTAAGAGTAACCCCGAGAAAATCCGCAGGCACGATGTTGTCCACCACAAACTTACTTAGCCGGGGATCGAACTAGGAACCCCACGCTCCAGAGATAAGCTCTCTACCAGTGAGCCATTCTGCCCTTCTGACAGATAAGTTAATGCAGCTGTACGGGTGAGATGAAAGAGTGTATAGATAATAAAATAATGAACAGTCGTTATTGACATTTACCGTTGCATTAGTATTTCAATCATCATTAATTAATTGTAAGCCATAATACTCATACTAATTAATTAACAACGACAGAATGACAGTTGTATCTAACAGTAAGTCATTGTAATTTTGCTAAAAAAATTATACTGCATTTCCTTGAGATTCATATGATTATCAATTCTTCTAATCTTCTTCTAATGATCTTTTCTTTCTTTACTACTAACATTTTATGTTTCTCGTGCAGAATACCGCGTGCTGGGTTATATAAACCTAACTTACTTCTTTCACCCATTTCCTAATCTCTTCTTACATCTTATAACTGCTACAAGAATATTTCGTATAACCAGCAACGTATATTTCGTATATATGTTTTCCTTAGTGCCACATTTTAGTATAGCTACTGAATAGATATTATCGAACAAACAATATAAAACTTTCCACTCTGAGAACAAAAGACTAATCATTTTGCTCCCACAGAATCATGTCCTGCGTGAAAATTCTGTTGGTTGCTTGCTTACTTTGAGTTAAAATCTCCGAGGTAGGCTATATATGAGACAGGATCCGAACAACTATTTGAGCTTGTATCCGAGGCAAGTATCCCCACCGAGAGTCGAAACTGGAATCACGTACACAAATAGCACACCCGTTAATCATTCGCCCACAAAGGGGTACGAAATATCTGCCCAAAAGCAAGTTTTAATCTACTTACCTAGTATAATGGGCTAGTCACATAGTCAGTTAGGTAGAGACAGGATAACTAAAGTAGGGTTCAGAAATATTGGGATGAAGCAACTCTTCAAACAAAGTGGGAACTAGGATTAGCGTATCGTTGCATTGGAATATTGCTGTGATATCGTTTTACCTGTTGATGAATCGAACAGACACTATCATAGTAATAATAGGTATATATCTTTCCGAAAATAATCATATGAAGTATAGCTTAACCCGTAATATTTTTGAATCATACTATAGTACCTTCCTCCTGTGGTTGAAATAGGACAGGGGTTCTCAAAGGAAGATTGCGCCCGTGGAAGACAATTTCACATTGAAAATGGTACCATCGAAGTAGATAATGATAAACTTGGGGGAGAAAGGTATATTTGGAGTGTAGAATTGTAAATTTGGGGGAGATAGGGACATTTGGGGACCAGAATGGTGAATTTGGGGGAGAATAGTACATTTGGGGAAGGAGTAAATTTGGTGGAAGAATGATAAATTTAGGGAAGAAAAGGTAAATTTGAGGAGAGTGGTAAATTTATGGAGAAGGATGGTAAATTTATAAGAAGGAGTAAATTTGGTGGAAGAATGGTAATTTTAGAGGAGAAGGGGTACATTTGGCGAAGAATGAAAAATTTGTTGGGGAGAATGGGAAATTTGGAGGAAGGGGTAAATTTGGTGGAAGAAAGATAAATTTAAGGGAGAAAAGGTAAATTTGGAGGAGATGATACATGGGGAAAGGGTAAATTTGGTGGAAAATGGTAAATTTAAGGGATAAAAGGTAAATTTAGGGGAAGATGGTAAATTGGTGGGAATAACGTTAAATTAAAAGATTTGTGTCCAAGCCCTTGGGGGGAGGATAGTCAATAATCACCCCTGAAAAGGGGTATACGAAAAGCTAAAAATTACGGAGTTAGAATTTAAAGGTTGACAATTAGGATTGGAAATACAACGTATACATTTGAATTATGTAAATATTGTATATATAATACTGTATACTGTAAATACTATATATATTAGATCTATATAAATATTCACGCGCACAAGTAAGTTAATACCTATATTCCTCCGAAAAAAGAAAAAAACTTCCTGTAGTATCAAGAAGCCAAATATTTGACACAAAGACAATGAGAAATACAGTACAAAGTATATTGAAGTTTTTTTTAGAAAATAATAAAATAATGATAATGATAATAATAATAATAATAAGTGGTTGAATTGCTAATATGACTTTCCTTGATTCACGTGATCCCAGATTTTATTATTGATCGGGTTCAGATTTGGAGTTGACTCACCATCAAGAGAGGGCTAGAAGGCCAACTACTTAACCATTTAAGCCGGAAGGGTAGCGGCACAGTTACTAGCAGCATTTAGTGCTGACCACACTGCAAACAAATGCATGCGTTAATCTGAGTAAAATATAAAATATATAGTGAAACTTATAAAGTACGTATATATTGATTCATAAAATTTTATTTTTTATCTGTTTTGTGATCTTAAGCGTATATCAGTCTCAGTAGTGTCATTTCAGATTTTGCTGGAGAGAAGGGGGGAGGGAAGGAGACAAGATTTTTCACCGACATAAGAGTTTCATGTTTTTAATAGCACATTAGTATTCAATTTATTATAAAGTATATGTTTCTCAAACTCAAAAGGTGAAATTTCCCCTTGCCCTTCCCAAATGACGCCGTTGGTTGTTTGTAGTGGCTATTAAGTTACTGAATTGATGTCCTTACAGTTCTCACAGGATTTCTCGTTGTTACGATAAACAAGAAGAAATCACTATAGTCTCATTTTTTTCTTGTCATACACGATGTTTCCTGGCTAAGGATCTTCAAGTTGGGTGTGGTTTAATATTGCCACCTAATATTCATTAAAAAAAAAAAGTGTTTTTAATAAGGAAAACTATGATAATATGAGAAATATTGCCCACAGACAACCCATACCCTATATTTTTCCTTTGTATCTCACCGTAAAATACTCAGTATGTAACAACATACGTGTGTGGAGTAAGTATGTATGCAGCAAGCGTTTTTGTAGATAACCCTTGTTTGTACGTCAGTATACAGTAGCGTGACATTGTCATAAGATTTAGCTTACTGAATACAAATAGAAGATACCGAAGTAGCTGGAAAAGAGAAAAGAAAAAAAAACCTGCAGGTGATTTGTCCCGTTAAAATACATTTAGGATCGAGAATGCTAATGCCGTTTCAACTTTTTTTTTTTTTTTTTAAGTTGTGTGCATATCGCTGTCCCATCATTTCGATTATGTTTTTTTTTCTGCTCACGTGTGGGCGCTCATGAGGGCATGCGCGGAAAAGATTAAAGGCAGAACTTGTTGTGCAACTTGATATACCGGATGTAGATCATTAACTATGGATTCTTCTTCTGTTACACCTCTCTATGTCCCTATTTCTATTCACATACTTCACTTCACTGTGCCAAATCAACCCTTTAACACCTTATTCACTAAGCTTCTTCAGTTTTCTCTTGCAGTGCACTTATACATTTTTCTCATATTACAATGATCATGTCATAATGTTTAGGTAGCATAAATGTACAGGTAATATATAGTCTAGCTTAGTGTTTCTCAAACTGTTGTCTTCGAGATCTGCCCTTATGGTCCTTTGAGATTGAACATTGGTCCGAAAAAGACAGAAAAAAAATTCTAGTCAATTGCCGATCAGATCTAGAAGGTAAAACTGGGGGAGGGGGTGTAGCTAGAACCCGGACTATGATAGATATATCATGAGTTTACTATGAACTTTCAAAAAAATATATATAATAGCTCAAATTATTTTTGTTGCTCAAAAACTGGGGGGTCTAGCCCCCGGCCCCGAGCTAGATCAACTACTGTTGACTATTACATTATAGTTGAGAAACTCGAACAGAATAGATTATACAAATTTATTAGATAATACATTTAAATAAGGTAAAGGCCATATAAATTCTAATTGCTTGTAGAGATGATTTATTGTAAGATATTCTTGATAGCCTTCAATTACAAGTAATATGTATGTCACTGTTAGGACTATGTGCTTCATTGTTAGAAGCATGTCTATCATTGTTAAGAGTATGTGTATCATTGTTAGGAATATAAGCGTCACTGTTAGGAGTATGTGTATGACTGTTAAGAGCATTGCGTCACTGTTAGGACTATGTGTATCACTATTAGGAGCATGTGTGTCACTGTTATGACTGTGTATCACTGTTAGGAGCATGTGCATCAGTATTAGAACTATGTATATCATTGTCAGGAGTATGTCTATCATTGTAAGGAGTATGTGCAACAGTGTTAGAATATATGTGTCACTATTAGAAGTATGTACGTCACTGTTAGAATTATGTACGTCACTGTTAGAACTATGTGTATCACTGATAGGAGCATATGCGTCACTGTTAGGACTATGTGTATCACTGCTAGGAACATTTGACACTGTTAGACATTTCCTAACAGTGATACACATAGTTTATCACTGTTAGGAGTATCTGCATCACTGTTAGGGATATATACTCAGTGATAGAAGTATGAACACTACTGTTCAGAATATAAGCGTCACTGTCAGGAGTATGTGCGTCACAATTAGGATTATGTGCGTCACTATTAGGACTATGTGTATCACAGTTAAGAGCATGTGCATCACTATTTAAACTATGTGTATCACTGTGAGGAGTATGTCTATCCTCGTTAGAAGTATGTCCATTAGTGTTAGGACTATTGCGTCACTGTTAGGAATATGTGCATCACTGTTCGGAGTATGCGTGTCATTTTAGGAGAAATCCAAGAAAATAGATAAAATCTGCTACTTAAGAACGTATATTTTTCACATACAAAACATAAATAAATAAATAATATATTCCAGCAGAATAAACCTATTAACCACATCAAGTTGAAAAAGAACAATGTACTTATTAACGTCATTAAAATGAGTTTTTTTTTTGATTTCTCAAAAATTAAGCATGAGAATTAACCTTAAGTATGTTATGTTGTTAAGCTTGAAGTGATCTATCGGTTGATATACATCTCTTTGAACAATATTATAGATAATCAAAAATCAAAGTTTAAGAGTTGATCCCTCCTGTACCATGAAGCCTTCTTTACTGTTAACCCCCAAAATACTATGGTGGGTCTTTTTGCCCGCTCTCCGCCAAAAGTTCTAATTTTGATTTTTTTTTCGCAGGATAAAGTGTTTCCTAAGAGCTCTTGATTTTTTTTTTTACATCGTCTGTTTGAATATAATCTTTAGTTCCGTAAGTTTTATATTATCATATCATCAATTTTATTTTTATATTTAAAAAATAAAATACCTCATATCCTGTGGGTAGATTTAATCCTTCCCCGATGGTATTGGGTGTTACACATCTTTGTTTTTGTTTTTTTCCAAATTTCTTTTTCAGTCCTAAACTTTTATATAGGTTGCTTCTGTCTTGAAGCTTACAAGAGCGTAATAAATTTCATTCTGAAAAATGACGCAAATACATACTTACATCGCCAAGACAAAATCGAACTTCAGATTATGACTTAACTGTTCGTGCTTTAATAATGTAAACGGAGCCATATATATATTAAGAGTTACGACAAAAGTAAAGTAGAACTAGTTGAAAGATTTCTGTTATTAGTTTAATTCTTTTTTAATGTTAACTTAAATTCAATAAATATATAGTGTTACTATCACTTGAAAAGAACGCAAGCAAATTTGACCCCCCCAACCCCCTTGGTACTATACTTAACATTCATTATACGGCCTTCGTACTTCTAGGGTTAATGTTGTCGATACTTTACCTTATTCCCGTCAATCTTTATATATATAGCTGCATCGTCGATAATTTTCAATCAATAAGTTAATTTAGACTTTAGAAACGTCAGTAATTCTAGAAAATATCTTGAGGACCGAGTGTTTTTTTTTTAAATTTTATTTATTTATTTTGAGGTGAAAAGAGTCATATAATTAGGCATAATGAAAATCGTTTTCTGCAAAATGAGTTTTTACCGAAGTCACCTCTAAATTAATTTGATCGGCAAAATAGATCTAGATAAAGCCCTTTGTAGTTAGTACTTCAATTGTGCATTACTCTATTCCGCAAATTTATTTTGCCACTGACTTAAATGAGTAGCTTCACAACTACGAACTAGCTAAATAGCTTCCTTCGTACCCGAAAACAGGTTTTCGCCAAAATTACATGAATATACAGATGTTTATTTAAAAAACTAATGAATCTGGAAAGAAGTTTTGCTGCAAATTGTCAAATTAGTAATCCCGATTAAATTCGTGTCATCACTGACATTGTAGATTTAGAAAAGTAGATTGTACTTGCGCGTGTTCTCACACTGATATTATGGTTGTAGGAAAATAAATTAAATTTATTCCTTTATTCCGTTATTTCTTTACTTTCGAGGGTATACGATGACTCAGTGCTAGAAATGAAAAAAAAATGAAATCTTTTAGTTTTAAGTCCCGCGCTTATGCCGGATAGGCTAAATGAGACGATAATGATGAGAGATGAATGAAATGATGAAACGAATAAAGTGGAAGGAAACGGAAAAGCCCAAGTAAACCCACCAACACGGTAATTGTCCACCACAAAGTCCAATTGGAGCGAGCTGGGATCGAACGAGTGACCCCACGCACCAGATGTGAACGCTCTACCACTGAGCCACCGTGCCCCCTACTCAGAGCTAGAGTGTTCACTTCTCATGCGAGAGGTCCTTAGTTCGATTCCTCTTGAGTTGAGTTTCAAGTGGACGATATTGTGGCTGTACACTTTCCCGGGGCCTTTCTGTTTCGTCTCATATTCTCATTGCAATAATTCTTCCATAGCCGTTTATTTTTATTACAATCCAGCCCGAATACATCATTGCATAATCATGGCACGTAAAACCAAAGTAAAGATTTTGATTCATTGATTTTGTATACACATCAAAATATTGGCAATTCTAAACAAATAAAGACGATATTGTTGAGATGATTTTGAGTTTAAGGTCCCTTTCAGCAGCGAGGCTATATGAGACCGGACCTACTGATTTAACGTGGAATCCAAACCGCATGAGCTCCCGCCAGGAATCAAACCTGGGTCTCCCAGGCCAAAAGCGCGTACGCTAAACGCTTAGCCAGGAAGGAGCTCTTAAGACGACATCGTGTTCTATATTGTATAATAACAACCAAACGGTAGTGTTTAATTTTTTTCTTTTAGAAGTCCACAACTACTTAACAAAAATATTTAATTCCTAGAATTAAACCAGAATAATACTCTACAAAAAAATAAATTTGGTATCGAATGGAAGTAAACAACAATTTAATATCTGTTGGGAGAGCCATAATCATGTTACTGTACCGGAAACTTATTCATAACATGTTAAAAACATAACCATTATTCAATACCAGTACTTTACACTATGGTATTTTCGAAAAGCATTTGCCTGCAAGGTGAAGAAGTAATCAAAGGCTGTTAAGCAGATGTCTTTTTATGATAAATTTAATTTATGCCTTCAATTTAACCAGATGAGAAACAACCCGAAGCTTAAGAAAGAAGAAGAAGAAGAAGAAAGAAGTTTATATAATTGTGTATCAACATGAAAACTACCGTTACTCTAATACCTTTCTGTTTTGTTTTTCTTCTTTTCTTACGTTTTCTTGTATGATAAAAGTTTCTGACCCAACGTTTTATGTTAGTTAACACTTGAAAGAATTTTATTTTTAATTTACGACTTAGTTTTATTAAGCGTCAAGGACAAAAGTCACAGGGAGGTATTTTGACCTTCTTCCATCAGGAAGAAGAAGAATCTATTTTGTGTTGAGGTACCGTTTTATTAATAATATTAGTGTACTTTTATTAATACGGAATACTGGTGAGCTTCCTCATGGCTAAGCGATTAGCGTATACGCCTTTGGCGTGGAAGATCCGCGTTCGATTCCCGGCATGAGCTCATGTGGTTGGGATCCCACGTTAAACTGTAGATCCACGTCTCATATAGCCTCGCTGCAGAACGGGACCTCTAAACTTAAAATCAAATCAAATCAAGTCAATATGAACACTGGTGTTCCTGACAGTGGTGGATCTAGAAGGTAAAAACTGGGGGAGGGACAACCAGAACCCAGACTATTGTAGATATATCGTGAGTTTACTATAAACTTTCAAAACAATATAAATAATAGCTTAAATTATTTTTGTCATTCAAAAACTGTGGAGGCTAGAGCCCACGGCACCGGATTAGATCCGCCACTGGTTCCTGACATATTTATTTTTTAAGTATGCTTTTTAAATATTATCTTTAACAACAATCCGAACTAAATCAATCTTGTAGACCTCCCCGCTAATACAATGGCGAGCGCACGCGCTTTTCGTGCATGTGATCTCGAGTTCGAGACCCGGTACGAGAGCATTAAAATTTGAACGCATTTTGTGGTGGTTCAGATCTCAACCTTATATTGTAGGTACACATCTCATATGGTCTTGGTGCTGAAAGGGAATCTGAATGTCAACAAAGAAATCAGTCTCACCAAGAATGCAATATATAACTTTCTACAGGTCATTATCATGAAAACAAGATCCTCAATAAGGATATCCTACTTAAAGCAAATGTAATCAGTATATATTTTGGGTATTTTGATGGCTGAGATTCTCAGTTAAGCTAAATAAATTGAGCTCTGTTTTGTTAGATTCATAAAGCACTAGTTTCTTATTGCACATTAATTGATTTATCACAAGCAAAGTTAAAAAAGAAAATCCGGCAATGATAGCCCCCCCCCCCCAAAACAAAATCGCTCAAATCCTCAAATACTTATTGAGGAAGATTTTGAGAAATAAGGTATAATCTACGATAGAAGAAGAAAAGAAGTAGACGAAACATACATCAATTAGCATACTGTTTAATCTTCCCCACTGGTCTAGTAGACAGCATTATGGTGCTTCAAATTAAATCTTAAAATGTAGAGTTCATTTAAACGGTGGCAATAATCGAGTAGTATGGGCCATTCGGCTTTCAAGTATACACCCTCGAAGTTTCTGTTTGTGTCACTGTTTGCTTGGGTTACGTAGAATTTCGCAGAACGCTCACTTATAAAGAATGACGTGGAAAGAACCCTGCTTGGAACGAATTTTAAGAAACTAAAATTAAATGAAAAATGAAATATTTGAGTTTTACGTCCCTCGAATATGCCGTATGGGCTAAAAGAAACGGTAAAATGAAATCGAATAATACACACATATATATAATCATATTGCAAGCTCTTTTGGTGCACGGAGTCCTGTATTCGATTCACGGTTGAGAACGCTGATTCCACTGAATCTGAAACCGTTGTCCATGGAAGAGACGTTAAACTTCAAAAAAGAATAAGACAGCATTTAATGAGTAGAAAAGCAAGCAAATACTCCACTTGTAATATTGCGCACTACGTAGCCTACTTGGTAAATTGCCGATCGAAAATTTATAAAATAGATGAGAATATTGGGAGTTAAAAGAGGAAGCTGAAATCGAGAAACATGGAAGAAACATTTCCAGGCCCAGGAAAATTAAGAAGAAGAAATAAAACCTAATTAGTCCCAGGACCTGACAAAAAGCAGAATGCTTAATAATAATAATAATAATAATAATAATAATAATAATAATAATAATAATAATAATAATAATAATAATAATAATAATAATAATAATAATAATAATAATAATAATAAGACTTGGTAAAAACATGTTTTTTCTTTAAACGTGGTTTGAGTAAAAAAAATTACATATTTTTTTAGACCTATGTTCATAGAAACGTATAGGCTATAATTTTTAATTTCTCTTATGTTAGTTTAATGAAGGGTTCCATTTAAACTTGTGGGAAATGGGCCAAAAATCATTCATTTCTTTTAAACACAATGTCAAAAAGAGGGAAAGAAAAGCATGTCACACACAGACGGTATAAGAGAAGCAAGACTTGTAAATATTCAGGTACAACAAATTTATGAGTAAACGAGTAATTACTCAAAGAACAGAGAAAATATTTGTCAAACTTTTTTTTCCCACGGTTCAATTGTTGTAATCTGTTTTTTATTCCTTCCTTTTTTCCTTCTTACTTGAATAAAAGGGCTAAATAAAAATGTATTTATATGTATGCACGTTATGTATATATTATAAGTATATGGGTAACTAAAGGGAAAATGGCCTTGAAAACAAACGAAGCGATCATTTATTTCTGCACGACAGCAAAGAAATAACGGAGAAGAAGAGTGAAATGCGGGAAGATAAAACAACATCGCAGTAGGATTTCAAACTACTGTTTTACAAAAAAGAAATTTCACTTTCAGCAAAGAAAAAGTAAATAACGGAATGTCCAAACAAGTATAAAAAAAAAAAATGAACGGTACTATATGATAGTAGTGGTTGTTCTTCAGCGTGTGGGAACAATGAAAGTTCACATTAGTGACAGTGGTTCGTGAGTGGCCATGCAAACTGGAAGAAAGAACGAAGAGAAGGAGAAAGGATGAAGATGCTGACATTAAAAAAATAATAATAATTTCTTGAGTAAAAGATGGTCTCATTGGTCTCTGTGACTTCTTCATAGAAGTTGATCCATCTAGAGACAGAATCCTTTTTAAAAGTAAAAGTGATGAAGCCAGTGTCTGTACCAGTTTGAATTACATCTTTTGTACAAGCCGTGAAAGAAGAAGAAGAAAAAAATACAAAATCTGTCTAAAATTGATAATTAATTATGCTGTTTTTTTTAAAAGGAACTTCAATTAAGTGTATTTTTAAAAATCATTTTTGATTTATAATTAATCGTAAATTTGGAACATATTTCTTATATAATCCCATACATTTCCCCCGTTTCCTATTCATAATTTCGCTATTCGCGGTGTATTTACGGATCGTAACCACTACGAATAAGGAGCTTTGACTGTTTAATCTGAACATATGCACAATGAAGTTGGTTAATTACGGCATTAACATTGTCACCTGTTGAGGATTTTCATGGTCTAGCTACGATGACTATCATCAATCAGATCCTGATGAAACTTAAATGGCATCACCGAGAAAGCTTCTCTTTGAAACAAAAGTAGAATTGTCATTCCGAACACACTAACACCAAAATACAGGGTGTTTCCTAAAAGCCATGAAATAATTTAAAAAAAGAAAAAAATTATTAACAAGATCTGGGGGTGAATATTGTTTAAAGTACTGTCCACAAGCATCTATATATTTTTGTCACCGACTCTCCCATGCCCGGTACATAATCTCGAATACCTCGACGCGAATCTCCTTTAAAGTTGTTGTCACAGCCGCATGGATACCCTCAATGTTGTCAAAACTGCGTCCTTTGAGTACTTTGTGGATCTTGGGGAACAAAAAGAAGTAGGCCAGACTGTAGGGATGTAGGGACTGTAGGGTGGCTGGGGCAGCGTTGACACGTTATGCTTTGTCAGAAGCTCACGAACGCGCGGAGACGTGTGGCTGGGCGCATTGTAGTGATGCAGGAGCCAAATAGCAGCGATGTCTTTTCCCATGCGGATTACTTTTTTCCACAATCTTCCAGAACACTCACGTAGTAGGCAGCAGTATCGGTCTGTCCCTGAAGTACAAACTCTTTGTGAAGCACACGTTTTGCATCGAAAACGAAAATCAACATTGTTTTCAATTTGGATTTTCTCATTCTCCCCTTCTTCTATTTTGGGGACGCCGAGGTATGTCATTTAGTACTCTGGCGTTTCGTCTCTGGGCCGTATTGAAATATCCACATTTCATCATTGGTAATACCATTATTCAAATAATCCAGTTCAACTTCCACACGTTCCTTCAGATCACTCGCGATCAACACTCGACTGGCCGTTTGTTCGTCTTTCAACAATTTGGGGACCAGGTTAGAGCACACTTTTTGCATGTTCAATTCTTTGGTAATTATGCGATGCACAAAGGTTTGGGGAATGTTCAGAGTATCAGCTAACAGCCATACACCATTCGAAGGCCAGCACGAATAGTATTCAACAACTCAGCTCACGCATACGAGTCACATTTTCATCAGTTAAGCTTGTTGACGTCTGTCCAGAGCGGGGGTAATCATTTACCCCTTCCTGACTCCCTTAAACTTCTTCATCCACCTAGTAACTTGTACATACGAAAGCACAGACTCCCTGTGTACTTGCTTAATCAGTTCATGATTTTCTGTAGCGGTTTTGTCGAGTTTTGCCCAGAACTTGATCGCACAACGTTGTTTGAAAGCATCCACCATAACGTGGTCTGAAAGCAGAGGTGCACTAAATCTCCGATCCTGACGTCACCGATACTCGAAGCAGACTGACCTAGGGTGCGTTGCAAAGCTAAGAGTCCTGTCTAAAGTACGTATAAGGTCCTGCCCATCTTAGTTAACGCGCCTGAACTTGCTGCAACCCAACGGGCACGGCAAAAAAGTATATTTCATGACTTTTGGGACACACCTTGTATTTCAACTTTCATAACCTCAATTGAAATTTTGTCTTCGGGTGCAGATCTAGGTCCCAGTCGCTTATATTAGTAAGAAATATAGTTTTTTTCTGGTAATTATTTGGTATCATAATAAATTCAATGTAAAAGTTGATGCAAATAACAAGTGATGATGAGGGACAGGGTACGAACCTCCATCGTGTTTGCTGCGAACTAATCAATCAATGAAGTCACAGTTGCTTCTTAAGAACTCTGTAATAAGGTACAGTGAAACCTGTCTTTAGCGGAATCGAGCGGGACTTGCAAAAATTTCCGTTAAAGTCAGGTTTCCACTTAGTGGAGGTAAACCTTTCCTCTTTTTTTAAAAAAATACATGCTTATAAAGGGGCATACTGAGAAAATATATTGCTGTACGTACATTGTTCGATTACAGTACTTCTTTCTTCTACGAATAAATACACAAAAAAATTAAAATGAATACAAAATATACTATGCACACGTTTTCTTTATTTTTCTAATAGCAAAGCAGGGTTTTCTGTGTACATTGCTGCTTGGCTGCTTGTCTTTCCGCATACACTTTAGCCTGAGAAATTATATTAAGTGAATCAGAATCATTTTTCCGTAAGGCAAATTTTTCAGTTCCTTTAAACTTCTGAGAGCATCTTGATATGTATTTATTCTAGTACACTCTTCTTCGAACTCGGTATCGTATTCCTCTTCTTCCTCTATCTCGTTTTCTTCTTTCCGACATTCCGTATGATTTTTGATTAAGTTGCAGGAATTAAGGACAATTTGTGGGGGTGAACATGAGTAGTGGTTGGGGAAGGTAAACACTGTCCAGAAATATTTAACAAAAGAACTAGCATTTTATCGCAAACAGTGTAATGTATATATTTCACAAAATGTCTAAACATCTTTTAAACGCTGTAGTCCGGAACTCAGAATTTTCCGTTAATTGTTTATTTTTCTTTCCGTTGTCCGCGTAACACAGTTTCCACTTAATGAAGGGACTTTTTACACGTTTTGTTCTCCAAAATTCATGGGACCGTGAAATATTTCCGTTTAAGACAGTTTTCCGTTTAGTAAAGGGTCCGTTGAAGACATGTTTTACTGTAATATATTACTTCATTTCTAACATTTGTCGCTTCATAATATATTATCCTACCCAACTACATTAATTAGCCAAAGTGATAAAGTGATCTACGGGAAGAAGTTACTGGTTAGGCTACTTACTTATTTATTTCGTGTAAGCAGTGTGTGTTAAAATTATATGCATATCTAGTAGTGATTGCACATATACACAGAACACAGAAACACATATAAACAAATAGCAAACATTACAACTAAAAATGAAGGAAAATATTTTTTCTCTCTCTCTCTTTTTCATAACCTGAAATAGCTTGTTTCACACTCTTCTGTTATTATGAAGTAAAAATAAAGCGGATAATGAACTCTAGTTTCGTGGTAAAAATTATTCAGCGCAACCGGGAATTGCCAAGAGGCAAACCTCTTTTCCGAGTTGATATTTTCTTTAAACTGCAATTGCTAAGCAACATGCACTCTTTGTTATGGTTACCTTAAATAAATAATAAAGAGTGTCGTTTCTGAATAGCAAGTATGGCACGCTTATGCAAATATAGAGTAACTTGAAATTAAACTCTGTACATTCCATATTTCGGGACAAACACAATAAAAGGATCCTATTATTCTTTTTAATTAAGAATTTTTTAAAACCAAAATATTCAAATAATGCAATGTTAATATTTTTTTTTTTTTTTTTTTTTTTTTTTGCAGAAAATAATTTGATATGCAGCTTGGGAATTTCTTTTACCCATTTCTTTTTAACATAATATTTTCTCACATTCTAACTCACTTGAATGTATACAAGATTTTATGTGGAAGAAAATTTAGTATTATATTATTGAGATCAAGCCGGATGCTGAATGAAGAAGCTTCATATCAAGGTGTACTTTGGGAGGGGTGGGAGCGAAAGATTCTCCACCTACATAATCAGAGACATAACTATATTGTTATAAAGGTAACCAAGAAATTTTGTTGCTTTTTTATCCACCACCTTCGAACATCCATATATCACCTAAGACGTACCTGGAAGATTAAAAATAGTCCCATCAGCATCCACGACCTTCTGTCAACGTTCTGAAAGGCCGTGGATTACATCGTAGTAGAACTTGGTGGGCCGTAAAGTGAAGAAGGTATCAAGTACATTTTGCACCTCTACTAGGGATTTGAACTGGCGTCCTCTAAGGTGATTGTCCAAAGAATAGTACAGGTGATAATCGGACGGTGCAATATCCGGGAAGTATAGCGGATGCAATAGTGTTTCCCATCCAGGGCGTAGAACGGTGTACAGGGTCATCCTAGCCACGTGGGGCTTAGGGTTATCCTGCAACAGGAGGACACCTTTGCGATTCAGAAGTGCTGGCTCCAGATTTTTGAGTTTTTCTTGAACACGGCTCAACTTCTGACAGTACACAGTTGCATTGATACTCTGTCCAGTTGGTAGAAGTTTATGATGCACGATGCCGCGAGCAGTCCACCAAACACACAGGAGGACCTTCTTCTGGTGCAGTGCTGTTTCGGCTGTTTTGGAACCGGTTCATGGGATGTTAACCAATGATGAAGGAACCGTGGAGCTCTGTACAGGACCCACTTCTCATCACATGTCTAGAAATGGCTTCTTTCTCAGACGAGACAGGGAAGAAACACATGTGTCTGCTCGCGTTGCCTTCTGGCCCAGAGTCAAATCATGTAGGACCCATGGACCCAACTTGTATTGCTTCCCAAGTTGATGGAGGTGCTGCCGAATGGTTTCTCCACTCACAACGAATTGTAGTTCTAGTTCCTCACATGTTTGGCCACTGTTCGTCTCAATTCTTGCCTGAAGATCTTTGTCTTATGGCACGTGGTGTGTCTTCGTGTTTCGTCACCGTTCTTAAACTTTTAAACCACCACTGTACTGGTCGCATAGTCACGACACCCTCACCAAAGGCCTGACATATCTTCCGCCCCGCTGCAGCGGCGTTTGATCCCAGTTTGAACTCGTACAGCATACACACCATTATGACGCTCTGTGGATGTCCCGTGTTCACTCTGTCCTTACGCAAGTTCTCGGTGTAACTGAACTACCACAACCAGGTAGTATGATGGATATACCCACACCAACAACTGATCTTCGCCTTATCTCCATTCGCATTCAACAAACGGTGTGAGAGCCAATTGAACACAGACCTCCTCAAAAAACGACAGGACTTTTTTGAGTACGTTTATATACTCCCACTTTCGTAAATTGCATTCCAGTGAACAAAATTGGAATGTTGAAATGGAGTTAAAGTTTTTTTTTAAAAAAAATCATAACAGCTTTGGAAGTAATTCAATCTTTTTTGACATTTATTTGCCATCGAGTTCTCAATGATTACTTCAAGTCATTATTTTTATGTTGATTGGGGAAGTCATTGAAAAGTCGATGAAACACATATCTATGAACTTCCGTAAAGATTTATTTAATTTCTTTTGTACTGGTAACATGAAATTCCTTTATTAAATTTTTAAAGAAATGCTAAGCAGTTGAAGTAACAAAAACATGCAAACATGTAAAAATTGTTCGACTTCGAATATTCGAAAATATATTCTTTGAATATTTGAAAATTAGAACATAGTACAGTAGTATTAGCGAGTATATAAAAAAGAATAATGTCCAAACATGACACATATAGGGATTAATAGATCTTATTTAGCTGAACAAAATAACATGAGTGAGGGTTCGTATTTTTCGAAAATGAAATGAAATGAAATTTTTGAGTTTTACGTCCCACAGTTATGCCGGCTAGGCTAAAGGAGAAGGTGATGATGAGAAATGAATAAAATGGTGCAATGAAGAAAATGGGAGGAAACGGGACAACCCCGAGGAAACCCACGCACACGGTGTTTGTCCACCACAAAGTTCACTTGGCAGGAGCAGGGTTTAAACCCGAGATCCCATGCACCAGAGGTGAACGTTCTACCACTGAGCCACCGCGGCCCTCGTAATTTTCGAGACAATTGACAAACAAACATTTGTGGCGCTAAAGAAAGAACTGTAATTCCTGACCAACAATAACAGGCTCAAAAGCAAACCACCTATATTAAAATGAAACTAAAATATTCCTCCCCACATCAAGTTTTTCATTATGACACTAGCAAAGAGATGGTATACACTAGTATGGTTAATGAGATAAAATAACTGAAAACTGTCATTGATTCTTTAATTTTAAGTATCTTTCAAGCAATATTATCAACATCATTTCATTTCATTAAGCATTTCTTCATATGTACGGACATTGCATTCTGGTTGCCTTTATCGTACGATTTTAATAGGATTTTAGGTATGAGAATGATTGCAGTTGTTCTTGGTTGTGAAAATATCGAAGTCTTTTGCCCCTTTTTTGGTAATTGGTATTTTTGTATTTGTTTATCGTTAGTTACTCTCCATTTTCTTTTATTTGTAGTATTTATCCAATATTCTATGTATAAAATCCAATATATATATATATATATATATATATATATATATATATATTAATGGCATTGATATTATTATTATTACTCTTTAAAAGGTTCAAGTTGCTTTCGTGCATATATTAATGAAAACTTTTTATCTTCTGATTTTGAGAAATTAACTTCATATCCTCAGTAACCGGTGTTGCGTTCATAAATTTTATGATCTTTTGTAATAATTATATTCTTTTGTTATTAACGACATGAAATATTAAATGATTTATTGTTTTGTTTCCTTGATTTTGATCAGGTTTAATTATCTGGCGTTAGTGTGGTGCTTAGCACCATACAATAGTATACAATAATTTTGTATCTCGACCATTTCTCAGTAAATTTTGGTGTGTATGAGATCCTTTATTTTCCACTTGTTCCCAATAATGTTTACCTAAAGTATTTCTTGGATTTGAATGATTATTGAACAATTTATTTAAATAAAAAAAGTTCGAATAGTGAAGAATTAAGTAGTTGAACAATTAGTCGAATATCAGATAGAAATGAATAATTATAACAATACAACTACAAATTACGAATTTAAAGGACGCATGTAAACCTTATGGTCAGAGACAGTGGAGGAAAAAAGTGGATCCAAACAAGCTCTTACTTTGGACACCTTTTTTTGATTAATTTCTTTTAATTCAATAAACTAATTAATGTACTTCAGTTTGTAATTATCTGTTTGAAATGAAATGAAATAAAATCTTTAAGTTTTACGTGTGATGATGAGAAATGATTGAAATTATGGAATAAAGAAAGTGGGAGGAATCAGGAGAACACCGAGAAAACCCACGCGCATGGTGTTTGTCCATCACAAGGCTCACTTGGTGCGAGCTAGGATCGAATCAAGGACCTCATGCACCAGAGGTGAACGCTCTACCACTGAGTGTGAACGAAGCTTGCGAGTTCGGTACTAGCTCTCAACTGCGTACTCAAGTTGAATAAGCGCAAACACAATTTCATTAAAATTATTGACCTCCTAGCGCGATGCTCATTCAGGATGGCGAGCCTGAGCCAGAGAAAGTGACCCCAATCAAAATAGATATCTCTACAGTGTGGATTAATATTAAAATACCAAATTGGATCTGGTATAGGCCTATTCTCTATCAAGCAACCAATGTGTTTATTATTCAATAATTTGGGATACTTAATGCTGTTTAATTCTTTTAGTGGGACTGACGAATACCAATAAATCATGACTTCAGTTTTTAAATATTCAATACTTGGACCACTCTACAGATATCCAGTTACTTAAATGGATCATGGAAATTCACTTTGAAAGGATAATCTTAGGCGATTGTGCTCTATAAATCATCAGAGAAATCTCGATTATTCCAAAAGTGCAACGTGGGAGGCAATACAGGTAAAATCATATCAAGCACCCAAATCACAAACGTTGCTGCTAACCAGAGAACAAAAGGAATATCCTCACTGCTCTTACATAATTCACACCCATCCCATGACCTTGATAGTATTTGTTTTGTTTCCCCAAGATCCTCATCAGTGATTGCTTTACTTGGAACGTCTTTTCTTCTCCTCGTTTCACCTAGATCTTCCGGTTGGCACCAATCGCATGCTTTGCTCATTCATGTGTGCAGTGAGTGCTTCCTTCCAGCTCTGTCATCCAGTGCGATACTGTTTCATTGCGCCATGCGACGTGAACTAGGTCAAGTTGGAAACTAGCTTTAAGGTGTGTTTCTGTGGAGGTTACGTAGGTTGCCAATGAAGTGTACATACAAGAAGAGTAGGTGGTTGATGAGAGGATGATGCCATTTATCTACCCTCATTCTCATGTGTACTCACTGTACATACTTCACAACTTATCCAAGGGCAATTCCTTATTCATTAATAACTGTAAGAGGAATTTCCTAACATACTTTCCTAGCACTTCCTCTGTTGTTTACGGAACCAACCGATTCAAAAAGTTATTAGAATTAGTAATCAGCATGCTTAGGATCTTTAGAGCGAGATTTTAAAAAGGGGAGGGAAAAGAAGCTAAATACAGGGTGGCCCAAAAGTAGATATACAGTACCGTACTGATCAGCTCATTGCATTCTATACCGTTTCTTATTGTTATAACGATATCCATAGGAGTATTGAGCAGGCCGTTTAAGGAAACTTGGCTCTAATTGACTGAGCAACATAACGTGACTGGATCACATAGTATGACGCCATAGAGGTTAATGTTTTCTTCATTTTAGCAGGGGTAATTTGGCCCACACTCCAAATTTTGGGAGCAGTGCATAGAACAACCTCCCTTAAATTTTGGAAATTACCAAATTTAGAACTTTGGTATGGTATAGGATCAAAGTATTCACTGTTAGTTTAGGTTAGTTTAGATGGTCAAACTAGTTCTCTTTTATGATTAAAAAGTTGTCAAAATCTCAAACTTCGAAGGTTTTTTACCTATTTTATACTCTTTGGTCAGGCATTTTCATGTTATATAGTTACATGGTTGAGTACAGGGGTTCATTTGCTGCCATAAGACAGAGGTATATACATTGACAAACCTCTCTCAAATTTTGGGAGGGGTACATTGGTCCATCTTTAAATATGGGAAATGTCAAATATTAATATTGATAAACTTTTATTTAGGAATTGAATATCTTCTGTAAATTTGGCTTGTCCTGCTTATCTTCTATGGGAAAGAAATTGACAAATATATAAAGATGAGCAATATGTTTTATACCGTGTGGTAAATTCTTAAACTAATTTATGGTCTTTGATGAGATTTTACGTATTACAACATACGATCATATCAATGAATTTTGAGACTTTTTTTTTTTTGAATAGGACATAGGCTCATAAAGGACCCTCTCTCTAATTTTGAGATGGGTACATAAGACCATCCCTTAAATTTGGGAATTATCAAAATAAAAATTGATAAATGTTTTTTTTTTTGATTCGATACTTCTGTAAATTTAATTGAATTTTAAGCAACACTTTATATTTGGAGGGAAAATTGAACTAGCATGAGGCGGGAATTTTGAATATTGTGCCCCAAGGTCCACTAAGATGATACTTTGTTGCAATATATGAACATATGGGTCTCGTTTTGTTTCATTGGACATGAGTATCTTGAGACACTCATCTAATATTTCAGAAGTACATTTGCCTTCCCCCTTAAATTTTCGAATTGTTAACAAATAAAAATTGGAAATTGTTCTCTAAGACTTGGGTATGTGCTCTTGTAAATTTGGATTGTTAATCTTGGTCCCCTGCATGGCTAAAAAATGTCAAAATTCAAATTTGGGGGATTTTGACCTAATCAAAAATGGGATTGATGCACTTTTCTTATAATTTAGGAGAGTATTGCAATACAATTTGCAATTTCTAGTTTTACGTTCCTCATTATGCCTTTTATGCAATGTCATATAACTAGTATATTTTGCTAGGGGTCATGTCTGAGAATTGGAAGAATCTTATATATGATCTAGAAGTATTTTGTGAGAGTTCAAAGGTGTTCTGGAGTCTGCTCCTTCTAGTCACGCCTATTCCTTTACGTAAAAGTAGACAGACAATAACTTGGAACTATCCATGTTGTTAGTCGCAAGAAGCAAGTCACGATAGATATGTATATGTATATGATACATTACAACCTTATGAATAACAAAATGGAATGTACGTGAAGTGGATCCGAACTATGCAAGACATAGGAGTTTGAATTTAATTTGTTTGGCCATGCATAACAAAGATGGGTGCAACAGGTCTCCGAAACTAATAGGTGTAAAAACTTGAAATTTTGTACAAATGTTTCCTTTGGCTCCTAAAATGTAGATAAGAAGAGATTTTGCGAAAAGCGGCTCCTAAAAAGAGATAACGAATCTTGAATGATTTTTTGCCGTTCGCTACATCTCCGAAACTATTAGTGTAGAATCTTGAAAATTTGTGTAAATGTTCACCTTGCACTCGAGGCTTAGATAAGATGGGATTTTTCGAAATAAGACCCCTAAAGGAGGAAAACGGGCCTTGAATGATATTTTGCCGTTCGCCAGATCTCCGATACTATCAGGTTTAGAACCTTGAAAGTTTGCAGAAATTTTCTCCTTGCAATTTAAGTTGTAGATAAGACAGGATTTTCGAAATAGACTCCTAACAGGATATAATGACGCTTGATTTTCTTTCGTTCTCCAGACCTCGGAAACTATTCGTCGTAGAACCTTGAACTTTTGTACAAATGTACGTCTTGGATTTCAAGTTGTATATAAGAAGAACTTTTGTTAAATAAGGCTCCTAAGGGTGGAAAAGAGGACTTGAATTATTTTTTCCTGTTCTCAGATTTCTGAAACGACGCATAAATCATTGAAATTTTGTACAAATGTCTATTTTGCACTTTAACTGGTATATAGGCCTAAGTAGAAATTTTTCAAACTGTGACCTTTAAAGTGAGATGGCTTGAATGATGATGTATGCCGTACTCCAGATATCCGAAACTAATAGATGTAGTATCTTGTATATATGTTCTTCTTGTACTCTAGGCTGTAGATAAGGTATTATTTTGCGAAATGTGGCCGCTGAGGGGAAATAGAAAGGTTTGAATGATTTTTTTTTGCCTTCTACTAGATCTCCGAATTTATTAGATACAGAATCTTGAAATTTTGAATAAATGTTCTCCATATACTCGAGGGTATAAATAAGAGTTTTTCTTTTTCTTTTTTTCATTTTCTTCCTTCCTTTCTTTCCTTGTTTCATTTTTTCTTTTTTTAATGCAATCGTATGGCGAAAAGAGCGTTGATTTTATTTTACTGTTATCCGTAACTCAGGAGTAGAATGTAGAAATTATGTATATAGACTACATATTTGCCATGTACCCTAGACTGAGGAAGTAAAGAAGGTTTACATGTCAAACGTTGAACTTGAATACTTTCTTCAACTTTTACCAGGTCTTCGGAACTCATAGTAGTGACACAAGAAATTGAAATTTTCATACAATTGTTCTCCTTGAGTTTTAGGCCAAAGATAATGTAGAGTATTACAAAATGACACTCTCACAGAGAAGTAAGCTTTAAAACTTTCCTTTAACTTCTACCAGATTTTTGAAACTCTTAGGTGTAGAATTTGAGGTTTTGTACAAATTTACTCATTGCATTATTGGCTAAAGATAGGACAGAGCTTTACGAAAAGTGAACCTAAGGGAAGGGGAAGGGGAAGCAAGCTTGAAAAAGTTTTTGCTGTTTACTAGATTTCCCAAAAAAAATTGAGCGTTAACTCTGATAAGATAGAAATTTCTGTAATTCGAGATTTGAAAAGGGCGAAAAAGGGGTATAAACCTGTTCTTGGTCTATGAAATATAATGAAATATTTTACTTTAACGTCACACAATTTGCCCTTTAGGCTAAAGGTTACAGATGATTAAGGCAAGTGAATGATGAAAAAAATGGTGAAATGAGATTGTGTAAGAAAAAGGGACTAGCCCGAGAAAATCCACTTACACAATGTTGTCCATCACAAATTTACTTGGTCAAGGATTGAACCTGGGATTCCACGCACCAGAGATAAACGCTCTACCGCTGAGCCATCATGTGTCATATTCTTGGTCTCCAAAGTTGAAATTTTCCAAGACAGGGTTTTGAGTAATTGTATTCCGAGTCGTACATAAGTTAATTTAAATGTTTTGCATTATTCTTACGAATTCCGTTTGAAACGTTCAGCATACAGCTATGAAATTTATATATATATATATATATATATATATTGCACACACAATATGCTTATCTCATACAAGAAGATAATTTGGCTAATGAAGACTGGAAAAGAGACTTATTTGGTTCAAGATTGATTTTTAGAAAATTCAATGTGAAGAATACAAATTTTGAGTAACATTGAGAAAATCCTCCGATTTCGGACCTAAGAAAGCAATCTTAGAACAAAAGTTTGACACAATAGGTGCCTTTAAAAAAATATATTTTGAGATGGTGAAAATTGACTAAAAATTTGCTTAACGATTTCTATGGATTTGAGTTAAACCAGCATTTCCGGAAGCGAGAAGACAATTTGACTCGACTTAACGTGGTGAAAAAATATTTAGAAAGAATTAAGGAGCACTTGTGAGCATGATTTAAGCGAAATCAAACATGCGTTGACAAGTGTTTGAAATCAGAAAAATGTATAATTATGGCTTTCAAATATTTTCAATATAAACCTTATTCTTCCCGTGCGCCTTCGGATCGATTCCCGGCAGGAGCTCATACGGATCGGATTCCACATTAATCAGTAGGCCCACGTCTCATATAGCCCCGCTGCTGAAAGGGATGCTAAACTCAAAATCAGTCGTCATCAAAAAATGAGAAACTGTAAACTTTGAATTTCGAATCGATTAAATACATTTTTACTGCTATCTACTCCGTTATCCGGTATGTGGAATTGAATAATTTGATAGGAAAGGAACAAGCAATAATATTACACTTGATTGATTTATAGCTCAATTGTATAGCAAGTACTGAGGCTATATGAAACAAAAGCCTGTTGCTTAAAGTGGAATGTTGATCATTGTTGGAGTTTTATCCAAGGCTTGCTACACCCACTGAGGATTGAATCCGAGAACACACACAGAGAAAGGATGAGCGTTAGCCATTTAGCTTTGAAGGGGTACGAGGTTATGAATCAAGTCTCATGTATGAAGTGAAAAAAACAATAAAAAGAGCAAACGACAAGCTATAATACGATACTACTTATATATTTTGAATTTCACACAAATTTATTTCGAGATTATCGAGACAAGACCGAGACGAGACAGAGACTTGGCTCTCGCGACGGAGATCGAGATCGAGACAAGCATCTGTTGATCGAGACGAGTCCGAGATCGAGACCGCTATTTATCAACCGGAAAGAGACGTAGACTGAATATGTCTCATTTTTACCTCTCTCTTTACCATCCCTAAAAGATACAACAACTTAAAAATATCCTTTAAAACTCTTCATATGTAGATCGTAAAGGATGAATATTCAATCCATGTTAACTAAAACATTCTGCGTATTTTTTTTTTTTTTAATTTTAAGAAAAATAAATCTCAGAGATAAATAACCAGGTATTTTTGTTACATCCTGTACCGTAGGAAGAAAACTATTAACAGTAGCTTCTTTCTTTTTCTTTTTTTCTTTTTTACTCTGTTTTGTTAGAAAACGTGAGTGTAAGCGATCTGCATGTGCATGCGTGCGCGTAATTCCCATCATACCCTGGATTCTTTGGTTGCGTCCGTCATTATATAATGTGTGACAAGTTAATAAAAAATTTTAAAAAGTGGCCATTATTACACAAACTAGTTTTACTTAGATCTTAAAAAAAAGATATTCAGGTTGATATAGATCATACAGATGACAAATAATTTTGAGTCATGAAATTCGTGGGTATGAATGAATTCTTTCACAGATGTCTGTCTATGAAACAAAGCTTCTCACTTATTAAACTAATATTTTTGTGTTATTTATTTTCTTATGTGTGTCATAGTGCTGAGATAATGATCGATCTTTCTGTAACTTTCGGATATTGCATATTTTTTAAAAAACTTTTGTCTGTCAGTTGTTTATTATTATTATTGAGGACACGGTGGGTCAGTGGTAGAGCGCTTACGTCTGGTGTGTGAGGTATCTGGTTCAATCCCCGGCCAAGTAAGTTTGTGGTGGACGTCATCGTGTCCATGGGTTTTCTCGGGGTTCTCCCGTTTCCTCCCACTTTCTTCATTTCATCATTTCATTCGTTTCTCATCATCACCGTCTCCTTTAGTCCAGCCGGTATATACCTGGGACGTAAAACTTAAAGACTTCATTTCATTTCATGAAATATCTTTCGGAACAATCCGTCGGCCTGCTCATTTGTCTACAGACAATGAAGAGACAACGTCAGACAATGTCTACTGACAACAAGAAGCGATTTTCTGCGATAAATTCAGCGTCCCAAGAATAGATTGTCTCCCTTCATCAGTTTACTGAAACCAGAAATGGTATAAACCCACTATAACTTCCAGTTTCAGTAGTGGTCTCCATAGAGCAAAACGGATAAGATATATCGAGAGGCGTTCTTCTTCTTCTTCTTCTTCTTCTTCTTCTTCTTATTATTATTATTATTATTATTATTATTATTATTATTATTATTATTATTATTATTATTATTATTATTATTATTATTATTATTATTGGAATCGACTTAGCGTCCAAGATATGTTTTATCTCGATTATTAGGATGTCAATACTTTCTGACAACCATCTATCTTGGATAATTCGTTTCCAAGATATTCACAATGCTACCTAATTTCGTCACACCATCTTGTATTAGGATGCTGTATGCTGTGGAGGTCTTTACTTGTTACTTGTGATACGCAGTAAAAATTTTACTTTTGCCTACCTTGTACGGTTTGTTTCCCAAGAGAATTGTATCTATCCATCTACTCTCTCTCTCTCTCGATATATATATATATATATATATATATACACGGTGTTAATGAACTATACCGACAAACTGTAAGAGGTGATTCCCAGTGTTGGGTAAGTTACTTGTAAAAATGTAACGCGTTAGTAACGCGTTACTTGCCCCAAAAAGTAACTGTAACTTTACTTCGAAAGTAACGCGTTACTTTTAGATCCGAAACTTTAAAAATGTGAAAAAAAATATGACTTCAATTTTCCGTACTACTATTACTACCGCTTTCATATTATTATTATTATTATTATTATTATTATTTATTATTGCACCTTCTGAATCGCTTTATGTAAATGCAAGGACAAATTTTTACTTGATATATGAACATTTTCATATAATGTAACATTGATAAAATGCCATACTGCGTTACTCGTAGAGATGGACACGAGCGAGTTCGAGCAAGTTTTCTTTGAAACTTGATTCGACTAGAAACAGACATCTTTGAGCTTGACCCGAGAACTCAACTCGAAAAATTTCCTCCAACTCGACTCGAATTGGGGTCGAGTTTCGAGTTGACTCGAGCCAAATCCGGTGTGTAGTTTCGAGTACATTCTTCAAGTATATTACATAGACAGTATAATTATTATCAATGACGCTACTACAACTTATTATTATTATTATTATTATTATTATTATTATTATTATTATTATTATTATTATTATTATTATTATTATTATTATTATTATTAATTATATCAACACTGTATATAAAAATGAAAGAGAGGCGGTTTGTATTTGAATATTAAAAAACTAGTTGATTGCCAACCTCGGTAGTCGTGAAGTCTAGGAGTCAAGGACATTGTTCACCAGCTTCTGAATTTGAGTTGCGGGTCTAGGCTGAGTATTTGGGCTCGAGCCAAACACTGTTAAAAGTTATAGGGCACTGGCCAAATATCTTCAAAACTGCTCGGCCCGGGTTTAGAATTGTCAACGACTTGAGCAGCTCGGCTCACAGCTCATTCACTATCGACCCGAACCGAAAAGTGAGCCGAGGCAACAGCTCACCCAACCGACTCGGCTAGAGCTCTCGGCTCAGTTGAGCCGAACCGAGCAAATGACTCATCCCTACCAAGCCAGCTCGAACCGATGGTTCACCCCAAGTGAGCCGGCTCGAGCCATCTTCTCAGTTGAGCCGAGCCAAGCTGAGCTTGTTATAAAAATCTCTTGTGGTCTCGCTATCGACACGAGACAGATGCGAGCAGTGTCCCCTCTCGTGAGCAACACTAAAAGTATTCCATCATGGCTTCCGTTTTCCAGTGTAATCAGGCCATGATTTCAAGACGACTTAAAACGAACGAGCCATTTATCAAATTCGACTGGACTTGAAACTCGACGCGAAAAACTGAATTGACTCGGAACTCGATTCGAGCATATTACCTTTGACTTGACTGGAAACTCGACTTGAATTTGAGTCGAGTCGAGTTTTAGCTTGACTCGTGCTCATCTCTATGCGTTAGAAAAAATGGTTGATTATTATTATTCTGCTAAACTAATTACATAATAATAACAATGTTGTTATGTAAAATTAAAAATACAGAATATAGAGAAACATTACACTACTCTATAAACAACGGGGCTGTAGGATAAGCAAACTGATCTGAAAGAACTCCAATATTACATACCATCAGCAAACTATTTTCTAGTAATAAAGTAGGCCTGCTCATCAGAACACAGTTTATTCATATTAACCCCTTACTGTAAATCGCTAATTATGGCACCCTAGTTGTTGATAAATATTTTCCGCCGGGACACTTCAGACACTTTACTTTTAAATTCCGTCCACCATCATCCTCAGCTCTTAAGAAAAAAGTATTCTTTCAAATGTTCGAACGGTAAAATATTTCCGTTCTCCATCTTTATAAAAACAACACCAATCAAAGTAAAATAGACTACCGGTATCATTGCACTCCTTGTTCACTCATTGAATGTATTGATTTGGAGCTGTCAAAATCTACGACAAGATCTTCCAGGTGCTTGCAATCAGTACACGCGATTTCCCTAAGGCTGTCCTCATCTTCAAAAAACAACAAGTGGCACTAGGAACTTATCTGTTTCTCTGTGTGTCTGTGACTGTCGGTCACTGACATACGTAGTTCATGCTCGATTGTTTATTCTGAGAAATTCACTTACAGGAAAGAAACATTTGTTTCCGAAAAAAAAAATATACATGTATTGTAGTTACTCATCCGAAATGTAATGCGAAAAAAGTAACGCAAACTAGGTAGGTTACTTAAAAATTTGTAACGCGTTACCATTACAGTTACTTTGGAAAAAATGTAACGCGTTACTAGGAAACGTTACTTAAAAAGTAACGCGTTACTTGCGTTACGTTACTTCCCAAGACTGGTGATTCCTCACATCAAAATAAACGAAAAAGTTCATATGGACCTATTGCGAAAAGTGCATAGTTTCAGAGCTAAGGCTGTCCCAAAACACGAAACAGCTAAATTTCAGCAGGCCCTATTTTGAATTTCAGAAACTGTGGATGGTGATCCTTGTCAGCGTAAAGGAAGTCACGTGTACACAATCCAAAAATGTATATTACATCAATTTCGAATGGGTGTGCAGGGTATAATTCTCAACTATGCTCTCAATAGAGTTTTTAGAAATACCCTGATTTCAAGGGGGATTCAAAGTAGGCAGGAGGTAAGCCTTGACAACAATCAACATAGAATGCTTTGGAGGGAAGTCGGAAGTGTTAGGAACCGGCAGCTCCATGTTTTTTGTGTTCGGAATAACGTGTGATGTGATGTATTTCGTCACGGTGTATTTCAGGTTTTCTTCACTTACAAGCTTCAAAGAAGACATCGTAACATGCTTTTTCCCGAGTACGAGAGACCGTGCTGTTGACGATCCTTAACACTTCCGACATTGCACCAAAGGATTCCATGTTCCCTGCTGTCAGGGCTTATCGTTTGCCTACTTTAGAGCAATCATAAAGTCAGAGCATATCCCAAAATTCGGTTGATGGCATGTCTGGGAATTTCACTCTGCGGGGAATAATCTGTACACCCATTGAACATTAATGAAATATGCATTTTTGGATTGCGTATGCGTGACTTCCTTTACACTGATAAGGATAACCACTCCACGATTTCTCGAATTAAAAATTGGGCCTCTTGAAATTTAACTTTTTCGCGATTGTAGCTCTGAAACTATGCACTTTTGCGCGCAGGTCCATAGGAACTTGTTGACTTATTTTGATGTGAGGAATCACCTTTTACAGTTTGTCAGTATGGTTCATTAATACCGTGTATAATGCAAGGAAAAAATGGAAGAACGAAAAAGTGCAGGAAAATTACAAAGCTAAATTAATATTTAAGAGAGAAAGAATGATCTATTTTGGAGTTTAAGCTTGTGCAAAATTAATAAATATATGCTGTATATATTCACATAAAAATGTACATTTTTATGAAGAAAGTACAAAGAGAAACTTTGTATTGTTTATATTTTATTCACTAGGTATATAAAATAATGAATGGAGATTTCAAGGTCATTCCGACAATGATTTTTCCTTATATAAAACAAAAAATAAAAAGTTGAATGGAAATTAAACCGGAAGTCAACACACACACACACTTACACACGTACGCACAAAATGATACACATATACGTATATTCAGTCACTCTCTCGCACACACACACACACACGCACAGTTGGCTTAGTGTAAGAGAGAGAACACAAGAAGTAGAAATTTCTTTTCTATTCAACCTGTCATGGCCAGCCGAGTAGACAGACATCCACTCTTACCTTTTGACGAATGCGCCCTAGTTGCAAGGAAAAGTCTTTTTTTAAATATGTATTTTTAATGTGTTTCTATGTATGTGTTTATATATAGCTAATGGAACGGGACGAACAACTTGTAAGATGAGGTGGTACATGTATACAGGATGGAGATCTTAAAAAGAAGAAGGAAAAGGGGAAGGAGAAGGAAGGAAATAGAAGACAGAGCAATGCCGTTTTTAGTTTGTCTTGTTTCTACTTTCTCTTGTCTGGTTCACCAACCACCTGACTGTCTGGCTGAAGAAGCGCTTTGGCCGGCCATTTAAAAAGGTTCCGACAAATCTATATGTATGTTGCGTATACATTGTGAACACTTTACTTACATACGCTCTCTTGTCCCTCTTGCCAGTCTGCATCTTTCACTTACCTAAACTTTTTTTTGGTTTAATTGCAATTAAAGAGAGAAAATTTGCACTGATTTCCTTAACACGATTGCTATGCTTCATAAAAGCAAAGAGAGCTTCTTCGTGACTATTGTTTAACATTTCTGCTGTCGGTGTAATTTTCAGTAGGATGAATTTTTGGGATTTCGTAATTTCGTAATTTTGGGAGTACGTTGTTCGTATCCAAAATTAAACTGTGGTCCGCGTCTCATATAAATTGGTGCTTGAAAAATGAAAAAAATTCAGAACAATGCAGCGAAGACTCCTGAGGGTGTTTTCCCGTTTGGCCTATTCCCGTTTCGCCCACAGACCTTCCAGCAACTTCTGTCATTATCTCAATCTCATCTTATCTGTAAGTAAGACGGGTAGATATTCCCGTTTTGCCTACACTCACTGGACGAGGGATACTTAATGTTTGAGGTGGGAACGCAATATAAAAATAATGAAAATATTAATATGTCAACTAAATGCAATCATGCCATTTTCAATCAAGTTAAATCTATGGAAATTAATCATTCTAGGGAATAATAGATTAAACCAATTAACTTGAATTTTACAGAAAAGAAAATTTCAGAATTAACACTGCATAGCAATCCTTTTATTGTCTAACATTTTCATTCTAATTCATAAATGCTGTAGTAAGTTTTGTTTCTCTATAGTGTTTCTAAGTTTCTATGCTTAAATTTCTCAACTTTATTTATTTAATTTTTTTTTTTTTTTTTTTTTTTTTTTTTTAGGTTACGATTAAGGTAAATTGAGTGTGTTAGGCCCCATAATATATTTAAACGAGATTCAGCAACGTTCAAATCCCATCGTTGTCTACTATAACCATATTCACTTAGAACGTTATGCTTTGACTGAAGACTTATCCCGGCCCATCAACTCTATAAAACTAATTCCTTCATTATGAGAAATTTGGTATGAAAATTAATAATTTAGGTAAAATAAGTTTAAAAAAATTCAGAATGGGAAGTTAATTAGCTTCCATTCGAGGTATTCCGCCCTTTACTCCAGAACCGCGTTAAATATTATCAAAGTAAAACAACTATATCTCTTCATTCAGAGAAACTCATGCTCAATTTATTCACACAGGAAGAACGAGGGAGACAACTGACTCTGTTCACTTCACCTCTGCTACCTTTGGTTCGATACTCGTCCACCACCTTGGAAATAAATCAAGCACTCAAAATTGAATTTAATAGCCAGCATTCATGCTATCCTGAACCTTCTCCCTGGGCCTCAATTTTACTCTACTTACAATATTACAAGTATTTCTGCACTCAGACAGAAAAACTACAGTTACTTCCACCCACCACTAAGGCTGAAAAATTTTCCTTGTATTAAGAAATTTTCCTAGCAGGGCAGTTGGAGGGCATAATTTCTCATATCTCAGAATTACGGGAGTACCGACCAGCCTTGTAAACTTCGAAAAACTGATTTTGAATAGCTAGTCATCGCCTTTTTAAATTGTTCTGTGAGCCCATAGAGCAATTGAATGTATATCGTTATTGAAATGATGGCCTCTGGAACTACTAGTGGCACGGCATGTATTTGGCTAGAATCACAGTCAATCACTTCAGAGCTGTTGTTGACGCTAAAAAATACACTTATTCATAAATCTTTATTAAAAAAAGTATTTCAGACACTAAATATCCCTCGTCGAGTGAGTGTAGGCAAACGGAAATAGCCGTTTGGCTTACACCTAAGTTGAGATTGAGATAATGATATATATTGCTGGAAGGTCCATAGGCGAAACGGGAATGAACCTTCCTGAGGAACCCGGAACATCGGTATATATATATATATATATATATATATATATATATATATATATATATATATATATATATATATATATATATATATATAAAATTGTAACTTTTTTATCAATGTAATCATCCTCACGAGCTGCCACTGAAACATAGTAAGTTAATAATATAGATTTGGTTAAGAATTTAATGCGTCTTAAATACTTACACCAAGCAATGGTTATACAATTATACTTTGTAACAAAATCCGATAAACCCCCCTTCTTTTTTAAAAAAGTTCAGAGCAGGAACTTTGCAGGGAGATCCGGACTCTCCGAAATCCCAATTATTCTGTAAATTTTGTCTAATCTTAAGGTTAATTTTTCAACTTTTAGTTTATCCTGATATTGAATTTGGGCTCCTGTCGGAAATAAAGTCATGGGGATGTCTCTGGTTCTGTTTTAAATCAGCGATGTAATGTGTACGACTGGATAGACGCAAAATTTTTGAAAACAATCGAGCATACACCTACCAAAAGTTCTTCCAGTTCAGATACTTTTTATGTTACTCCCAACATGGTTATAAACGATCCTTATTAGACAGAATTTCATTTGAAGTATGTTGATTTCTATTACAGCTAGTTAATATATATATATATATATATATATATATATATATATATATATATATATATATATATATATATATATATATATATATATATATATATATATATTTGTGTTTTTAACGCCGTGTGTCATAATGCAATTTGGGAAGTTTTCAGGATAGCAAAAATAAAGTTTAACAATCTATGTAGAGGATATTCGAAATGAAGATCTGTGTTGTTTTTATTCGTTTACAAAATCCAATGATTCTCTGCATATATGGTATTGCTTTTATACCTTCTCTGTTCTCAAAATTACGAACGTTAATTGAAGTGGATGGGGAAAGTCAATGGTAACCAAAATTGATTTTATTGTTGGTTACCGTTGTATTCTCCTATGCCCTTCAATTAAGAGATTGGTTGTTTTCATTTTGCAATACTGTAATACCAATCAGTATTGTTGACTGCTTTTCTACATACATATATTTACTTAATGATCGGAGATGCACCCTCACTGAAGAAAAGAACATCGAAATGTTAAAATGTTATGTTTTAACAGTTTCCGGACTTGCGAATTTCATTGAAACGTTAAACGCTATCTGTTCTTTGCACATTTAAAACCTGTACCTCTTTTTCAAAATTTTGAACTTTTTTTGAAACAAAATTTGCATTTTTTTCAAATCAAAATTTTGTACCAAAATTCCGTAGCTCTAGTTATAATTACACATAGTGCATGAAAATCAGGTTACGCTTTTCACCTTTTGTTCTTAACGGACATTTCCACTGATTTCATTATTATTTTGCTATAAAATACTTGAGCTAGCTGATTACGGATAACATTTTCTTTCCTTCATGCATTGATTAGGGTCACGGGCGCCCGAAAAAAAAATTTCTAGGGACGGGGGCTCAAATCCCTGGTTGATATATTACGTTTGATATATTTTTATTTGTATTAAGATGGGATGGGATTTAGATTTCTGGGCTTTCGGCATCTAAGGCCATTTAGCCCTTCACGTTTTGAAGGATGACGTCCCTCGGCGACCACACAATCCGGGGTAAGGGAAGGAAGAAAGGATTGGGGAAGGAAGGAAGCGGCCTGGGACCTAGAAGTTATTTGAAGGCATTTGCCTGGTGTGAATGAGGAAAACCCAGGAAAATCTCATTCAGGGTGGCTGGCCTGAAAAAGCGTTTTACACTTTTTCGACCGAGTGCCCCCACCGGGAATCGAACCCGGGACCGCTCGCACCGGAGGCGAGAGCGTTAGCGACTACGCCACGCGGGGCCACTATTTGTATTAAGAAAATCTTAAGAAATTTAATACATTTTCGAGAGCTAGAGGGGGGCTCGGGCTCCACCCTGCCCTCCCCTTCGGGCGCCCATGTTTAGGGTCTATAACTAGTCGAAACATGCGATTGAGTCTGTGCTACTCGTATGTTTAAAACATGACTGCCATGGTTGTACGTCATTTGTGGGTGCTGGGAAAACTGTCTGCGCCACTCAGTAAGGAAACCACTTACAAAAAGATATGATCCATATTTTGTAAGTGTTAACACCTTGCTAGTGAAACGAAAAATAAAAAAAGTAACAGAACTTGAGGTTTATTTGAAAAGTAAATTGCTTATCTATTCGTTTATAATCAATTATTTAAATATACTCATATATCTAAGGGCAAAGTTATAGTGTACTAATTTGCAGGTTTATACAATACAGTATCCACCATATACAGATGGTGATCAGAAAAATGGAAACACCTGTAGTTGGCAACATGTCAGATGTATGGGTTGGCAGTGGTGTCGTGGCGCCCGCAGCGCCGGACCACTGGTTGTGGTGTGTTAGGTCGGTCTCCATATTACGTCAGGCGCAGTGGGACAGCAGTGTCCAGTGGCTGCAGCAGACGGAGGTAGTGTAAAATGGGAGACCTCTCAGATTTTCAAAGAGGTAAAGTTGTTTGTGCGTGGTTATGTGGAGTGAGTGTGACGGCAGTGGCTACTGTGTTAGGTGTGTCGCGTGGGACAGTGTCGAAGGTGATGACGGCCTACACAACACACGGGAAAACCACATCGGGGAAGCGGAACAGTGGGCGGAAGAAAATCATGAGTGACAGGTCACGCCGGGTATTAAAGCGCATTGTCACGCAGAACCGTCGTGCCACTGCGGAGCAAGTGACGGAGGAACTCAATCAGCACCTCCCCCACCCTGTTTCGACAATCACAGTCCGCCGCGAATTACATAGCATGAACTTACGGGGTCGTGTTGTACGGGCCAAACCGCTCATCAGTGACCATAACGCTTTCGCACGCTGCAAATGGTGCCGCAACCATGCAACTTGGACCGTTGAGGACTGGAAACGTGTGATATGGTCGGATGAGTCATCCTTCACCCTATTCCCAACCACGGGCGGTGTTTATGTGTGGAGAACGCCCAAAGAAGCTTATGATCTGCAGTGTCTCTGCCCAACTGTGTAACATGGCGACGGCTCTGTGATGCTGTGGGCCGCCATATCATGGTTTTCATTGGGTCCTGTGGTCACACTTAGGGGACGTATCACTGCCAACGATTATGTCGCAATTTTAGGAGACCACTTGCATCCTATGGTCCGGATGTTGTTCCCGGACAATGACGCCATCTTCCAGGATGATAATGCACCCATCCACACAGCTGGCGTTGTTGCAGCGTGGTTTGAGGAACATCGGGATGAAGTTCAACACCTCTCCTGGCCCGCCCAATCCCCAGATCTAAACATAATTGAACATCTGTGGTCCGTCTTGGAAACACGACTCCGGTGACGATTTCCACCTCCATCCTCTCTCACAGAACTGGCCGATGCCCTGCACGAAGAATGGTATAAAATTCCACTTGCTACCATTCACGACCTCTATGCCTCCATCCCACGTCGCATCAAGGCTGTTCTGAAGGCGAAAGGTGGCCCGACACCATATTAATCTGGTAAGTTGCAATTTCGTTCAGGTGTTTCCATTTTTCTGATCACCATCTGTATATATACTGAAGTATTACTCAATAATACAGTCAATGTATTGAATTAACTAACCCATTTAAATATGTAATTAGTGTTATTTTCCATAACAGCACAACATAATCAGTGCTTATGAACACACATACCCATTCAAGTTTTGCAGCTCCTTTAAAAGCTGTATTGTAAGCGACACGTGTAAGCGTTTGATAATAATTATATTTAGCACCTTTAAGTAAATGGACATTGTTTGAAGCCTGAGTTAATACACTAATTAATGTCTTCATACTTGGGTCACCAACCGACCTTACAAAGCGAAATCTTATTCATACTTAAGAAAAAAAAATCAACGATAGAAAAGTGTGTTGTTTTGATTCGATAAGGAATGCCTTTAGAGGAGAGCTCGAGGAACTTTTATCTAGGACAAGACCTTTCCCCAAGTAAAAACAATCTTAAGTTCTCAACTGAATTCAATGCTAGAACGCACAAACTTAAGATGATAACCATGTTCATAAGCTTTCTGGAAATTCTCCAGTATAATAATCGAACTACTTTACACATTAACAATATTTTCACCTCCGGTTTCTTTAGTCACTGGAATATTTGCAAATCATTTATATTACTCCATGAATTGTATATATTTGATAGAATTTGGTAAGTACTGGTCCATGTAAAAATTTAGAAATCGACTGAAGTGTTTTGAATACATAAGTTAACATTTAAATCAATAAATTAAGAGATATAGCACAGTAAAATATCAAACAAGTTCCAATTGGCTGATTATTATTAAATGAAATGAAATAAAATTTCTAGTTTCAAGTCCCACGTTAATACACTGTAGAGTAAGAGAAACGAATGATTAACGAAAATGAATGATTATAAAATAATTGGTGGAATGATCATGTTGGAGCACATGCCAGAACCACCAGAAGACCCACGAGCATGAAGTTCTCCATCATAAACTCACCTGTCCTGCGGTAGAACCAGTGACCCCTGGCACTAGAAGTGAACGCTCCGCCACTGATCCGCCGTGTGGCCTGATTACTGAATAAGTACGTGAGTTTGTGATATATAATGACGAGTAATATAAATAATATTTGGTTCCAGTGAGTGAAAAAAATCAATCTACACTAACAAAGGGAAACCAATCTACACAATCGAAACTTAAAGAAATGGTTAAACTCTTCAAGCATTTGCTTTTCTGACTTTTTTCCTTGTAGACCTCAGAAAAGATACAAAACGAAATACTTTCACAATCTAACTTTTCTAAGCATACTACCATACACCAAACATTACTCACACTTAGAGCTGACGAGAGAAAAATTATAAGTGAGTTCGTAATCTCAGAACACTGTTTCGTGTGAAGTTGTTGAAAAGAAAAAAAGTTGAAGTTTGAAAGTAACAACACACATAATAAATAATGAGGATCTGCTAATATTCCTCTTGTTCAGGCTTAAAAATCATAGGACACAATCAGGACTGGATTAACTCATCTGGAGGCCCAGGGCTAGAAAAAAAATATGTGGCCCCTGCTGACTTCACCTAATACATTTCTATGAAAGTACAGAAGGAAAGTTAAGGGCATATGTTTAATATTTTGATCATATTTTATTTTATGATGATGATTGTATCTTCATGATTCTTTTTAGATAGCCAGTTGATATTTTGATCAGAGTTGAGGCCCCTATCCACCTGAGCTATAGCCCCCCTAAGCCCCTCCTTTAATCCGGCCCTGGACACAATCATGGGACGTTAAACTGAAAGATTTCATTTCATTTCATTTAAGAAATTACAAAGCCTCTCATCCTGGGTTAAATCACTGAGTGCCTCTCCTAGAGTATCCCTCTTGAGAAGGGATAAGATCACAGGTTAAAAGATAATTCATTCATTACAGCATTTTATTGTTAATGTAAATAGCAATGAAAATATCCAGTTTAGTATTTAAATATATAGATGTGTCCAGTAGAAAGTGATAGCGGAAAGGCGTGATGAAGACGTAATCTCACAACAAAATATGTACTTATATCTTTTAACATTTTCTATTGAGTTTTTCAATAAAATGATCAGTTGCTTCGTCTGTCTAATATTATTACCAATCAGTTTAATACACAATTTCCATCTTGTCTAGTGCTCTTCGACCTGGAAAAGGCATTCGATAAGGTATGGCATGAAGCTCTCATATATAAACTTATCCGTCTGACACTTCCCATATCATATATCAGGTTTATCTATAATTTTCTTCACAACCGTATTGCTTATGTTGCTCTTAATGACACTCTCTCGCACCCGATATTTATTCTCTCTGGAGTACCACAAGGGTCTGCCTTATCACCTTTGCTGTATCTTCTATATGTAGCAGATATGCCACCATTGCCGCCAAACACACATATCTTTCAGTATGCAGACGACACTGCATTTCTTACATTAGGCCGGGCTATTCACCGTATAAGTACTGAAATTAATGCAGCAATTCAAACTTTTCTCACCTGGTGTACGAAGTGACGTCTGAAACTCAACCCAGATAAAACACAAGCAATAGTCTTTCTCCCGCCAAAACGCAGATCACGGGTACATCGAAATCCTTCACTTCTGAATATCCAAGTAGATAACATGCGGGTTCATCCAGCTAAACATGTAACGTATCTGGGAATTATTTTTGACCACCATCTCACTTGGCGCCCTCACCTTCAGAATGTAATACAGAAAGCATATAACAGGATTAACCCTTTAAAACGCCTCACGGGTAATACTTGGGGACCACGAGCAAATACCATTCTTAATACCTACAAAGTATTCTTACGACCAGTCCTGACCTACGGATTCACTGCATGGATAGCCGCACTCCAACGTCATTATGAAAAACTGAAAATACTAGAACGACATGCCATACGAATAGCCTACAGAATAAAACTTCCAAGTCCTACTCAAGATCTTTACGACATTATGCCTTTTCCACATCTTCTGTTCCATCTTGAAGCTTTACGGACGAAGTATATTACTAACCGATTCGAGTCCCGGCATCCGTTACTCCTCACCACAATGCAAGCAGACATCCCGTTCAATCCACCTCGCCAATTACAGGATACACCTTTGTCGCTACTTTTTGCACTTTACCGCTATACCCTATCTCCTGATCATCCGGATTTAGACGCAGTTGCAGCTTTTTCATCATCCGTCGTTCCTCATTACATAGCCCCTTCATCCTCTGCACAATAACAACCTCATGTCTTACCAGGGCACCGTTGGTCTTCATCACGTCCAAAGTTGGACAGAACATAACATTCATCTGGTACACTATCACGTCTGTGTTGTGTTGAGACAGTGCACTTCATGTTCCTCTTTTCATTTACTTCTTCTACTTTTCTTTTTTACCATGATCAAATAAAATAGAACCTGAATAAAATGATGATTAACTCCCCGTGTAACCAAATTGCACTTAGACCATCTATTGTACTTGTATTAGCAACACCAATACGTATTGTAACCTATGCCAAAGAGAGGGCGTAACCCTCTAATGGCTGGGAGTAGGAACTTATTTTATAAGGATAAAACAATTAGATAAATAAAGATTTCAATATTACCCTATTCCCGTAACAAAAAAAAAAAAAAAATCAATAAAGGTAAGAATAAGTATGCACTTACTTCGTTGTCTGATAAACAAGGTGGATCAATATTTACGGAAAACAGTTTGCAAGTTAAAAAAGATTATTAGAAACATATTTTTAAAGTGTTGTAATTAGTTTAGCATGAGAAATTGGACACTTTTGCCCCTCAGGATGGAATTTTTATAAACTTTCAGGTTGGCATCACTGACAGACTTTCTCATTCTTAAACGAACTCGTGTTCACTAGTCTCAATGAGGTTCATGCTCGTAGAGCTTGGGCTCGCTATCGTCGGTAAACACTATAGCCGGATATCACACCCATTGACTTCACTACGCTCACCGTTCCCGTTCCCCAAGGGTTGGAGCTTGGGCTCGTTATCATTGACGATCGCATTCACTTGTACTCACGCTATCTAATAATTGGAAGTTGCGTTCACTCGGACTCTGGTTCGCCATCTACTTATAGGCTATAGCACTCATGTTTACATATGTTCACGCGATCAATTATTGAGCTCGAGATCAATTGAGCTCATGAGCTGGGCTCGCAAGTTTGGACATATGAAACAAAGTACATTACTCTTTGTAAATTCTTTTTATGATCTGATCATTAAGTCAAAACAAAGTTATCATATACTCCCTACCCCTCCGCAATGTAACATTTCAATTTCCGGAAATTATAGAGCATTATATCCGGGATTTTAGTGTACAACACATTCAAGTTCAGAGCTGGATCTAGAAGGTAAGAATTGAAGGGGGGAGACAGCCAGAACCCAGACTATGATAGGTATGTCATGAGCTTACTGTAAACTTCAAAAAATATTTGTAAATAGCAGCTTAAATTATTTTTGTCACTCAAAAACTGGGGGACTAAACCCTCCGGCCTCGGTCTAGATTCACCACTGTTCGAGCTCCGCCTCATTTTCCGAAAGTTACACTTTCCTTTGATTGAAAAGTATAAGAGTTGAGTAATTTTGTAGATTTTTCACGATTCACATTTGTTCACTTGTCATATATCTTAAACACCAAATAGGCGTTCTTCGGGCCAAAGGTCCTTGTAACAACTTCGAGAAAAATGCAAAAGAAAATGTATAATTCTTTCAACTTGCAATGTTTCAGAGTTAGCTGAAACACCCGTTCCTCTCACAATAATTTTGTGAAAAGTATTTAAACCCTCAAAAAGGATATGCCTTTCACTGAAATTGCAGTGATAGTGATCCTTCTCTCCTCTTTCCCAGTGTCAGTTCGAGACACATAAACTTATTATTATTTAATAACTCGATAAATCCTTACACAATTATTCTAATTCTTTACTCAATTATTGCCATTTTTTTTACAACACCTTCCGCTTGAATTCTTATTCACAAACTCCCAACCATTAACATTATTACTTTCTTTATTAATAATCTTGTAGTTGCGTATTTAAAGAAGAATCGCAATTACAGTCAGTCATAATTGCATGACATTAAAATCGCTGAAAATAAAGTTTAAATGTGTCTAAAAAAGGATGGAAACAGGTTGTTATGCAATTGAAATAAAAGAAAAGGAAAATTAATCCATTGTCGTTTAATTTTACCCCCATATGTCAGAATTCAAATGTTTTTGCTGGAGACGTTTTCTTTCTCTAGGGAACCCTCTCGGAATAACTAATATATGATAAGAGCCTAAGCTATGTCAAGATCCATTCATGTATCAAAAAATCATCAAAATCAGAATGGAAGTTGTCCACCGAACATCATTACATTCATTTGTATTTATACATATACCCAGGTTGGATAGAAAGTAGTGGCAACATTGTTCTAATTTTAGAAGGTTGATCCGTTACTGAAAATGCATTTCTTATGTAAACTCGTAAAATTAATCGATTTTTTTTGTATCGGTAACTGATGTCCAGTTTGAAAACATTCTAAAAGCTGGAACATCAAGAGTATCACTGAACATTGAGATACCAGTCCACAACGTGAAGGGTTAAGTTTCCCACTAAAATGATAATTAAATTAGATTTTTTGTGCTGAAGTAATTATTTTGGTTACCCTTAGAATAGTGCTCGTATTCCTGCAATATTTGTATACGATAAACGAATTTCTCCATTGAATATGGTTATTCAATTGTTGTAATACACTGTCTCGCCAGCAAATCCTCTGTCATTGGCCTATCCCCTGTTCTAACTTCCATATTGCCTACTATTCATTATAGTTCCAACTTGCACTATATACATAACCTATATTATATGCACTATATTAAGGATAATGTTCCTTTCCTTTTCAGGTTTCAAAAACATCTGAAAATTAGTTCAAGAGTTATGGAAGAAGAAAGAAGATTGTTCCATAGTTTTCCTTCAGTTGTGGTTAAGTATAAAAGGAGGGTAATGCTTTTTACGTGTTGGTTTGTACCTCTCTTTATCCGCACGTAGAACCCAAGTGGCTTGGTAAAAGTATGATCAATGATGTATAGAAAGTGATGCTGAAAGTGATCTGAGAAGTGACACGTAAAATGAAATATAAAGGACGCTAGACGTTATATTGTTAAAACGAAACTCAAATGTCAGTTTAATATTTGTGGTAGGGTATGAAACGAAAGAGCTCCATCGCAATGATTCCAAAAATATGGACTCTACAATAGTTTTCTTGCAAACAAAAGAAATTAATCAATGATTTCATTTAAAAAAAATCATAAAACATTTCTTGAATGTGGTCAAGGAATGACTATAGGTTTTACAAAGTTTTCTCTATTTTTATATAATACAATTAATCAGCTTCCAACAAATAAATCCCTGGGTTTAGTTTATCACTTATTTTCAGATATAAGTTTATATAAGTGCCTAATGTAAGATTTATTAAGTGCGTAGAATAAGTACACAACGTAAGACTTATTATTGTCTTAAGTATATAATGTAAGATTTGTTCAATTAAGTACATAATATAAGATTTATTGAGTTAAATACATAATATAAAATTTATTGAGTTAAGTACATAATATGTGGTTTATTGAGTTAAGCACATAATGTAAGATTTATTGTGTCAAGTACATAAGATTTATTGAGTTAAATACATAAGATTTATTGAGTTAAGTACATAATGTAAGATTGAGTTAAGTACATAATGTAAGATTTATTGAGTTAAGTACATGATGTAAGACTTATTAAGTTAAGCATATAATGTAATATTTATTGAGTTAAGTACATGAGATTTCTTCAGTTATATGCGTAATGTAAAGTAAATTCAGTACATAATGTAAAATTTATTGAAATAAGAATTTTGAGTTATTGTTTTAGAGTTTTGCTTCCTTGTCAAAACCAAGGTTATGAAGGGCACTGCATTCGGAACCCGAGTACACATACTACAATACAATAACAATCTCACAGTATAGTTCGTTTCCTTTCACTTTATTTCTTCTCCAAGAGTGCTGGATTAAGTATTTAAGAGGCCCCATCACGGAGAAATTAAAATACCGCTAATTTTACAGTAATTGTGTGATATCTTCAAATAGATAAAAGATAATCGAAATGTGGAACAAGAGCACCCTAGACAGTATTATTTTTACATGAGATACCATTATCACGACTCATTTATATGCTTTCGATTCCCGGCCATTTAGAAAATCGGAATTTATTTTCGCGTTTCTAAATGGCTGCAAATGGAAAGCTACTAGGAGACTTATGATAACGGTACCTCGTGTAAAATAATATTTTCTAGGGTGCTCTTGTTCCACATGTCGATTATCTTTTTATCTATTTGAAGATATCACATAATTACTGTAAAATTAGCGGTATTTTAATTTTGCGGAGATTAGGCCTCTTAATGTAAAATTTATTGTGTTAAGTACGTAATAAAAGATCCAGAAATATATTTCTTCCTTTTTTCTTTTTTTTAAAAAGGAAAAATCCATATACCGATAAATACTATTAAGTTTTACGTATGGACGTAGTAAGTGTGTGTGTATATCTTATGAGTTTATGATTATTAATGATGTTTCGTCAACATTTTATTTTGGACAATTCGAACAGCAAAGGAAACCAGGTTGACATATAGAAAAGATACGTACGCATTATTTACGGAGTAATTTATTCTTTTGATAGCGGATGTGGAAAGCTAATGTTTTATTATACAATAGTGAAAGACAGACAACAAAACATGTAGTCATTGTGGCCGTAAACGTCTCAAGACTGAGATTGTTAAAGGAACGTGAAAGGGAAGGAAGAGTCTTTGTTGACAAAGTCATATTAAGAAGAGGAGAAGTCATGTCCAGTAGGTGGTAGTTAATTTAAAAAGGCACACAATAAAAGAGGATGACTATGAAATATCAAATTATGAAAAAAAGCTAGTAAAATCCTCGGCCTGGATGACGGAAGAAAAAGGGAATTTTAATGCTAAATATCTAATCATGACTATGGTATTTATTGTGCAAAAGAAAGATAAACAGGGTGGTTCGTTAGCAATATTTCCTCACTTTAATATGTTTTTTCTGAAAACTAAGTATAAAAGAAGTTGTTACTTTTTACTAAATGGGGGCACGGTGGTTCAGTGGTAGAAAAGTTACCTCTGGTGCGTAAGGTCGCTGGTTCGATCTTGCGCCAAATAAGTTAGTGGTGGACAACACCGTGTCTGTGGATTTTCTCAGGCTATTCCCGTTTCCTCCCACTTTCATTCCACCAATTCTTTCATTATCATTCACTTACTTTGATGATAATCTCCCTTAACCGAAAGAGCATAACCGTGGGACGTTAAACCGAAATATTTCATTTCATTTTTACTATTTTCGTTCTTGCAAAAATACGGAAATCCTATTTTATTTCAGTCTAACAAAATTGCAAACATTTATAATAATAATAATAGGGAAAAATCGGTTGATGAAGACCAGTGGCTAATAAGGATCATCTATTTCTGTTTTTAAGAAATACATGCACAGACTTGTTTATGACACGTACTATTGTCTGGTCATAATAACATTAAGCTCTGTGGCTAACAACGCTATTTTGTCAGTCAATGGAGTTTAGAGAAGTTATGGGAAATAGTAGCAGTGTACTACATATTTACGGTTTCTTCTTAAATTGCGTCTACCATTCTTCTTTATTATTTGGTTGTTTCAGTAGTAGTTTTCCATAGAAAAAAACAATAAATTGAAAATGATAACAAATCTGTTTGCAACATTTGACCCTGTATTTCATTTACTTTCTATTCTATTAAGTGTTACGAAATTATTCTCTTTTTTTAAATTTACGCACAAAATACGCATTTTTTTCTGAAGGTCTCTGGGGGTAATAGGAATCACGATAATAAAACTGATAAAATGACACTATACTGTACATTTTCAAATAAATACGTTTTTTAAGAATTACAATTACACAAACGGCTTTATCTGTTTCAATAAACTTAACTTTATCTTATATGTACATTACGATGAATGATGATTCCCATAGTTAAAAGCAAAATGATTATTTGTTCTACCTTTATTCATTATGTTATTATTATGGGATTGTTCACAGTCCCAATTACCCCAAAGTGTGGGAAATGGTGGTCAATATAGTTATGATACTTTTTTCGATATAGCTACTTTTTGAGAAATCTGAATAATATTTTATGTGGATAAAGACAAAAGAAGATTCCTGATCTCCTTTAATAATAATAATCATTATAACTACCTAGATCACAACTGACAAAATGTTATGGTATGGTATGGTATATGCTCAACTGGGTAATGCGTTGTCAACACATCACTTTCCAGTGCAATGTACATTTCTGGCTTTCTAGACTGGAGTTCGCAATCTCTTAATTCAAGTAGCTTTATTTTGAAATCATAATACCTACATGTTTTAAGCCTAGAATTTGCAACTGAAATAATGAGTGAAGTCGGTTTCAGTATATCTATCTACGGTCTTAAATAGCTCCGGTGCTGAAAGGGGTCGCAAAATTTCAAACAAACAGTATCAGTAAATAAAATATCGATACCTTCAGTACAATGTATATCTACCTAATATACTTGTGTGTTCGTAAACGAAAGTGTGAATGTATATACAACAAAGAAACTCTCAACTGGCCAATGACCTATTAAATCGTAAATTGTTCCGGAAATAAAGGTTCATGACCATGACCCACACACGTGCTATCCTTTTCCATCTACATTCACTTTCTTTCTCACAAATTAACGTTTTCTTTCTTTCTTTTTTTCTGTATTTGCCAAAAGTATTGAGGGAGAATGTGCAACACCGAGGTAATGGTATTTTTTTGTTTCTTTAGTTCCTATGGGAAATTTATTGTAAGCATTTAAGACGTTAGAAAGGAATCAGAGTTTTCTTTATAAATAATTTTAGGACACCAGAAAACGAAGAGAAATATATATCTATCAATACTTAGAAATCATAGCTGCGTATAATACCAAAAGCTGAAGGAAAGCACTTACTGAAAATACCTTACAAAATTGAAAATTGGAATATTATTCTATCAAATCCTACCGCTAAAGGAACACTTATTATAAAATTGTCCTTTTTTGTTGCAGGAAGCTTTGCGATTCGAAATTTAACGATTTTCCTAATATTCTAATAGTTATTGTCTTGAGTTTGTTGCATCTGAATAACCTTACGGTTCGTTTCGGCGTGAGTCCATCCAAGCCTAATTTACAATAAGTAAAGAAATAAATTAAAAAACTTCTTTGATTACAAGGCAGAAAAGTAACGTTTTAAAGTTGGTAATAAATTATTATTATTATCATCATCATCGTGGATATTCTGTCATTCACAGGTCATACCGCAACTGAGAAGCTTCCATATCACCATAAGTTATTAAGTTCCAGCAATTTCCTTAGTACACATAGTCCCTCGACTTATAAACAGATCAATCCAGTGATCTGCGTAAGTTGAAATTAACAAGTCGAATTTTTACTATAGGCTAGGAGTTGTTGTAAACACCGAATCTCTCAGTAGAAGGCTCTCAAAATTGGAAAAGGATGAAATTAGGAAAATTAGACAAAATGAAGTTAGTGATAAATATTCGATTAATTAGATAACTTTTATTTTTTAAAAAGAAAAATTGTATTGGGCCCTCACTTCTAGTGCAAAGGGTTCCCTCTTCGATCCCAGGCCACGTGAGTTTGATAGATGTCATATTCTCATGTTTTCTCGGAGTTCTCCTGTTTCCTCCCACATTCCGTTTTATTAATTTCATTCATAATCGTTTACTTTCATTACTTATCAGATTCCTTTAATCCACAGGGCATAATCGTGCCGCGTAAAACTAATTTTTTTCTTCGTTTTCAATTGAAGAAATATCTTTTCACAGGTTTTAAATTTTTAAATGATTTTAACATGCATTATTTAGTTTATATGCTGTATATTAAAGCAAGTTAAACTGTATTATTCTAAGTTTTTGTGACGAATAAATTCCATTTACGAGGGCTGTCTAAAAAGTATCCGACCTTTGGCCAGAAAAATAGTTGCGAATACCTGACAGATTTGGGACCCTTATCCCCTTCAAAGTAGGCCCCTTGTGCTTCCACACACTTAGCCCACCGATCCTTCCACTGCTGGAAACACCGCTGGAAGTCTTCTTTTGGAATGTTGTTCAGCTCCGTCGTCGTGTTCCGCATTATGTCTTCTCTACTCTCAAAACGGGATCCCTTCAGAGGCGTCTTCAATTTTGGAAACAAGCAGAAGTCACAAGAAGCCAGGTCTGGAGAGTAGGGAGGTTGGCGAACGGTTGTAATTCCATGTTTGGCTAAGAACGTGTGGATCAATTGGGATGAATGTGCTGGGGCGTTGTCATGATGGACGTGCCAGTTCTTCGCTGTCCACATGTCTGGCCTTTTGCGCCGGACTGCGTCACGGAGTCGCCTGAGAACATCTTGATAGTACTCCTTTGTCACTGTTTGTCCTTCCGGTGCGTACTCGTGATGCACAATTCCACGGGCATCGAAGAAAACAGTCAGCAACACCTTGATTTTGCTTCGCACCTGCCGCGCTTTCTTCGGCCTTGGAGAATTGGGATGCTTCCATTGAGACGATTGTTGTTTTGTTTCTGGGCCGTACCCGTACACTCATGACTCATCTCCAGTTATCACGGAATTCAGATACCCAGGATCAGTGTTGGTGGTGTCCAGAAGGTCCTGTGCAACGTCAAAACGGGTGTCTTTTTGTTCCTGAGACAACAACTTGGGTACAAATTTAGTAGCCATTCGTTTCATGTTCAAATCGTCACGCAAAATTGCATGTGCAGAATCTTTACTCACTCCAACATCTTCTGCAATCTCCCGCACTGTCAAACGCCGTTCTACCATCACCAGATTTCGCACCCGCTCAACAACAGCTGCATTCCGAGTAGTTTGGGGCCTGCCGCTACGCTGCTCACTCTCGACTGATGTGCGGCCATCTTTGAATCGGTTGAACCATTGTTTAATTTGTGTTACACCCATCGCATCTTCTCCAAACACCTGCTGAATCTTACGAATTGTTTGGCTTTGAGAATCACCCAGCCTTTGACAGAACTTGATGCAGTATCTTTGCTCAATTCGTTCAGTCATCTTGCGAGAAACACTAAATCCGACGAACACTACCAACAGCACCTCACTTCGCGACCACCAGCTCACGACTGGCACACGCGAACGCGGTAAAAAAATTCAAGCATGCGCATTAAGGTTCCTCCTTCCACCGTGCACGGTGGCGCCGCCTGAGAATCACTACTTTGCGTGGAAAAAATTAAGGTCGGATACTTTTTAGACAGGCCTCGTATACATATTGTAAATTGATTTCGAACAACACAGCTTTGCATAGATCGGATGTTTCTTGAAATCAATTACGCACTTTATGCAAGGTATTTTCCAATATTTCAAAACACTTCCCTAATGACACAATGTGAGCTTCAAAGTGGCATTCTTTTTCGCTCTCATTATCTGTTGGGATATAACTATATGCAAATCCATGTAACGCCTTAAACTTTATACTTAATTACGTCAGGCGGAAGGTAAGACCTCTCATAGCAAGAAGCAATATGCAATTAAAATACCAGGAAATGCTAGTCACTAATGACTGGTTATAAAGCAAATTGTCTGATTAAAATAATGCATAACGAATAATACTTTTTTAAATACTGGTTAAGTAATACACGAGACGAGAAAATGAGGTGAAATTCTTAACAATAATGTGTGAACCGTATGGGAACGATACTCCCAAACAAAGTGCTTTCTTGGGACCTCCTACGATAGGATATTTTTATTTACTTGGATCTCTGACAAAGAAATACATTTACCCGAACGCCCCCTCCCAAAGTCATATAGAAATCGGCGCCACTGAGACGGATATCCAAATTACTAAATTTTGTTTTAGCTTAACATCCCACGATTATATTCTAAGACTATAAGAGTTGGTGATGATGATGATGATAATATACTAACCGGTGTGAGGGAACGAGAGTATCTCGAGTAAATACCGACGCACACGGCATGTGTTCACTTGACGCGACCTTAGGATCGAACCAGAGATCGCATGTACCAAAGGTGAACACTACTACTGAGCCACCGCAATATTCAGCGCATTTCGTTGAATTGTTCATGTTAGACTACGTACGAGGTCAGTTGATTTTCAGTGCTTAGTAAATTTAGTGATTGTGATGTTGATATTAACGTGATATATTAAATGTGTTTTTCTTGGAACAATTAAGTTTTTATCTCGTGAACTTTAAGGCAATATTATTGGGATCCTCTGCTGAAAGGAGTGTGGTTCGTTTTCAGGCCATGTGAGTTTGTAAATGGACACTTATCATATTCATGGGTTTTCTCATGGCAGTGTGTGTGTAGGAGGAGGGGCGGAGATGCTTGTCTAAGATACAAACTCTAGTAACAGTTCGGAGCCCATTTTGAACAGTAGGTTTCATTTTATGTAGCCTCAGTGCTGAAAAGTTTGCTGGAATAATTGAAAATAAATTACTACCGGAAATGAGGTAAAACTGTTAAAGAAAGCACGAACAAAATTAAATTAGTTGCTCCTGTAAACTCTTTTCATTAAAACTTACTTTTTTTCAATGTATATAGCACAGCATCAGCTATCAACGGATTTATACTTGTGGATTACTTCAATATAACTTATTTTGCTTTTTTATATTTTATCAGCTGGTATGATTTTTTCATCTTAATTAACTACTAGAGTGGCACGGCGGCTCAGTGGCAGAGCGCTTACCCCTGGTGTGTAGGGTCCCTGGTTCGATCCCTGGCCACGTAAATTTGTGATGCACAACATCGTGTCCGTAGGTTTTCTCGAGGTACACCCGTTTCCTTTCACATTTTCATCCCACCAATTCTGGCATCATCATTTGCTTGCATTGATCATCCGTCTTCCATAGCCTAAAGGGCATAATATGGAACCTTAAACTGAAAGATTTCAGGCCTTATCTACTCATACCGAACCAATTCGATCATTGTGAAAAGGGATATAAATTTGTAATCAATCAACCAATCGGACTTCTCTCATTTCTTCCGGTCTTCCACCCACTATTTTTTTTTTTTTTTTTTTTTTTTTTTTTGTCACTTAAATGCATCATTTGTCTCCCTTTACTATAGCTGCTACATTAAGCGTAACAATGTGCAAGCTTCCTCCATATTTTTTCAGCTTAAAGGAAAGGAAATGAAGAGCATGTAATGCCCTACAAAAATCAATGAATTTAAATATTCAAAGATGGCACACGTAATTTACAATCATAAAAATTGTGAATCAATATACCCAGTTTTAGGGAGCGATCTCTAAACATCTATTATGACACAGAAATAATATTATTTCTGGAGTATGTTTAGCAGAAGGAGTCCAGAAGCACGTAGAAAACACAAAATTTACAGGAGAAATGGATAATGCAAGTACTTAGACGTAACACAACGTAACCAAATTTAACCTAACCTAACATTAACTAACCTAAGCTAACCTGAACTAACATCAACTAATCTAATATTATTAGAAATAAGCGAAATTCTATATTTTTTTTTGGAAAATTATGCTGGATCCCTACACTAGCATAATATAAACTAAGCTAAACTGACCTAACCTAAGCTAAACTAACCTAATGGGAACAGAAATTACCAAAATCGTAACATGTTTTTTAGAAAAAAATAGCTGGACCCCTTCTGCTAAACATAGGACTTATTTCTTTTCAAATTCACTCACTTGGATTGTAGATTTTTGAAAAATCTCATTACTTTGTTCTATATTCAAGTTCTTGGGTTTATTTGTTATTGTGGCTGATTAAATTAAGCTTGGAAAGGCCATTATGACGATTCCAATGCTCTTATACAGTCAGTTATTGCTCTTATACGAAACAGTATAATAATTGTTTTGTTTCCTTCACGTTATCGTTCGTTTTAATATTATAATTTAATATTATAACTTATGATAAGGAAACTTAAATTGGATTTCACTGTCAGTTCACACCCGGGTATTTTAGCGAAAGGGAGGAAATGCTAACCATTTCGCAATTATGAAGCCGTATGTAGCAAATTTAGAGTGGGTGAATTTCAGAAGATTTGACCAGGAGAATTTGAACACAGTAAGAGTGAAAAATAGTACTACAAAATTACTGGAATTCACATTGAGGACGGTATGAGTTTAGGTCCGGGAAGGAGATTTCCTGCTCTCAGGCTACATACTGAAATGTGATCTCAAGCTACATCCTCAGTAATGAACTGAGTTCACATCTGAGAAGAACCTTCGTATTAAGTACTTAAGATAAAATGGAAATTTATTCTGGTCGGTTGTTAGTGTTCATGAGACGAGAAATAAGGTTTTGTAGTTTTGTCTCGAATTTGAAAAGATACTATTCGACTCGTAAGTAACACTAGTTAGTGCAGTTGGGAAGCTATAAGTTCAATCTAGTCCCCTTACAAATACTTTATTATCTGTCATGCTTCCATGCTTCTTAGTTATTATTATTATTATTATTATTATTATTATTATTATTATTATTATTATTATTATTATTATTATTATTATTATTATTATTATTATTATTATTCAACTTCAAGAAATGTGAATCTTTGCTTACTCTTAAATGAAATTCAGGAACTCACACAATACAATTCAATAGAATCTAGGAAAAAAATTAGATCAGAATGTACACTCATTTCCAAAATTATTGTCGCATGCCTATAAATGTGTTGTTGTAGGAATATAATTTGATAACGAATTCGCCCGGTATTTCTTATAATGTTAGTATGTGTATAATCGGCAAAGACATGTATGTGGCAAATTTCATGTGAAAAGAACAGTAACTAAGAACAATAAAACGAAAATAAGACTTTCTTGTCCATTTAACAACATTTTGTTTTACGCATTCTAATTTTCGTATTTATAATTCTTTTTCTATGAAATTTTCCACAAATATAAATTTTCCGATTATACACATAGTATCAGTATTAAAAGTACCCTGCAAAATCATTATCAAATTATATTCTTACAAGAAAACAATTATAGATATGCGACAATCATTTTGGACATGAGTGTACATATTCGAGGTCGAATAAGGAACTTCTCAAACTAGGCAGGAGATAATTGTAACGCTGCTCATGTAACTTCTGCGAGCAGGTACTACTAAAAAGTTGTTTTAATAAATTATTACGTGCTATTTACATAGTAAGTAGTATCTATAAGGAAAAATAGATATCTTTCCCATTTATACGTCTTTTTTTTTTTTTTTTTTTTTTTTTTTTTTTTTTTTTTTTTTTTTTTTTTTTTTTGTAACTAGAAAACTAAAATACTGTTTAAAAACTAACGACGTTTCATTATCAGATTGACAATTATACCAATTTATAAGACAAGAATCGTATGGTAGATCCTTCGTATTAAGACTTTACTTTTTTCTCTTTTGATCAAACGATCTATTAATATATTTCGGCCAAAAAAATTCTTGTAGGCCTTATATCTGGAGAACTACATATAGTGTAGCCAAACCCAAACTATAACTTAACTCAGTATGATGTGCTTATTCCGTAAAAAATACGAAAACTCGATTTAGAGACCGTTCAAAAATTTTGTGCCCCCCTGATCCTAAAATTAATTATTGGCCAAGATCGCATATTTTGATCCATTTTTGATCATTCCTAAAATTCTTGTTTATAAAGATACAAGCCTAATATAAAGGCAAGGATGCGCCCTCTATTAGGGACAGGCTAGTGAGACCCATGCAAAATGCGATGTTACAGAACTTCAGTTCGTGTTACTACGAAACGAGAATATTCTATTGTCATCTCAAAAATGAGACCAATAGTCAAGACTAGATTCAACAGTAATCGAGAAACACATAATCCAATAATAAATATGATTTAAATGTTCGTTATATCACACCCTTCGTGAAATTTTCGTGATGCGGAAGAATTCTGATAACTTCTAGATGAAATTAAGGGGGGAAAAGCATTAATTTTCTACTTAAATTTCCAAACATTACGAGAAAAGCTTTCCAGAAATCGAGACAAGATGAGAAAGTGTCTACAAAAAATTTTGAACTAAGACGAAAAATCTTATTTGTCATTTTGTTTTTTAAAAAAAATTGCTAAAGTAACATCGACACTAAAATTAATTTCAGCACAAAATTAGAAATATGATTGCTGAGAAAATAATATTCATTGATAGTAAAATAACAATAGAACTTAAAAAATAGCATATGACTAACCATGGTTTATTTCACGTTCGACTGTAAATTAACAATGATGATTTGTAAGGTATTTTGACAGTGATTCGTTGTGTACTAAAATTTTACTTTTTGATTATCTAGTACAAAGTTAATAGAAATACATTTTATCCAACAACTATATAGCACTTAGTTTTTAAATATTCGATAGTTTGTGCCGAGAAACAAGGAGCAAGGTGCCTAAATAGGTGCAGAGATACCCATAAGGGAAGAATCATAACAGGAAATGCATCATTTTAGGAGAGCAGGAGAGGTTTTTGTTTCATTTTTTTTAATGATAGAGATTACCAAACAACAACTAAATTTCTTGTCAAAATTTTCAGCACTGAGGCTATATGGAGCTAAAGTGCATTCACACGCACACAAAAGATACTTTGTATTAAACGTTATAATTTATTGCACATGAGTTACCCCTGGCTTTATGGTTAGCGCATATGTCTTTGGAGCGGGAGATCAGAGTTTGATACCTGGTGGGAGCTCATGGAGTTCGGATCCCACGCTAAGATGTAGCTCCATACCTCACATAGCCTCGGTGTTGAAAGAGACGCTTAAAGCCAACCAATTTATTGTAGAACAACAATATGTTACAACAAAACCTTATTGTGTGAGGGAACGGGCTGTTGAAAATTAGAAATATATATTTCTAATTTTCAACAGCCCGTTCCCTCACACAATAAGGTTTTGTTGTAACATATTGTTGTTCTACAATAAATTGGTTGGCTTTAAGCGTCTCTTTCAACACCGAGGCTATATATATAGCTTTAAGCTAGATATTGCTTTAGTGTAAAGGGCCTCGGCGGCTCAGTGGTGCAGCGTTCACTTCTAGCATGGAATCCTTCCTTGGTTCGATCCCAGCTCCCACCAATTGAGCTTTGTGGTGGACAAATACCGTGTGCGTAGGTTTTCTCGGGGTTCTCCCGTTTCCTCCCACTTATTTCATTCCACCATTTCATTTTTTCTAATCATCACCGTCTCCTTTAGCGTAGTCAGCATAAATGTGCGACGTAAAACTTGAAGATTTCATTTCATTGCTTTAGTGGAAAAAGACATTTTGGGAAGCGTTTCGTGCTCTTGCAGGTGGTCCTCGTGACGAAATAAGCCGTGAAGAATGGTTGATTGTGTCGGTGCTTAACGTCGAAGCCCGTATCCAGGGAGGTGTAAAGGGGGGCCGTCCTCCCCATAATTTTTGCTGGAAAATCCTAAAATTTTCACGGTAGGCTTATAAATGAACTATAATATGGTGAAGAACTATAATAAGGTTGGGTCGGCCCCCCCCTAACTTCAGCCGGGCATCCCCTACTTTTTTGGGCTGGCTACTGGCCTGTTAACGTCCCTTTTAGAACCGAAATATATGAGATGTGAACTCAGATTTTAACGTAGAACCCAAACCACAAGCGCTCCCACCGGGAAATGAATCCGAGACTCTAGTACCAAAGACGTTTAGTAACCATGTAACCACGAAAGGCTTGAGTCGTGAAGAAGCATCACTCCCTGAAAAAAGTCTTTAGCAATCGTCAACGGGTAAAAATAAATAAATAACTAAATAAAATTTTAAAAAGCACAAAAAGGAATGTGAAGAACTGATAAACACGAAAATTACCAGTTTCGCTGAGAATATACAAAATCTCATGTCCTGATCTACCACACGTGAAAGAAAAACGTTTGATAATAACAGGGTAGGCTATCAGAGCGGAAGAAGGCGGCAGTCATATTTCGTTAGAAAACAAAATATCTCCTTGAAGGCTAAAGACCAGTGTGGAACTATTTAGTGATACGTAAAGAAGGAAAGCAGAAGATTTAGGACGCCCTTTGACATCTTAAAATCGCAATTAAAATGGCCGCGCTTCCAGCAACAGTCGGCCAACTTTAATGACCTCGATTTCATCTCTTTAATCCAAGAACAAAGAAAAAAAAAAAAAGACATTAAAAGGTAAAAGCTGTTCATTATTTTGATGAACTGTTTTGTAATGGTTACCAATTAGGAAATAGGTGAATTTTATGTTTATATTTTGACTTTACTGCATCTGAGAGTTAGCAGCATATCTTTCTAGTTTTTAGGATGGCGTCCTATGGTTATGTCGGCTTGCAAGAACGTGGAAGTAAAGTATTGATTCAAGACATTGTGTCGTTTACATTTATCTGATGCATGGGATCTTATAAAGAGAGCAAATTCGGTTAAACATATGCTTATGTTGTAGAGCCAGGCCCGTATCCAGGGCGGGTCTAGGGGGGCCGCCCCCCCTAAATTTTTGCTGACCCCCTCTAATATTTTCACGATAGGCTTGCAAATGAACTATAATATGGTGATGAACTATAATATTGTTGGATCGGGCCCCCCCTAACTTCAGCCCCCCCCCTAAATTTTTGGGCTGGCTACCGGCCTGTGTAGAGCCCCTCAAAATCTTGAAATAAAATGAAAGCTTTGAATTTAATGTCTCACTATTGTGTTCTTTAGGCTAAGGGAGAAGATTATTAAAGCAAGTGGGTGATGATGGAAGAAGTAGTAAAATGAGAAAGTGGAAGGAAACGGAAGTACCCCGAGAAAACCTAGGGACACGATGTTGTCCTCCACAAACATACGTGACCGGGGATCGAATCAGGGATTCCACGCACATGAGGTAAGCGCTCCATCACTGAGCAACCGTCCCCCTTTATCCCTCTAACTCTTGTTTTCTTACATATACACTAATTGAAATTAACATGTATAGCTGCATAATTTCGCCCCTGTTGATCGTAAGTCAACAATGGTTTCTTCGTTTGTTTGTTGAAACTAAATATCCCTTTTTAGCACTGAGACTATATGCGAGATGAACCTACAATTTAAGGTGAAATTTGAACCAACTTAATACGTTCAAAATAAAATAAAATAAAATAAAATCTTTAAGTTTTACATCCCATGGCTATGCCGGCTAGGTTAAAGGAGACGGAAATGATGAGAAATGAATGGAATTTCTGAAATGAAGAAAGTAGGAGGAAACGGAAGAACCTCAAGAAAAACCACACACACATTGTCCACCACAAAACTCATTTGGCGCAACCTAGGATCAAACAAAGGACCCCATGCAACAGAGGTGAACGCTCTACCCCTAAGCTTATTTCGTTGAAATTTTTTAATGTTCTGGTACCGGAAACTGAAACTTGGAACTACATGTACCAAAGGCGCTAGCCACAAGACCACTATGGAGGGCTAATAGCTTATTCGAGGCTATTTAATTAATCTAGTCTATACGCCTTCCGAGCTAGAAACCTGGGTTCAATTCCCATTAAGGTCAATAATCTACAGCACTATAACTTGGTAGTCATTTCTCATTATTGAAGAATATAGTCCACGCAGCGAGCACATCCATTTTGGATTTTCGTTTTAACGTGTAGGTTAGGTCCAGATTTCATAAGCTAGCTGATGGAAAATGACATTAAACTCCGAAACAAATAAATTAATAAATAAATAAAGGAATGAGTAATTCGACTGAATGGTAGAAGGCACTACAGAGGGTGTCCACATACACAATATTGTCTATCACATAGTGAAATGACCCGGGATTGAACCATAGACACTTGCACCAGAGGTGAGCTGTCTACCACTGAGCCTTCTAGTCTGCGTAGGGTTCAATCCCGTAGCCACTACGAGAGCTTCTATTGGTAATCAAACTTCATTGGGGACTGCGAAACATTTTTTCTTGCTTCATTTTCAAAAGCCATTCTTAACGATAATTTAAAGCACATTACGTAAACATAGTCCGTATGTATAATGCCACTACACACTGTCCTTGAAGAAACTATCCAGAAAGGTCTTCTAATTGGATTTGGTTTCATGCACACGCTCAAAATTCACTATAATCACTTAACACATAAAAAAGAAAAAATTAACATTAAAGAACGAGAAACAGGTTTTAAAAAAGCACTTGAACAAACACAATCACTTACTCCTTTCATAATTGGGTTTTCGCCCGGATTCGGCACGCCACAAAGTACTTTAGAAGAGCAAACTGCAAAATGATACACCACCACTGTCTTCTGTGTAATTGAGATCTATCCAAGTCGAACACTGTACTACAAATGGTTAACCAGTGCCGATACGAGAGCAGTATATAGAGAGTTATTTTCCAAGAGAAGGGGGCGCAAGTGTGCCACTTCCCTACGATTGGTAGGAGGAGGAGGAGGAGTAGGGCAATCACTCGGAAGAAAGGGTTACAGGTGACCCTCTTCTCAAGAGAGCGCTTGGCTTCGACTTTGCCTTGTCTTGGCAGTGGTTCTTGGTTGTATGTACGCATGTATAAAACGACTTCACATTAAATAACATTCATTGCGAAAGAAAAAAAAGGGGAGAGCGTTTGGACGACGTCGTTCATTCAGTAGGGATTCTCTCGATCTCTCAGAGAGTGTGTTGGTATATGATTAATACACTCTTTTTGGTCTTCCGTTTTTATTAAAAAGGGAAAATGAACCACTAAGTCCACGAGTTACACTATGTATGTAAATGAGTGCATTGCTGATTGTATGGGACTTCTTCTTTCACAATGAAAGTTTTGACAAATAGCGTGCTCTTTCTTGCAACTGACAGCGTTGACAAGCGGATAAATTGTTTTGACAACATCTCACATCTGTCAGTGGTTGTTTCCCAAACTTACATAGTCATTGACTGACTATGACAAGAGAATTCTTTATGTAAAACTTCCTCTTGCCGTACATGAAATGTTAACTACACGTATTTATATACATTATTGTAATTATCCATACTATAAATACTTAATTTGCCTGTAGAATTACTCAACTTTAACTTTTTTTTACGCCCTCTCTAATTATCTGATAAATACTTCGAGTCTGTAAGATTTTTTTGGGAAGGGGAGTGGAAAAATTCTAGGTTTAATTAATTTTATCAATATATCTTCTAACTAGGCCCGTAAAAAGAACCACAGATGTAAGTAGAGAAGGGCAAGGATGGCCATCCTCCAGAACACCGTTGGCTCTTCCTAAAATACCATTGGACCACAGCCTAAAATTGTGGTTCTCAGAAAGGTGCCATGCTCACATCAACAAAATATCTTGGTTACACCGATGAGCAGAGCACAAAGATAGGGTAAGATTTTTTTTTTGAGCAATGGCTGCTTTTGCATAGGGCGAATTGGGGAATTGCTCGGGGCCAGTGAGTGGAAAAGCCCCACGCTTCAGAGTAATACTATTGATTTTTTTAAAGCATATATCAGGAACAAACTATGCATTCAACAAACTTCTGAAATTTAAAAGAAAATCAAAGAATAATCAAATCTATTACACTTCTATAAGTAGCCAATCTATAGGACACGAACATATACACTATGAATGAATAAAACTCTTATCATTCCCTCCGTCTAAATGTTCAGTATATTAGTGTTCATCCTGTAGTATTCCTCTATATCTGTACCCATTAGGAAAGTAGTCTGTGACGTCATCAATACATGATTTTTTTTTTTAATCTCCGAGAAAGCTTCGAAATTTAACCAGAGCATTCACCAGCCGGGAGAATGTTGTAAGAGATCAAAAACGAAGTTTTACTAACCGAGTGGGGAGTTATGTCAAAATAATAGGAACTTAATGTACGAACCAAAGGATTTGTATAGTACACCTTCCTGTGTTTCTTGAGTAATATCATTGGTAAAATACTGGTGTTCCAAAGACCCACGTTTGCTCGGCCTACGGCTTCGCACCTAAATACTTCAGCCTATGCTTCTATTCTTTACATTGCAAGAATACGCTTATAAGATTATTCTTTGTGAAAATATTAAACCTCTTTCGCCCGTGGAATTCGCATTTCAATTAAACTGAAATAATAATAATAATAATAATAATAATAATAATAATAATAATAATAATAATAATAATAATAATAATAATAATAATAATAATAATAATAATAATAATAATATGTCATGTTCCGTGTTCAAAAATTCATTTCAAATGGTTTACCCATTTTCCCTGTTGATAAGGCTGACAGCTTTGACGCCATTTTTTTATATTGAAAAAACAAAATAGAAATTGTTCCCCTTCTCCCGGTAAAAACGGAATTTCCGAAAATGCTGTAGCATTTTCAACATATTCTTTATTATTATTATTATTTCTTTGTTCTCCACTTTCCTCTGATACTGCTTGTATCTTCAGGACTTATTATAGAATAGACGGTATTGCAACTTATTCTCTGTTGTCTCTCTCTCTCTTCCTTCCTTCCTTTATTTATTTATTTATTTTTGTCTTATCTCTTCTCTCTTGTTCGATTTATTCTCCTTTAGCTAACGACGAGGCAATTTGTTTAGAACCTTAACTTAAATATGAAACGGGCCTTTAATCTCACTTTGTATATTATTTACTTTTTATCACAACTCCCTTGATCTTTCTTCTTCCTTTGATATCTCGTCTTATCTATTTGTGGTTTCTCTCAGTAATTCAACTTCTCTTCTTTTTGTTGTTTTCATGGTTTCCCTTGGTGATTTCGTGACTAACTTTGATTTCTCATCTGTCATCGTTTATAATTTGTTTCACTTAGATTTTCATCTGTTGCTTGCTTCCTTCTTTTGCTTTACTTGCTTCATATAATTATTTCAACTTCTTCACTATACTTTTACGCTTTGATTTCTGGCCAGATTTTATTTACAAATATTGCCATTTATTTCACTGTTTCTAACCGGGGATGGTTTTAGGATTTTAATTTTGGGTAGGCCCGCTTCCTCGCTTATGGATGCATATAGCCTACACATTAGATTGATTAATGACAGTAGGAAATTACTTTTACAGTAGTAGTTGATGCTATTTGTTAAATCATTATTTATCATTAATATCAAAAGTGGAAAATATATTTACTTTTTATTTTATCTTTTAGCGTTTACATATTTTTCAAAATTTTTGGGTAGGCCCGTGCCTACCCGGCCTACCCACTATAGCCGCCACTGTTTCTAACTCATTATTGCAATTATGAACTATTTGGTTTTTCAAATTTTGCTAATTTCTACATCGTGATTTTTTTTCTCCACACTTTCACTACCCTCTAGACACTATTGATATACACACAACACTAATACTTTTCGCTAATATTACGAACACTATTTCACTAAACGCACTAACGCCATATATATAAATTTGCTAATAATTCTTGATTAACATCAGAAACATTTTCTACAGTAGTAGTTGATGCTATTACTTAGATTTACTTAGATTTTCAGAAATATCAAGTCTCAGCTTTAAGGCATAGAATATCATACCAAAGTTTTTTTTAAATGAATTTTGTTATACCAAATTATATACTAGACAAAAAATAAATGATCTAATATTTTTATACAAACTGGTTAAAGGTATATATCATAATAGTCCATTTTTGAGTCCAATCAAGTTTAATGCAAAAATACCAAATACTCGACAAAGGTTCTTATTATACACCTGGAACGGACCATTACATTCACCGAAATTTACCATTGGTTTGAATGTGCAAAGCATATAATATTATATCTCAGAAATTGTTGTATTTAGATTTTAGCGTGTCATTTCAAACCTACCAATTATTTGGCAAAATGTTTTATAATTTTCTATAAAGAATACAATTTACTTATAAATGTATTAATTTTATGCATTTTTGTTACTGTAGTTATTACAATTTTAATAATTAGTTAGAAAATTAATTGTATAATCTTTATCTACATTATATTATTATTTTCTATTATTATTTCGTTCATTTTAATCTATTATTATAATAATAAGATTGTAAAGTACTTTGTTCAAGTGTTCTGTAATTGGAGAACATATGCATTTTCTGTTCAAGACAATAAATAAATAAATAAATAAATACTATTTGCTCATGAAATTTCTTTTGTTTCATTGTTTTACGTAACTTGTTTCTAGGCAATTTAAGTAGTACTATACGTTTTTCCTGTTTTCCCATGCTGTTTTGATTACATCGTCCCTCTCGGGACAAAGCGGCTTATCTTATTTTTTTCAACTTTTCCAGGAGACACGTTTAAAGATTTTATCATAAATTATTCTATTATGTTCTGTTAAAATTTAATTTGATCTCGTAAGTTATATATCTGAAACGATTTTTTTAAAAAAAGACGATAGAATAAATAATCAGAAAAGGTTTAAACTTGTCTCCCGGAAAAGTTAAGAAAATGAGATACGCCCTTTTCTCTCGACAGGGACGACATGTTTTACTAATTTTTTAAATCTGTTGTGTATCCGTCTGTCGGAAAGTATATCATCAGGCCGGTAGCCAGCTCAAAAATGTAGAGGGGGGCCAGGCTGAAGTTAGGGAGGCCCCAAACCAACCATATTATAGTTCATTTGAAGCTTACCGTGAAAATTTTAGGGGGCTGGCAAAATTTTAGGGGAGGTCCGGCTCCCCAGACCTCCCCTGGATACAAGCCTGTATATCATTTATGGCCATTTCTCGTAGATTGTTTCTTTCTTCTTTAATTTCTTCATTTTTAATAAAATCATTATATACCATATGTTCTGGGTTTTGCTTTTTGGGCTTCCCCACAGACTCACATAGACTAACATTATTTTCTACTTACATGTTAGTATTTTTAAATATGTTATAAATGGTTCCTGTTCTGATAAAACTTCCATTGTTTTTTTTTCCATAGGCACTATTTTCTTTCTTATATCTAATATGAGTATATGTGTTTTAGTTTAGATCAGTTTCGAGTATTTATTTATTCCTTATTCCATATATTTTCTATCAATTTATTAGTTTCTTCCTCACTAATAAATTCTGGTATTTTTCCTATGATTTCTAGAATTTTATTGCTTTCCTTAAATTTTGTCTTTGATGTTAGTGTTGGAACTCGAATCGGGTTCTAGGAACATATTAAGTTTGTAATCCAAAGTATCACTGTGTACTTAGTAATTATGGCGTTGAGTATGTATGTCATGTTTGTTCTTCTTAGCCAATTGATTTATATGGAGAATTATTTTTCTGATTTTTAATGATGTGATTTTACTGATCCTATTTTCAAGTCTACCGTTCCATTGCTTTCTAAAAATGCATTTGCATAATACTAAAATTTAATTAAATTTGATTATTAAATATTAAAATTATATAATATTATAACAATGTCTAAATTTCATGAAAATGGAATGAAATCTTTCAGCTTAACGTCCCACGATTATGATATTTAGGCTAAGGGAGACGATTATTAAAGCAAGTAAATGACGATGGAATAAATAGTGGAATGATAATGTTGGAGGAGACGGGAGTGCCCCGAGGAAACACTCTACCACTGAGCCACCGCGCCCCCTAAATTTCATGAAGTAAGCAATATTTAAATAGATGTGAAAATGAAATCAGTAAAAATAAAATCAGTAAAACTCCAATTAATTTGAGAGAAACTAGAGTAATAATTCCCAATATAAATCAATGAACCACAAAGAAAGATGACAAATGTATTTAACACCATTAGCTGGCAAAAGAATTGACCAACTGGAATACAGTTTTCAACACTGTTCACAAAATTACTGACAATATAATGTATAATGTATAACTAACTAGCTAAGCCCATGGCATACGGGATCAAAAGGTTCAAAGCTCTCCATTGACTTCTGTCCTTAGCCAACTGGATCCAGTTTCTACTTCGTATTTCTGTTATATTCATCTTAATATTGTACTACCATCTGCGCCTAGGTTTTTCTAGTGGTCGTTTTTCGATTGATCTTCCAGTTAAGACTTTGAAAGCGTTCCTACTTTCTTCCATTTCTGGCTATCTGACCAGATATTGATCTGGTCCATCTGAGCCTCTTACACTTGATGACCGGAACAAAGTTTGGCAAATGGTATAAATTGCGCAATTTCTATTTATGAAGTTTCCACCATTTTCCATTCCCTTTCCTCTTGGGTCCGAATATTCGCCTCAGGAACTTGTTCTCAAACACTTTCAGTCTACGTTCTGCCCTCAAAGTATGCGACCATGTTTCGCAACCATATGGGATAACACCATATGATCATCGATTTATATATTTTAAGCTTCAAATTCCTCTACAGAATTCGCGACGAGAAAATATTTTGAACTGAACAATAACACGAATTCCCCGATTTTAGTCGACAGTTAATTTCTTTGTGAATATGGTTTTGGTCTGCTAATATTGATCCTAGATATTTGACAGTATCCATTTTGTCGAAAGTATTATTTGATATTTTAACTCATTCATAATTTGCAGTATTACGATCCGACGAATGTATAGTTTATTTTCATTTTTTTAAAAATTATTTACTTCAGTTTAATGTCCCACAATTATGCTCTGAGGCTAACGGATTCGGTGATGGTTAATATATGGTAATGGTGGAATGAAGAGAGTAGCAAGAAACAGGAAAGCTCCGAGGAAACCCACGCACACGGTGCTTTTTTTCACCGTAAAGCCTACTTGGCGCAAACTGGAATAGAGTCACGGATCCAACATACCACAATTAGATGCTCTATCCTTTCTTTCTTTTTAAAGTTAACTGATCAACCGAACATTTCTCAGTAACTAGATTTACTTAATTTTCTTAATTTCAATCTTTTTTTTCCATTTCCTACTTAACACGACAGTGACACGAGTACAGAAATATCGAGGGCAGTTAAAATTTCACAGATGTATTCCTGCCAGGAATCGAACCAGGGATTACGTACATCAAAAACACACACACTAGCCATTAGACTAGCTGGCAGGGCATAACTCAGCCACTGCGGCCACTGTTTTGTTATTAATGATAGTTTTGTCTCATCAAAGAAGTGCATATGGACGTCTCTGGTTATTGTATTCAACCGTCTATGGACAAAGTTCGAATATTTTCTCTTGAATTTTATTGAATTATTTTGAATATTGTCGCTCCCTACAGAAAATATTGAAAAGTTAGGAGGCACGTGCTGCCATCTGTTGGTAAGTAAAGCCTTTACACTTATTTTAAGATGAAATTTGAACCACTGAAATATGTTCAAATTTCAATGTTCTCTCAGGGGAAATCGAACCTGGGACCATGTGCAACAAAGGACTGCGCGTACGCTAGTCAATTTTATTTTAAAATTATCTCCAACCAGGACACTTCTTCCCCATGGTCTTCTAATTAATCTTATCCAATACTCCATTGAGTCCCCTACGATCGGGATACGAACGCAAAATTTGCAAGGATAGTTCTAAGCGCCCATACTCTTCAGTGGAATCCAAATCCACGATGGATTCCGCCTTGTGATCAGAAGCCGAACCACTCAGCTATTGTCACCGATTACCATTTCTTAAGAGTTTTGTTTTCATGTGTTCAACTGGAAAGGCTTTTGCCTATTCAGTAATAAGTAAATGTTTCACAGAGAACTTTTAAAAATTAAAAATACATGGAACTCACGTCTACAATTGAGGTCATTCAGAATATTAAAATTACAAAAGAAATTTCTTCGTTTATATACTAATAAAATAATTTGTTCACAGAAAGCTTATGCACTGCGTGTGGCATCTGCTAAGTCAAATTTTAAGTTTACGCCTGATATTTTAAGATAGGGAAAGCAAGTTTTCTCGACTTGATTGGGAACTCGTCACAGCATATGGTCGGTGTAGTGGAGTGAAAATGAGAGAAACGCTTCTACATAATACACGTATTCTGAAATTCAACTTAAGAGCTTAGATTCCACGATGATTATATTAGTTTCTCTATACTGTGTCCAGGTTGATTTATAACAGTTATAAACAAATGGAGACAGCCACTCCACTTGCTTAAGAGCTATACACTTCGCATTGAGCCTGGATGATATGACACGTGAAGAAATACATTTAACTATATTATTTTATATTGTAAATCTTAAAAGGTAGATACTAAAAAAAAAATAAAAGAAAAGATTTTACTCTCTCTTTTGACGAGGTAATGGTATTGCTACAGCAGAAGATAATATTTTACATTTCTATCAACAATTTAAACAGTTTGAACAGTCAACCACACATCAGGAGGGTGTCACTCCTCCAATCTTGATAATTCTCTGTCTAATCATACTGATTGAAAGAGGTAATATTAAATTTAGAGAGAGGAAGGAATATTAAATTCCACCTTCTTCATTATACAATGTTCTGGCTAACAATTTATATTGTTCAAATTCTAAATGCTGGAAATTATTTGTATAAAATAATTTTAAAGAAACCTTGTTTACTAATAGAAACCTAAGACAGTAATACCACGACGCTTCACTCAATTTCCAGAATGATGAGAAAAGCAAAAATTATCTGAATAATAGTCCGAAAATTCTTGGAAAACTAATATGAGTAGTCGGCTTTACTGCATATAGATAAGAGTATTTGCCGCAATACTCAGTAGATGCTCACTCAATAATTGATACAAAATTATACTTTTCTCCACTCCGTAACTGCACAAAATTAGAAATTCAATAAAGAAATAGTTCATTATATAATTGTTTTATTTCCTAAAAATTCAAATTTTCAAAAAAAAAAATCTTGAAAAGTCAATATCAATTTAATAAAATCAGTTTATAAGTAATACCAAAATATTTATATGCAATATTATGAATCAAAAATTCTTTTGATCTTTCTTTTAAAAAAATCAAATTTTTAAAATAAAACTACATGATTAAGTGAAAAGTTTCACAAAATAACTTTATTTTAAATATATTTCAGTTATTTATTTCAACTATGAGCCACATTCAAAAAAGGCCGATAGTTTTACGAGAGGGGCTGGCAAAACTGATGAAGTTGATTATGCACAGGAGCATGTCCTCAACGGCGTAACAAACATCTTGGCATTGGAAGGCGGCGCTCGAAGTTCCCTTTAAATGCTGCGAGCAAATGAGAGGCCAGCGGTATTGCCACGTTTATTTTGTACACATCCACGTCTATCCTCTGCCACCTGATCGCGCTGTAGTTTGTCTGCTTAGCCGTAGCCACACCCCTTAGCATTCGGCAACATTGCGTCAGAGTTTGTATTTTATCCGCTTAGATGAAATGCCAAGATGTTTGTCACAGGCTTTAGTATTATGTGCTTGCCAAAGAGACAGGATCGACCAAATGGGGTTACGTACGTGCGAGTAGCAGTAAGGTGAAACGGATGATGTAATACAAAATTCCGCCAAACGTGAAGTGAGATCTTTCATACGATTTCTGAACGGCAAAGGACAGAATACAGCTGGCTGACATCCATCGGGAATTGTGTACCATTTAGGGAGAGATAATAATAAGGTCGTTGAAATATTCATGACGATGAGCGTAGTGGAAGGCCTAGTTTTCAGACGGAAGATCTGCATTAACAAGAAAAAGTATGATCCAATCGTCGATTCATAGTAGCTGAGCTCGCCAAAGAGTTTCCAGAAGTGTCTGCGAAAACTGTGTATCGAATTGTGATTGACAAGCTGGGTTATACAAACTATGAGAGATGCGTGTCAAAAATGCTGACAGACGCTCATAAGGAGAAAGAAAAACAGCAGCACGTGATTTTTTGGTCCACTGGGGGAGAATGGGGATGACTAGTTCAAAAAGTCACGGCAGCCATGTTTCGGGGCTGTGATTCTTGTGGAATTCTTGGCACCAAGACGAAAAACTACAGATGTGTATTGGTAAATAATAAATAAATCATCTGAGAAAGGCCATCCAAAATCATCGAACGGGAATGCTACATTCTGGAATTCTTCTGATCCACGGCAACGACCACACAGAGCTCCTCATACCGTTGAGGCAATTCAAAGATTTAGATGGGAGCTATTCAATCATTCTCTTACAGCCTCGAACTTGCCCCCAAGCGATTTCTTTCTTTCTCTTCAAGTGGCTTGCATCAAAGCATTTCAATGACAATTAAGTGCTCAAGAGATCAGAGAACAATTCTGGACTTCCTGCACTGTCATGTGGCAGATTTTTTCACAGAGAGGGTACTCACTGTCACTCTGTGTCAGGAGGTTCATGGCGACTATGTTGAAATGTAGCCAAGCTATGCACCGCGAAATATCTTAAAGTCACAAAATATAACTTTTTTCAACATGTTATTAGGATCATGCAAGTGAACCTTGTAAGATCCTACTATTAGTATGTGCGTTACTTCACACGAAAGCTCTTAAACGAAAGCAAATTTTAAAATTGTTTTTTTTTTTCTTTTTTTGGGAAATCTATAGTTAGAGAAATATTCTCGGCCGAATTCGTTAATGAAGTCAATCCGTTAACATTTTCACTGGTAACGATGACTTTAACGGTGGCTGTACATATCATTTTTTCTATTATTGGAACAACGGTATTAGAAGTTACACATCTTGCCGTTAGATGGGAGCAAGCACTCTCCAGTGGTTGGCATCTAGTGGACGAAATTTTAACTTCGCATGATTCTTTTAATATCTTTAGTTGCTTATTAAATACATGGTATTCTCAAGAAGAGGAAAATTAAAATGTATTTTTTTTAAATTAGGAATGTACAGACTTATTAAATCTGTTTGATTGGAGATTTACTTCATAATGGGAGATCACAAAAATTCTAACATTTAGTGCTTCATTGGTTATGAAATCTGGAACTATGTGCGAGTGCAATTGAGCTATGATTCACGTTACGCAGAATGTAATGTAGGCTTCTTAATAGTAACAAATCCGAAAACATATTAGGGGTTCCGATCCCGGAAACCTAATAAAATATATTAGGGGTGTTTCGAAAAGAGAATTGAAATACACGTTGACATCTTCATTTGCACACACCGTTAGCTAAAGATTGTTACAAGCTGCAAACGGTTATTGAGCAACTATCAAATGATCGAGGGATAGGCTTAGAGTGTTATTGTTATTCACTTTCTTACTCATTTTTGTTAATTTTCTTCCACTTTAGTATCCACTTTCAATTCCGGAACTAAAATTGCTTTTCTAAAGAATATCAATTTCAATTGTGCGCCCGGTACCGCTTTCTCGTAAAATTTATTTCGGAAACTATTTTGATTAGGAAATTCGTTCCGGTTCCGCAACCGGAATCGCTTTCTTTCAGGCACATCAGTACCGATCCCGAACTTAAACGTAGTAGAACTCATTTATAATTATAGATTCCGTTACCGTTAAAGATCTGATACAACGTCTTCTCATTCAGTTTATTTTCTCTCTTTTTACTACATTCAATCCTGTTCTATTGTTTTCTGTTACTGCTAGCTATGTCTCATTAATTTTCCATTTGACCCAGCTAATTTTTTCCAAGGTGTTCTTCATTACAACCCAATATATTGTATTACTTTTCAATCCTGGAGAAAATCTTACTTTCTACTCAAAGAAGTCAATTTGTAAATTTTTGGAACAATTCTGTTCACTCTTCAAGAAATTTGGTTTTACCAAAACTCCTTTATATATCTAATGTATTTTCTTTATCTGTCTCTGTATGTGCATGTCCATCTGGGAGACAAAAAAATCTGAAGGTCACTATCATTTTTGAACAGGACGTAGAGGGGTCAAAAGCTGAAAATCGAGTTCACTGATAGAGGTGATCCATTCACCGCAAGTTATTGTAGAAAACAAGCATATTCGGTTTTAACGTTGATCACTGTAGAGCAAAAATCGTAATAAATAGCAAAAAGCGGTTAAGCGTCCCGAGAATACATTTTACCTTCATCCTTAAGTCTTTACTAATACTGAAATTAATAAAAATGCATTAAATCTTCCGGTTTCAACATTAATCTACAGTTCATAGAGCAGAAACGATAGTAATTTTCTTTGGAATTGATTTAGCGTTTTAAGAATAGGTACCATCTTTTGTCTTAACCCTCTCTTCAAGCTAGAAGTGGCAGAAAACAATCACTTCTTGTTTTAACGTTGATTTGCTATAGACTGAAAATTGTAATATATAGAAAGATGCAGTTTTCTACAATGAATTAAGCGTCCGAAGAATATATTCCATCTCTACTTTAATCTCCTTACTAAAACCAGAAGTGGTAGAAATCTGCTATTATTTTCGGTTTCAATATTAACTGAGAACATATCATGCCATACAACCAAACTTCTTTACGGGGTGTACATGTGACACTGCTACTTGCTACGCCAATGAATGAACTACAAGAATGAGCTTATAATACATAAACAACCAGAAACATAACTCATATTTTTCTCGGCTATACCAGGGTAAAAGTAAGGAGGAACGCAGGGACGGTATTCTTAACGATGAACAACCATTTCTTGTTCGTAAATTGATCTTGGGAATGCTGTGGGAAAATGACTTTTATTGATGTCAATATTCTTCTCAATATTCTTCTGATTTCGAAAAATTCACATAAACTGCTTGTTTAAGGCAGTAAAATACAATCTACAGAAGGAAATTTGAAAGTGCTGAAAGCTTGGAATCCTATATTTGGAAATACAATTAAGTCGCCGTATTATCAGAGATATGTATCAACACTTGTCGTGGAAATATATTTGGTTCATATCTTTGAAATGAAATCTTATAAGTTTAACGTCCCACGCTAATGCCGATTAGCGTAAAGGAGACGATGATGATGAGAATGAATGAAACGGTGGAATGAAGAAAGTGGGAAGAAACTTAAGAACCCTGAGATAACACATGCACACGGTGTTTGTCCACCACAAAACTCACTTGACGCGGGCTGGGATCGAACCGAGGACACTATGCACTAGACGTGAACCTTCTACCACTGAGCTACAACGGCCCCTATACTTGGTTAAGATTCTATGTATGTTAAACTATAGATGTACGTGTCACGTACCTTTAATGATAAAACAGAAAGTTAAACTCTTAAGGTGGTTGACACGTACTGTATAGTGGTTGGTTGATGCATTTTGTAACTATGAAGTATTTGAAAATTCTTTCGGTTCCTTATAGCCTAAAATGCTTCTTTCTTATATATACTTCCTACATACAACTTATCTACTATTCATGAAGGTAAAATCTAGTCCAATCACATATTATAATTGACGGTGCTATTATCAAGGTAGAGCAGGGAGACACTGAGAAAAAAACGTATGTGGCCTACATAAAAACGTAGGTTACATGTGTAAATCCTATAGTTTTTTTCCTCAACGTACAGCAAACATATAACTAAAAGAGTATATTTCATACGCACTTTCCTTATAAGTGTTCCGAAAAAAAAATTCCCTACGAACGAAAGAACTGTATATTAGCGGTCAGGATCTCACATACAGATGGACGTATGTAACATATAGCTGACCTGTGTATGTAATATACGGAAGACTGTTAGATTTCATACATCCTGAAATTGCATGGTGTAATATCTAAATGGGAAAAGTATGTAGTATACGGGTAAAGTATGCTCCGTACTGATTTCCGTAGTAAACGTAAGTATTACGTATGTTTGTACAATATACCACTGTCCGGATAAGGATTTTTCTCAGTGTAGAGTAACCAGTTTCTTTTCTCCGTAGTTCAAACTGTTAGATGAAAGCTAGGAAGCTGAAGTAAATTATATATTGAAAATTAGGATTAGGAACCTAAGATAAATTTATGCTGGACTACCTAAAATAATTTTATATTGAGCAATAGCCTACAACATTACTATTTAAAAACTTATAAAAAAAATAATGATCAGTTACATGCTCTTATTGTTTTTAATGTTTCTTCCACATAGAAAAAAATAGGTTATACAGTACGAATATCTTATAATTTAGCTTCAGATATGATGAATGTTTGGTTATGACATGAATGGTATCTTTTTTTTTTTTTTTTTTTTTTTTAAGTTTTGTCTTACCAAATGAAATCTCACGGTACTGTTTACGATTTACGAATATGCTATTGTCTGAAAAATGAATGATAAAGATCCTAGATCTCTCGAGTGAGATATCTCATTTGTCTTTTTTATTGTTCTAAGGATCGTTTGGAAAAACATTCACAATGCATATTGAATTTTACTTTTGTAAATTATAACGTGGTACTTTTTTTTTTTAACTATGGCGTAACTACGTGCAATAAATTTTAGGTCAAAGATTAGCCGTGTGGGTGTATCATTGTATAATTGAAATGTACTGAAGTTATTGGACAAAGGGATATATGATAGTTTCACAGAGGTTTTGTTCTCCATTAACCATGCCAATTGCTGTTCACTCATTAGAATTGTGAGTGTCACTGTTAGGAGTATGAGTGTCACTGTTAGGGGAATCAAACAGTACGATCTGGTACCAAGTTACGATGTGGTACTTTACGGTGTATATTTTTCATATACAGTACAAAAATAAATAATATATTGTAATGGAATAAAAATGAAATCTTTCAGTTTAACGTCCCACGATTATGCCCTTAAGGCTAAGGCAGACGGATGACTGAGGCAAGTAAATGATGATGGAATAATTGGTGGAATGAGAACATGGAAGGAAACTAGAGTATCCCGAGAAAATCCACGCACACGATGTTGGTCACCACAAACTTATTTGGACGGAGATCGAACCAGAGACCCCACGCATCAGAGGTAAGCACTCTACCACTGAGCCACCGTGACCGCCTATTGGAGTAAGAACTACCAACTGCATCAGACTGGAATAAACGATATAATTACTTCTTAACACCATAACAAATAGTTTCTCCCAATTTCTCGAAAATTTCGCATGAGGATTAGAACTTAGCTTTATAATTTTGATCAGTCCAATAAGATCTAAAACCAAACAATGAATATCCTGACTAATGTATGAATGTTTCGAACAGCTTATCCTTTTTTAAAAAAAGAAAGAAAGAAAGAAAGAAGTGTTCAGTAGAGCTATAAGAATGGTACAGAGAGTTCAAAGCAGACTCAATATCACTTTATTTGATGTATATACTAATATCAGGAATGAAAACCAACTACATTCGCAGTCAATAGTTTGTAGCTGTTATTATCTTTCTTTCGTTTTAACATCCCACGTGAATTTAGTTAGTTCATCATAATGGAACACATCATAATGGAAGCTAGTGTCAATCGTTGGACCATTGTGGATTGCTCTGCTACTGTGATATGCAAAGAATGATATATCATTCTTAAGGATTATAATTTTTTTTCATGCAAATACAGTAACAAGTGCACAAACCAAATTTGATTTTCATATAAGAGATTAATTAATACTGATTACAAATTATTAGACAATTTCAGAAAGCTTTTTTTTTCACTAATACTGAACAGAAATATATCAGCTTAGTGTCATTGGAAAGAGAGAGATTAGAAATTTCATATTGTCTCTTTAGACACACTAGATATGAACCTCGCGTGTAATACTGCAGAAGAAGTGTGTTCCTAACACATACATTAGTATTATTCAATATACATATATGTGATTGATGTAGGACAGGAATGAGGAGCACGTATAAAACAACAGAAGATTTTACAGTTAAAAGTAGGACTTCATCAGAGATCTAGTCTTAACCCATACCTTTTTGCAGTTATGATCGAGGAGCTAACCAAGGATATCCAAGAATTATCACCTTGGAATATGCTATTTGCGGGCGACATTGTACGGAGACCAAGGCAATGCTACAAGAGAAACTAAATGCCTGGAGAGGAGCATTGAGAGCAAAAGGCTTAGAATTAGTAAAATCAAGAAATAGTATCTACATTGCCCTTTCGGGAAAAATGTAATCTAGAATTAAAGAATACGACTGGGATCAGCTGCAGAAAAATGTAGAGATAGAAAATGTAAATAGCAGAATTAGGAGTGGTTCGACAAAATGGAGAAAAGCAGGAGGAGCATTGTGTGACCGTAGGGTACCAATACACCTTAAAGAAAAGTTTACAAATCAGTAGTGAAACGTGCCACGTTATACGGAGCAGAATGTTGGACAACGAAGAAAAGAGAGGAATAGAAGTTACATGTTGCGGAGATGAAGGTGCGGGTGTGCGGAATACCATGGAAGAACCTAATTAAGAATGAAGTGATCCGAGGAACAGTAGAGGTGAGATCAGTAGTAGAAAACTGCAAGAAAGTATACTGAGATGGTTTGTATACATGAGAAGATCTTCGGAATACGTAACTCATTGAGGGGATGGTTTAGAACTGAATAGGAAACGAGTGCGAGGTTGGCGAAAGAAGAAGTGGGAAGATTGTGTGAAGAACGTTATGGTCAGTGTGGTGTTATAGTGGATATGATACAAAATACAAAGAGGTGGAGGGCAGTGATCCGAAGATCCGACCGCAACTAAAAAAAAATCTTAGAAGAGATAGAAACAGTTCAAAATAGCTTGTGTTTCTGATATCAATACATCACGATCGATATTATATCTGCGATTAATCGAGACGGAGTAGATACAGATAGACAAAGGCAAGGATACTAAAACCAAGTTATTTTTAAACATAAGGTTGGGGTGCCGGTTAGATAGAAGATATAAAACGCAACATGTTATGTTTTTCCTCTGAATACTAAGTTACACCGATGGGTTGTGTTGTTAACAGGCTATGACAGACCAATTTCTCTAAATTTTTTGCACTAAGTTATAAAAACATTTTGAAAGTGTCAAGCACTATCATTTGTTTTATATCTTAAGAAGGGGGAGGGGGAAATCGTTTTGCGACCAAAATAAAAATGAATGATTTAAAACATGATTTAGTTAACACCACTGTTCTTGGAAAGGTAGCCTATTTGCCAAGATTTCGAAAAAGGAAACTGATGTGAATTGAGGCTTACAGATTGTTCACAATAGAGAATAGAAAGAAAACATGGTCATAAAATTCAGCCTGAAGCTTGACTATTCTGAATTTTAACATTATATCTCAGAAATTCCATTTTGCTTATATGCTGAACTTTTCTGCAAAATTTCTCTAGATACGTAAAATTTCTCTTGTTCAACTAACATTGTGTTCAATAAGACAAAATAGTAAACGTGCAGAATAATTCTGATATCTTCTCAAACAGTGAAAGTAAGTAGATACTAAAACTTTGAAAGCGTTAGAATAACAGAAAGTGAAATACAATATTTCTTCTTTGATACATGCTGTGCGATATAAAAGTTCATGAATTTCTATAAATAGTTTCTCAATTCACTATTAGGTTATTATGAGAAAAACTTTTCATTACTTATCGACATCTTCCAATCGTTGAATCCACTTTACTAAAAGAAACGGGAGATAGTTGGATGGATATAAATTTGAAAGCTCTGTCTTGAAATGATATTCACGCACGCTGTCTGTTCTGTAATTTTTCGTGCATAAGAGATCACAGTGTGAAACTGTCACATAAATATGTTACTGTCATGCGTAAGAGAATGTTATCCTTGAATGTTGCGCTAATGGAAACGTATTGATAAAGCAGTTCTCTAAACTACCAATCTAGGGATTTGGAGATATTGGTACCGTTACAACTTTGAAATAGGCTGTTGTGGTTTTAGCTTTTCAACCTTATAATTGTTCAAAGGCGGAATGATGAAAAACAGAATTTAAAGCACGGTAGATTGATGTTAAGGATGCTAGGGAAAACCACAAGCATTTTTTTTTATTTTCGAGAGACAATAAAAAGGTTTTGTGATCATGAAAAAAGATTGAATTTGAGATTTCAAGCGATTTACACGTTTCATAGCCCAATATGAAGAAAATATTATTTTTGTATATCTATCTGTGCACATGCCTAGTGGTCATGCGGTTCAACATATCCGAGACAACGATTAAAGTTTTTGTAAGATTCTCCAGAGGAGTCTTTCGCCCTTTTTCCTACCCTACCCTCCAATAAAGTTACTTTGTTGGAGGGTGAAAATCCAAAATTATTATTTTTCTTGAAAACAGATCTTTCATAAAGAAATGTATATTTCATAAAACAAACATAAATGTAACTTTTTATTTGTCTTTTACTACAAGGAATTTTTAAAAATATAAACGGTTCTATTAAACATATAAATTTAACACTGGTTTCAATAGGAAGTTAAAGAAAACTCCAAGTTGTAACAATATTTGATTGTTACATACTGAAATATAAAATTATAACAGTGTGATAATATATTGATTAATAAAAATGAAAGTTTAGTGTGCTATTTTGGTAGTTGTATCCAAATATTATTATTTTGCTGGGAAACAGTATCCCATCCTGTCAGAACTGAGCATAAGAGGAAGGCTCTATTCTTTTCTGTGTAGAAGTCAAGTAAAAGAACCATTTCACCTTTGATGCCTTCACTACAATTTATTAACATAAAGACAATTCTAATTTTTACAAGAGGATATTAATAACACTATGTACATATTCTCTGAGTTACATTCCACAACCAATTTTCGCTTGGAAAACAAAACTAAAAGCTCAGACTGTTTTTTTTTTTGTTTTTTAACCAAATTTTACATATGTTAACGAATGAGATTTACATGAGTAAATGATACCCTTTCAACTCAAGTCCAAAGTTAGTTCTGCCGCACATGGCTAATGCGCTTTCTGTCGATGCGTCCGTTGTCACTCTTGGCAGTTTCCAAGACGAAAAGGATGATCTCTGTTCCCGGTTCCTCATTATATTACAAAATTAATCAGTCATTAATTTGAAATTAGGTGCTTGAACTATGATTTTTTTCGCAATGAAAAGTCCCATTACGTTATATGACCTTTGTCCCTTAGGACAAGTCATTTTCAAAAGGAAAACGTATTAATAGTTCATCTTGATTACAGTCTCAAGATCTTCTTACAATCACACTTAAGCACCGAAACATTGTAACAGGTTTTTTAAAGCTTTTTTTTTCATAAAATCTTTGTCTCCAAAACAATATACTTCATGAAACCATATTTAATTAATAACCCTACAATATGTCATAGTTCGTCTCTCTGGGGAAAATCTTGCAGGGATTAGTTGCGGTGATCTCTTGAGGTAAGTTTTTCGGATAATTTCTCAAAAATATCTCAGGTAATTTTGTTCATGTTTTATTAATAATCCTACAACATAACATAAATAATTTCTTCAGAAAAAATATCAACAAAGATTACTTAACTCTTGGTGATGAGTTGTTTTCGGACAGTTTCCTTCAAATATGCTAATATAATTGTGTTCATATTTCATAAATACCTAATTAATAATCCTGCAATTTGAAATAAGTCATCTCTCCTAAAATAAAATCTATAATGAGTTTACTCGTGAGGACAGGTTTGCTCCGTACCAAGTTTTCTGAAACCATCTATTGTAATATATTCATATTTTATAAACAAAAGTTTCAGTAATAACTGATGCTAATACATAAATTCATTATAATATAATGTTAAGAATAGAAGCGAGGAAGTTTAGTTGCTTTTACTTATTAATGTCCTGTGATAAGGTCACTGACTATATGTAGAGCTTCAGGGCTTAAACATCATTTGGAGATTTTTAATGGGTGCTGAGTGCCCAGTGAATTGAAAGTACACTTTTATGTCGTGAAAACACCTAATGCATGTGATCCCAGGTTTGATTACAGGTAGGGATGCATATGCTTTTTAGATATACGATACGTTAATGACACATTTATTTATAAAATATGAACAAAATCGTCTGGGTCGTGTTTTGGAAAACTATCCGAAAAGAGTTTATCCCCAATAGTAAATACCCCTTCTCTTTTTTAAAATTATTTTATTCACATTAAAATCTTTTTAATGAAATATTGATTTATGAATTATAAACAGAATCGTTACAGGCGTTTTGAAGAAATTCAGAATATTTGAGTTCCATTTTTTGGTAAACTATTTTTGATACTAGGATGAAAATTCGAATATCCTTTTCTACTTGAAGAATCCTATAGAAATTTGGCTTCAGTTGAATGCTGATGTTGATTGTGAGTTTAACATTCCTTTCAGTAGCGAGGTTATATGAGACGGGACCTGCTGATTAACGTAGAATCCGAACCACATGAGCTCCCGGAGGGAATAGAACCCTGGTCTCCCACGCCAAAGGCGCGCACGTTAACCGCTTAGCCATGAAGGAGCTCTTGATTTCAGTTGAAATTTAAAATTTGGTTTAGAGTACGATAGACGGTATAGACTCTAAGGAACGTATACATAAATAGAAAAAAATCCAAACATCGCTTTTTGGGTATATACAGACTACGAAACGTAAATTTGTTGATATCTTGAAATCGATTTTTTTTCACGATTACTATAATTTCTGCTCTCCTATCGTCATTCGAAAGTAAAAATAATAAATAAATAAATTAATTAATTAAACAAATATGAAATACTACAATCAAAGTGTCACTTTAGTATCGTATTCAGTCATATGTTTAAACAAAAAAATAAATAAATAAATAAAATAAAATAAAGAACTGTTGTGGATTGTGTAATGACTAGGTTGTTTTCAACATTTGATTAAAATAAATATTTTAAAATGAGTTTTCACACGAAATGTGAAAGGAAGGAAGAATTGCATAATGGTTTTTAGCAGAAGGGAAAGCAAATAAGCACAATTGCAACTTGCTCTAAAAATTCAATTGCGACTGCACTTTGCAATTTCTAGACCATTAGTGCATTTACATACAAAACTCTCAAGTGAGAAAAAGCATACATTGTCCAATATATAATAAAGCATACACTATAAATATGACATGTTATGAGAGAGGTTGTCTTGTGTTTCTTATGTATTGTAAGTTCTTACATTACCTTCTCCCTTTTGCAATTCAATTTCGAGGATAGATTGTATCAAGTAGGAAGTAACTTAACTAGCAACGTTGAGTTGGTTGTAGTGTCTAGAAAGGCTGATTTCTAGCCCACGCCTTGAAATGTAAATAGGGCATGGAAAATATCACTTTTGCTTTTATGAAAAATATATGCAAATTATTTTACAATAAAAGTATATTCTAAAGAAACGACATTAATGTGTGCAGTAACTGTTTTCATTCACTATTTTTTTAAAAAATAACATCCATTATTTGTATCCAAAGTAATTTACTTCATTTGTTTATTTAAATTGGGCCTTTTTCTCTTTCTTCATGGTGTTATAATTCTTATTACACAGATTGGAGGAATTCTATATATATAACTAGTGCGTAATATCATATCGAATCTTATTCCATAAACTTACATTTTTTTCATTTTTATTACTATCACCTTGCCAGTGTTTTCTATTTTCTTTCATTAATATATAATCGCATATAAAAACGAAATAAATATATTACCTTGCTTTTGTATTTATATCCGTTTTTTGGAGCGAGGCTACATGAAACGAGATCTATAGTTTAAAAATTGGATCTGAAACCTCTAGGATGTTATTAATACCCTTCCACTAGGAAACGAACCTGGAACCTTATGCACTAAAAATACACGTACTAGCCCCTAGCCCAATGAGAACTTCACTGACCTTTATGTAAAAATTCAAGCGGCTTACCGACCTGAGTTATTTCAGAGCTTTCTCACTATCAGTAGCTCAAGTGTACATCACCTTAAGGAGTTTGAAAAAATGAAATGAAATGAAATCATTAAGTTTTACGTCCCACGGTTACGCCGATTAGGCCAAAGGAGACGGTGATAATGAGAGATGAGTGAAATGTTGGAATGAAGACAGTGGGAGGAAACGGGAGAACCCCGAGAAAACCCACGAGCACGGTAAGGAGTTTGATTTGTCACACTGTACACAACGTGAGAATTAAACTTTGAATTTCTACAATGCTTTTGAGCACTGTCTTATGTGGTTTACATAACTCATTTGAGGGGGGCGCGGTGGCTCAGTGGTAGAGCGTTCACCTCGGGTGGTTGGGGTCCCTGGTTCGATCCCAGCTCGCGCCGTGTGGACTTTGTGGTGGACAAACACCGTGCTCGTGGGTTTTTTCGGGGTTCTCCCGTTTCCTCCAATTATCTTCATTCCACCATTTCATTCATTTCTCATCATCACTTTAGCCTAACCGGCATAATCGTGGGACGTAAAACTTAAAGATTTCATTTCATTTCATTTCATAACTCATTTGATCTGGACCGAAGTTAGTAAGCATGTGTTTTTCTTTGGGTTCAAACCTTCCGTTCCAGAGATATTTTGTTAGACATCAAAGTTCGGGTTTGCACTTCGAAAAACTAATTGCTAGTCAGTAAGATAACGAAGTACTTTTCAGGAAAAGTAATAAACATTCCAAACCTATAATTTTGTCAAATATTCACGGAAATACTTGAAAAATATAATGAAATTGGTTCTGCGTACATTATGCACTGGACATTGTTGTAGCTTGCTACACAAATCTACATTTGTGTTTACGTAGCACAAGTCGGATACTACTTTTTGCTCCTTTGTAAGCATGTAGATGATCAATACGTACATGATGAGAACTTGTGCTACCTTTACTTTCAATCTATTGTTTTTTTATTATTGTGTCGAAACAATTGATTATTCACTTATCACATTATAAGGACGTTGCCTGACAGTTTTCAGGTTGAATTGCACGGCATAACTCACTTTCGACAAAAAATGCACAGCGGTTCTTCGAGGCGCAGCGACGATTTGTCAACGTTTAAAGTTACGCAAATTACAAAATATACAACATTAATAGGTATTGTTAAAATGTTGTTACGTCACACCCTCGAAGGCCTCTCGTGACGTTGAAGGATTCTGATAAATTCTGGATGACTTAAGAAAAAATAGGAGCACAAATTTTGTACATAGATTTTCGAAACGAAACGAGGAAAACTTTTTCGAACATTGAAACAAGATGAGAAAAATAATTCTACAAGAATCGAGACACTAAACTTTTACAAAACTTACGGGACGCAGAAAGTTTCGAGACGATTCGAGAAAAGCTTTTCGAAGATTGAGACAAGAAGAGAAAATAATTATTTGAGAATCGAAACTTATTAAAAAATTACGAGACGAGAAATTTTCGAAACGAGATGATAAAAGCTTTTCGAAAAGTGAGAAAAATTAATTCTTCGAGAATCGAGACGAAACGAAACTTCTACAGAATTTACGAGACGAGGCTAAAAATCTTATATCTCGTTTCGTGGTCAACACTACTTACAGAAGTGGGATTTATTCCTCGTTCTATTTTTATCCAATACTTCTCAGGGTTTCACCCAGTCTGTGTAGAATGAATCTCTGGAGAAACCTAACAAATAAAGATGGCTGGAGCAATTTGCCCCGGCGTACAACGTCCTGGCAGTGCCGAAGTTGAGTAAATGTGAAACTTTACCTCCATACTGCATGTCCCAACTCGAAGTAGGGCAAACCTCAAACTTTATATGCACGTACTGCGTAGTATTACATACATATCTGAAGCTAAGAAAGCAGTGACGACGCCAGAGGGGGGCAAGGGGGGCGAGCGCCCCTCTAGTAGCTACTTCTGCCCCCTGACTACCACCTAGACTGCCCCCCCAGACTCCTACAATCTTTAAACATTTTACATGTAGTATTTTAAATCAGTATCATAACCAGTCTCATTGTCAAATCGTAGTCTACTTTCTATGCATTTACTATGTGGGAGAATAGTCCTCAAGCTTTCTTCTTTGAGCGTCTGGGTATGCACGCATATTTCTATATTCTAATTTAGCGCCTTTTGACGTAAATTTTAGTTATACTTCTTTCTTATGATTTTTAATTATTGTGCCTAGCGAACAATACTAGATTAGGTCGACTTATTTTCTTCTCATTGGATCAACTTCGATTGGAAACAAAAGAAAGGTAAAACCAGTTACATAACTTGTATGTATTTATCCAGGTTCGAAGTTTTCAGTTTCATATTTTGTTTTATTTAAAGGTTCTATACTTCTTTTTTCTGAAACATTATTCTCGGCTTTCAATATTCAGAGGATGTGCTTATAACAGCTTAGTTTGCAACTACCAGGGCTTAACTTTCTGAAAGGGATAAAAAGAGTTGTGTTTCCTCTTCCTGCAAATGATAATAATAAATTGTGCAATTAAAGTGATTCCCAATAAAACGTATTGTCAGAGTGATGATCTTTAGTTAGTAATTGGTTTATACTAGTGCTCCCTTACTTATTTTGTTTTAATGTACTGACTCCTTCTACCATATTGACTAGGAACTGCTAAAAAATTCGTAGCCCAACCTAGAAGGAGTGCACGTGGAATGGTGAAGTTTTACTTCTTCTACACTTCCCCCAAGAGTCAATATACTACCTTGTGCAATGCTCCAGTTTTTGCAGAAAAGTTAAAAAGTCTGAAGATTTCCTAGCACCACTGTTCGTAGCACTACCCCTATCAGATCTAAAATGGCGTCCTTTCAAGTGTTATTTAAGTTTGGGAAATAAGTACACGTAATAGTTAGACGGAGCTAAATCTGCGGAATAAGAATGATGATCTAGACATTGAAATCCTAGATTTTGCAATGTCAGTTGTGTTCGCAGGGGCTTGATGGACAGGTGTATTTTCCTGAAGGAACAGAATTCCTTTCTTTTCATTATCCGCGGCGTTGAACTTCGAATTTTTCTTTCAGTTTTGTAAGTAATGTAGAGATTCTGGATTAAATATCTGACCGTGCGGAAGTAGTCTATGAGTACGACTCCATACTTATCCCAGAAAAATGTTGCAGTTTTTCAACCTACTTCTGTGTCTTGAACTTCTTGGGGCGAGGGAGAAATGAGTGCTACTACTCCGGTTTCGTTTCAGGATCATAGTGGTACAACCATATTTCACCTATGGTTACTATTCATGAGCGAAATTGATCAGCATTCTGGTCAAATTGGAAGAAGACTACTCTTAATGCCGTCACTATTTTATTCTCCTGACAGATTTTTTGGGAACCCATTATGCCGAGAACTTGCGCATACCCAAGCCATTCTGAATTATGCTACCGACGAGTTCCAAAGAAATGCCCAGAATCTCTGACACAAGTTTTGCTAAGAAGGTCGGGGTGCAGCCAGACCTCAGACTATAATAAATATATCGTGAGTTTAATATACACTTTAAAAACTATATAAATAATAGCTTAAATTATTTTTGTCACTCAAAAACTGGGGTGGTCTAGGCCCTACGGCCCCGGGCTATATCCACCACTGGCTGAAATGCTGCAATTTTCAAGAATAATGTCACAAATTGCATCCATGATTTCGGGAAGAGTCATTGCTTTTAATCATCCTGGATGTAAAGCATAATTTGTTGAGAAATCGCCACGTTTATAGTTACTAAGCCACTTACTTCTTCACCACTGTATATAACGGAGGAGAGTCCCGTGGTGTTTCACTGATTACCCAATTAATTTATTTCGGTGACTTTCCTTGGTGGAATAAAAATGTTATAACAGTTAGGATCTGGATGTTCGTGAAATTATGTGTTTGGGCACATATAATCACTTCAGAGGCCTAAGAAACAATAAGAATTTCATATTAATATGAAAATTTGTATTTGTACATACAGAGATATGTTTTCCTAGATTACGGTTTTTCTAGATTATATATATATATATATATATATATATATATATATATATATATATATATATATATATATATATATATATATATATATATAGAGAGAGAGAGAGAGAGAGAGAGAGAGAGAGAAAGAGACGTAGCATATAGTACGGTACTAGACCAATGTGTGACTTGTAACATACGCGAAAGTAATTCAATTTATGTTTAGGCTTCAAAAGTTTCATTGAAAAATATTTCTTGTGCAGACGTTACTTATTTGTTAGTTACAAATTTTACTTGAAATAAGTTTAATTTATAATCATATAGGTCTAATATGAAAACAGCAACGAAATTACACAATGTAATGTAAAATAAGTCAAACGTAATAAATGTAATTTTTGGTATGGTAAATAGTCGCCCCCCCGAAAATATATCTGCTCCTCCTTTGCCCCCCTAAGAACTTAAAGCTGGCGTCGTCACTGTAAGAAAGTAGTTTATAGGGGAATCTTTTAGAGGAATCTGATGTATAAGACTCTATTTGGAATTCCCAAACCAGGATCTAAAAATCAGTTAATAGTAGAACTTCGATTGGCCATGCATTAGTAAACAATTTAAATGATATTATCTCTACTAATAATATACTAACTGATTTTAGTAATCATAATATACCAATATCTTAACATAATATTTCAAGACTATGTTATTATGAAAACAGCAAGGAACACTTACGTTTACCTAAAATAAATTACAGTATTCTGAATATTTTTTTAGAAATACAAATCTTTTCTTTAAATCCTAATAATATTGATAAACAATATAGTTAATTGATAAAACATTCATTAGTAGGAACTGAAATAGCTAAAAGTACACACATGGTTTATAGAAAAAGGATTAAACCCCAAGTCTCTGTGGATAAATGAGAAATTATTAAACTTAGTAAAAATGAGAGGTATATTACTCTTCGATTGAAAAAAAAATCTTAAATGATGTAAATATACGTAAGAAGCGTAGAAACGTAAGTCAAGACTGCAGTTGAAGAACGAGTATTATCACAAAAAATATAGGAATCATTGCCTGACAATGGGAAATTTAGGAGAGTTATCAAAGAAATATTAACTAAGTACTAATTATTTATTCATAGTAATATTGGTTAATATTCTGTTACTATTGGTATACTATTTGCCCCAAATTGAGAAACTTCGGTACATTGCAATCCTGGATTAACTTTCTGTCTTGATGTAACAGTTATTATATTTAGTGATAGTCTTTCTCTTCTCCTTCATTTCTTTCCTTCCACTACCCTCAGAATAGTAATTCCTCCCACACAATGTTCTAATCAGTTTGTTTTTTTGCTTTTTAGTTACCTCTACTATTAATGTTTTTCTATATTTTCAATACTTGTTCATTACTTTTTTTCGACCTAACAAGCAAATGTTATTAATTTGTCTCCATATCCGCATTTCTTCTGGTTATTTTTGTCACTTTCGTAACGTCTATGCCTCAGCTTCGAACAGTACAAAAGTTCAAGCCTTCGCCTCTTGTGTTAGAGATTCCTCGTTCTATCTTTAGACCATGTGAATCTATTGTGGACAACATCATGTCCGTTTATTTACCCATGGGTCTCCTGTTTTCAACCACATTTCCGTTCCACCAATTCTTCTTTTCATTCTCTTCTTTAACAGTTCGTCTCCTTTAGCCCAAAGGTGTAGCAGCTGTAAAACGTTAAAAGATCCCGTTCCATTCTACTGAAACATTTGCCGACGAGCCATATTGAACGTTTCATTTCAGATATATACTTATGTTACTTTACATACTGTTTTAAATTTTGTTTTTATATCCAGTTAAAATTTCTACCTTAAAATTGTTGCTTTTTATATCAATATATTATTCAAGATTACTATGTAAACACCATGTGTAGTACTTTTTCACTTCTAGAGTCAGGTAACACATTTACAAACACACCTTATTCATGCGATAACGCTGATGAAGAACTGTTCACCTAACCCACAATTATTCCTTAGATTTCTGGAAATCTAATGTACGGTCACTCTTTGGTTTCTAGTACAAGTTATTTTCTAGAACTGTAACATTTCTTTCAAAATTATGTATTGAAGGCTTCTTAGTAGATCTTCAAGTGATATTCTAACGCGACGAAAGTCATTCGCTGATCTTTCCACTGTGGGATATGAAGGGTTCTCATTGTGGTTCGTGTTGGTTTAATATGATTTTTTTGCGGTTTATTGTTCTCCAGAGGCGAGAAATTGAATAATGAGATGAACCTTCTCTTTTAGCTGTTTTTTTCTACATCTCAATGTTAGTCGTGTTAGCATAAAATATCTTCGTTACACTATATATATATATATATATATATATATATATATATATATATATATATATATATATATATATATATATATATATATATATATATATATATTAAAAAAAAAACTAGACCATTATTATAACGTTTTTGAAGGGAAATTAAAAACTTTTTAGTTCCTCGTAAAGTCCGTTGCAACCAAATTCATTCTTAAGAATATTAACTAACTAACTCTATGGACTATGGAATCCGAAGGTTCAATGCCGCGTTCACAAAAGCTCTCCACTGACTTCTATTCTTAGCAAATTGGATCCAGTTTCTGATTTGTATTGCTATTTCTGCGAGATCCATCTTAATATTGCCTTCCCCCCCATCTGCGCTTAGGTCTTCCTAATGTCGTTTTCCGGTTGGTCTTCCCAGTTAAGATTTTGAAAACGCTCCTACTTTCTCCCATCCTGGCTACATGACCTGCCCAGCTGAACCTCCTAGATTTAAATGATTTTCCGCCCTAAAACTGAATTAAATGATTTTCTGTTTTTTTTTTTTTTTTTTTTTTTAAATTTTACTAGTGTTAGAGAAAGTGGTTCTCTTTATTGAGTTTTCATAGAAGTTAGAAACTCTTGATTCCGTAGTTACCTGTGTATATACATGCAAATATTATGTTGAAATTTACAATTATTCTTCACGTATTGCAAGAGCATTAATATATCATCTCCTTTTTACTTAAAAAATATTAATTATGTAAAGTAACATACATAATTGTATCCAATTTGATACCAAATCGTAGGTACACACTGGATTCTATAATTTGGGAAAGATTTTCAGTGGGCAACAGATTCATTTGCCTGTCTGATTATAGCAGCAAATTAATGCTCTTATAGGTCTATTTCTCTTCTTAAACATGTGCTTATTTCACATATTTTAATTACATTATTTTTGAATTTAAAATATGTTTCAATTCATATATGTGAATTCCATATACAAGTATACAAATGAAACAAAAATCGTGAAACACTTAGGGTGCGAGAAAAAAAAAGGTGTGAGTATAGGAAGACCTGGGTTAGGATATTATTTAAGGAGTTACTGTACTACGAATACGTCTAGTGTTGGCTGCGAGGTGAGAGGAGACGAAAAAATAAATTTAGCTCGTCTTGTCTCGTAAATTTCTAAGACTCGTCTAGTGTCGATTCTCTAAAGCATTCTATTTCTCATCTTGTCTCGATTCCTGAGAAGGATTCCTCGTCTCCTTTTAGTGATTTATGCTCAAAGCTTGTTCTTAATTTTATCTAGAAGCTACCAGAATCTTCCTCGTCACAAGTGATCCATAAGGATGTGATATAGTAAGATTTGAATTGCATTTATCATTTAACTATATTCTGTAATGATTTGAGTATCTTTAAACGTTAATAAATGCTTTTCATTATGTTCGTACAATCATTTTATCAATTTGTGATTTTTATACATGAATCACGTAACACTGAAACAGTGTCTGAGATTTGAAATGGCCAAACTAGTGTTGCTCACGAGATTCATGAGGTTTCTCGTCTCGTTTTGATTCTAGACTCGAAAACGAGAAAAGAATTATCATGTTTCTTGTCTCGAATTTCAAAGGTACTTCTCGTATTGAGACGAGACGAGACGAGAAATTTCTCGTTATGTCGGCAACACTAGGGATGTGGTTGAATGTAAAATTGGGAATGGAAAGTAATATGCATAGAAGTTTCTAAATTGCAGTTAGCCATTTGCCAGTCATTTCTGTCTTAAGTGAAACCATAGATTTGGATGAAAAATTCGTAACCCCACCATGAGAAAGTGGGATTTGAGCAGTGGAAACGGATATTTTTTTCGTAGTTTCCTTGGACTTCTTTTCAATTGTCCACTCCCCTTTTCCATGAATAGAAATGCTCCATCCTCTACTAATAAGCTTCCACAGCACTAATAATGTCACCATCAGAGAGAAATCGAGATTCAGTATTTTACTTACTCTATATTTTATAGCTTTAGCTGATTGAATTGACAACAAAATGAAGATGCCATATCTAGTGAATTATGTGGGTGGAGAATGAGTTTAAAGCCACGATTGTGCACTTTAGCACGGCGATAGTTGATGTGAGGGAACATTATCGAAATGAAACAAAATTACTAACATCAGTGGCCTTTTTTTCTTCTTTTAATGACAGGCTTCAGTTTGTCTAAAAGAGAAGCGTGATAATCTCCTATAATAGTTCTATCTTTTCGAGGAAAGAATTACTTACTAAGGTATCTTTTGCATTCCAAATATGGTCTCATTACTCATTATGGACTCGTTACCGGCAGATGGATTTTTAAAGTGTGCCAAGCAGCTTCCATTGTATGATGTTCATATTCACTCTAAAAGTAGTGAATTCTGAGTTCGTTCATAGTTACAAATCACAAAGAAGATTGATTAGGATTCTGCTCAAGCTTTGTTTCGATTCTGACATTAACGATTCTGACCAGGAGAAACTTGGAACCTACCGTGGGAACACCTTGTGCATGTCAGGACTCTCACTACACGTATGGTGAGCGTGCTTATTGGATACATTCATGGTGCTTGCCAGGGACGTAGACAGGAATTTATTTTGCCGTGGCTCAAAACATTTTGGGAGGGAGGGACTCTAAATTCAATATGCACATAAATTATAATAAAATTTGTAAAAAAAAAAAAAGTACCAATAAAATTACACTAAATGTACAGAAAAGTCGGAATTCGAACCTTCAGGACCTCCATTGCGTACGTCCCTGGTGTCTTCCATAGTTCTGGAGTCAATCTTTGATCATCCATTGCCATGTTGTGAACTTTGTCCACACTTTCGTCATCTGTTTTACTGCGTGGTTGTCCTGGGTGGGAGTTATCTTCTAGCTTCTTGTGGCCACATTTGAACATAATTATCCACCTTTCTGACTGCAGAATATGAACAAGTGCGCGTTCCCAGTGTAGCCACATGTCTTCATAAGCTCCCTTAGTCTCGTTCATTTCCTATACTGGTAACGAAGAACAAGTCGTCTTTATTTTCTTTTAGTTTGCTGCGAGTGTCCAACCTTCATTGCTTGTCATTTGTAAAAGATAGACAGGTTAAGTGGTATTCTTGGTTTTTACGATTCATACGTGCTGCAAGCAATTGTTAAAAATATTTAAATATGTTCTAAGCGTATATTAAACCACAACCTCTTTTAAACTCCAAACTGTCTGTATATTTCAAAATCAATGCTCCCCCCCCCAAAAAAAAAGAAAAACAATCAACAACTTTCTATGTTTATTGTCTTTGGGGCAAACAAATACGTTGTAAGTAGTATGTTGCTTTATTGTGAACATTCGTGTAATTTTGTAATAAACGGTAGTCAGCAGATAAACTAGGAACCTGCTTTCCCTGTCCCTATTTTTCCAAACTACCATAAGCCAACTTGGATTGCAATTTTCTTTTTGTGGCAACATACAAAAGCAACTAGACACGTGGAAAAATTAACATATAAGTAGTTCAAAATCACAAAATAAATTTAATAAAGGCTCTAATAAAAGCCTAATAATAATAATAATAATAATAATAATAATAATAATAATAATAATAATAATAATAATAATAAAGAGTTCATGTCAGAAGGAAAATCAAATACACAGAGTCAAAAAATACTACATCAAGGTATATACGGTGGCTCAGTGGTGAAGTGCTTACCTCTGGTGCGTGTGGTCCCTGGTTCGATCCCGGCAAAATAAGTTTATGGTGGATAACATCGTGTTCGCGGGTTTTCTCGGGGTACTCCCATTTCTTACCACCTTCTCATTCCTCCATTTTCTCCACCATCATTCACCTGCCTTAATCATCCGTCTCTTTTAGTCTAACTAGCATCATCGTGTCACGTTAAATTGACAGATTTCATTAACGTAAAGGTATAGTCCGTATCAAAGACAAAAATCAGGATCTTTTCGGTCACTTACTTAATATCTTTTTAAGTTCACCCTTAAATATGCAGCTTATAAATTTTTATTTTCACAAAAGCTGATATAAATATATCAATTCATCTCTAAAGCTATCACTTTATTTCCTGTGCATGGGTTTAGTGCTGTGTCAGTGTGCAAACCACACACCTGAAAATTAAATACCCTGTACTTACTGTAAGTATATTTTGTTTTAACAGATACTTACGGGTCTATCTACGTAGGGGAAATTACAACCCCTAGAGCTCGCGGAATTTTAGACTTAAAAAACCACGACGCTTTATGAAGTATATGTTACGTATTTGCTTTCTTGCACAATTATCAGAATTAATAAAATAATAGGTGATCGTTTACCAAAATGAGTGACACAGAGTAGATTATTAATATTAGTTGAATATCGATTATAATAAAAGGGGGATTATTTCAATGTCACACGAATTATAGTATATTTACCTTTTTAATGGTTAACGCGTCTTTAGACGCACTCCGAAAATGACTCAAAATGGGAGCAAGATCAACGGGTACACATTATAAAAAGATCTTTTTTTCCTTGGGGAAAGTACATCTAAAGAATCTTTCGAATATGTGTTCGGATGGTTTTGCCATCCTCCCTACAGATTTACAAAAAAGATAGAAAAATGGAGTAACTATTGGGAACAAGGTTCCCCCATTAAAAATGAAATCGTATGTTTTGGAGAAAAACCGGAACATTCTGAGTTTTGTGCAATTGAGTTCACAAGAAAGTTTTTTCGGCAAACCTGTTAATGGTGTAACGAGAAAATGTAGTTTACACACCTAAGATTTTACAATAGTAAAGGTATTTCTTTACATGAGAGGGTCAGTCAAAGAGTTCCTGAAATTTTGTAGTAGCTGTTTATTAGCACAATACAGAGTGGCCCAAAAGTAGATATAGGGCCCACATTACCGTATTAATCAGCTCATTGTATTTTTATAACATTTCTTACTTTTATCCATCAGGTAAACTAAGTTTCTTTATTATGTGTTCTTAATGTGTTTTTACTTATACATTAAGCTCTGAAAGAGCCGAAGCAAATAAACCCAAACACTAGAATGTTTTACTTGATCAATGCAGGGGTGTATAATTACTTTTGGACCACCCTGTATACGTACATATTTATTATTCACCTTCAAAGTAGACCCCTGCCACGATGGGTCTCAGTGGCAGAGCACTTATCTCTGGTGAGTGGGGTTTCTAGTTTGATTCCCGGCCCAAGTAATTTTGTAGTGGACAACATTATTATGTCCGTGGGTTTTTTTGGGGTAGTACTGTTTCTTCCCACTTCCTCATTCCACCAATTCTCAAATAATTTCTGACTTGCTTAAATCACCCATCTCCCTTAGCCTCATAAGCATAACGTGGGATATTAAACTGAAAGATGTCGTTTTGTCTTTAAAGTAGGCACCTTCGGAGCATCTACCATTGCTGCAAACACCGATTGCTGCAAAGTCGTCTTTTGGTATCCACAGAAGTTCAGTTGTTGCTTTAATTTTAATTTCTATTATGGTGACAAAACGGATACCTTTGAGCAGGGCCGTGCCGTGGGGGGGGGGCGACGGCCACCGGGCACAGAAGTAAGGGGCGAAAAAATCGGGAGAAAAGGCTTAAAAGAAAGGAAAAATTACTTAAAATATAGGTGTATGTATGGGGACACCGTCGTATACTCTCGTCTCGTGCAAAGTATGTCTCGTCTCGAAAAAATGTCACCATCCCCGACACTATCGTATACATCAGCCCACTTGCTTTATAGTGTATATATATATATATATATATATATATATAGAGAGAGAGAGAGAGAGAGAGAGAGATGGAATGATATATAGATAAATAGAGAGATAGATATGTGTGTAGACTTTGATTTCATATATTCCAGCCTTTAGGTTTCACAGTGTTAACCCATACCAATCCAAAAACTACTTTACATTTTAGCATGTTTAGATTTGTTGGAATTATTTTTTTTTAAAAAAACTCGGAACCAAATAATATTATTGAGTAATGGAAAAGTATTTGATTGAAATTTTATATGTTACTGCACAGTAAGCTCTACTTAAAGTGCCATAGTAATGGGAGCTGAACGACACATCGGACGATAGAAAACCAATTCACCTCCATGGTTCAAATCTGTTCTCATAACCGCGGGGTATGTGCTACTATGTGGTGGTTGCCCCGTTTGTGTAACAAACTCATGACAGTACACCCAGATTAGCTAGTGGTCTATAAAAAAAGTTGATTTTTGGGTTTCATGGCCATTTTGGATTAAAGTTTCTTATATTGTCGTGATCTATTCGCAATCATACAACGTACATCTTCATACCAAGCCGAGCGGTCTGCGGCGATAGACCATCAGCTTGAAGGCCCCGGGTTGAGTCCCGGAAGGGTCATATGTATGGATTTTAACAGCATTTGTTTTTTCGTATTGTCAGGGGGGGAATATTGCGGGATAAAAGGATTTCAGTCTGAAAAAATTGGAGAGAATATCTCCCCAGGATACTTTCATGGGAGTAAGGAATTAGTAAAAATATAGGATATACATTTTATAGCAGGTTTAAAATTATAATTTGGGCATCCTATTTCTTTTCTGTTAATTATGTTCTTCAATGTTTGAATTTTGATCACTCTCATGATATTTTCTGCTTTCAACGGAGTTCCATGAATATTATACCAAATATTCTTTACACTATGCAAGAAACCATTCCTGAAGATAATTCAAGTCCTAATGAATATTATTCACTAGGAAAGGGAAGTATTCCCCTCCTCTCAGCATGGAAGCAGAGGCCAATTTCACACTCTGGTCAGATCAAACATTTCCGCGTAACAAAACGAAGGTCCTCCTGTAAAACCTCTTCACCTAAAGTGTTATTATTAGTATCATAAATTTGCTAAAAGCAAACAATTTGAAGGGTTCGTCGATAATATCTTTGCTTTCTTTGTGCTTCGCCCGCCTTCCAAACGAAGAGGTGAATTTTACAACATGACTGCTGTATAATAAGCGAGCGATTGGTAAAATGGTAAAATTGTGTTTTTATGTGTATATGTGTGTGTGTGCGTGTGTGTGTGTGAGAGAGAGAGAGAGAGAGAAAGGGAGAGAGGGAGAGAGAGAGAGACAGAGAGAGACAGAGAGAGAGAGAGAAGACAAAATTTTAGTTGCAAGATGACATATTTCAATTGCCGTTTTCGGTTCATATAGCAAAAGGAATACCGCTACCAGAGAATAAAGACAAGTGTAGTCTGTTGTGTTCTCTTCCCCCATCTCGGCCAGAACTTACAACTACAGCCTGTAATGAGTGTAGACCTTACCCAGTTTACAAATTGAATAGATGGTTGTGGTAGTTCGGTTTCTTGATCTTGTAAAAATCTTCCCTGTCTTTGATTTTGTTTGTCATCATTCCAGCCAGAAATGATAAAAAAGAGAATTCCTCAGTTTACAGCAAGGGGAATTGGGGAGAAGACATTAAGGATGATATTCCTGGAAGCTCACGTATCACGATTGTTTCATTCAATACACAGAGGACACTTTTCTATGAAGGCTTTTCAACATGTTTTCTCACAAAGGGGATTTTCCTTTTGTAATCTATATGACCACTGGTAATTTCAATCTTTGCCATTCCCGACAGCGTTTTGATTTTCGAGACACGAGGCGAGACGAGACATTTCACGAGACGTCCCGTCTCGTCTCGTGTCTCGTCTCGTTTACGAGATGGGACAAGTAGTCTATCTCGTCTCGTGTCTCGTCTAAACGGGTTCTGTCTCGTCTCGTGGCAACACTATCTTCGCCCCGGGCGCAGATTTTCCACCGCACGGTACTGCCTTTGAGGCCCATTTTTAGCTTTTGGGAAGGACCAAAAATCCGATGGAGCTAACTGTTTTTAAGACTATAAAGTCTCTGAGGTAGATTCCTCCCAGTTTTTATATAAATGAAATTGAAATTTGCGTATTACTGATCAACATTGCGCCAACTGATCACCATAAACACTCCGTTCAGCACACTACTCGTACACTGCCTGTTATAACATGTTTATACTTATCAAATTCGTAACCTAACCTAAAGACTTTAAATTCATAACCTAGGTAACCTAAGGACTGTACAAATGTCATTGTGAAAAGCAGGCTATACTCATCCCCCCCCCCTAAAAGAGACATTTACCCATTCTCCTCAAACCCCCGCTCAGACTATCAGACCATTTTTAGGGCCCGAAATGGACATCTGATAACCATACTTATAATAAATATTTTTTACTTATTAATTATATTTTCAGTTGAATTGTGAAATAACATATTAACCAAGAACATATTGAATTCTTTTCCACGGAAGTTTTTGAGCGTATAAAAACTTGGAATTTTTGATTCATGTATTTTCTTTTACACGTGAAAAAAAGTCATCGTTATGAAAGTAATCTCTAGAAAAAGGAACCGAGAAAGATTTTATGACGCAACAATGACTTTTTATTTTTTTTAAAAAAAATGTTCCTTGTAAAAAGAAAAGAGAAACCGAAAAAAAATCTGCAATAATTGCCAAAGAAAGAACATAATCTTAAAACCAATTCTGATTGTTACATCTATAGTACAGACGTAAGAAGCAATTCTTGTGAGAAAAGTGGCCTGTGAGTCTCCAAAGAAGATTTCAGAGATGATGATGCTCTTGTAACAACTTGTGAAAGCCTTGAACCTGGCGGAAGTAACTCTTCTTCAAGTGTCTTGTGTAAGTGTTAAGAATTCACCTTGTCATCTCAGCTTGTTTTTTTTTCTGTAGTTCCTCTCGCAGCCCTAATTTTTCAGTGCCAGTGAAAGCCAACTGGAGTGTGACTGGCCTTTGTTCAGAATGCTCTTGTTTGACGACGGTACTAGCAATTTTTTTTTATAGTAGGTATATTTATAATGTACTTGTTGGTTTCACTCTTGTCCTATACATGATGCTGGAGGCCAGAAGACTGAGACAGTATTTGAGACTAGAATCATTGTTTGAGACCACTCATCTCTGAAACGTCTAATCAAACATATCGATTAGCATTGAGGCCCATCTAAATATTTGGCTAAACGGCCTCAGATGGCGGACCCAGATAAAAAACCCACTTGAATCTGTTTTCAACGTTGTATTACAACTTACCTGCTCTTATTTCCATATATGTTACCTACAATCAGGCCGATAGCCAGGCCAAAAATCGTAGGGAACGGTAGAAGTTAGGGGGGCGATCCAGTTCATTAGCAAACCTTCCCTGAAAATTTTAGGTTGTAAAAATTAAGAGGTGCCCGGCCCCTCTAGACAATACTTGGTACGGGTCTGCCTACAATTATCCCTGTTTCATTTCTGGCATTCACTATTCACATTAATCACAAATATATCTTATTTTCATACTTCTTTTGCTCATTCCTACATCCGTATATATCAGTGTAGTATTACTGCGCAAAATTAGTGCCTTGGAACTGTTAAGTGTTGCAAACTACACACTACTCATTAATGACTAAAACAATGGAAGTCGATTAAATATCGTGTCTTCCCAAAAGGGTGAGGTTAAATTTACATTGAAGTTGCACCACCCGAGCATGACGTAATGTTATGTGGTATTTAGTCCATTTTGTACACACAACTTTATTGATAAAGAAAAGTTATTTACTTACGTTACAAAACATAGCTAAGCGACCGTCAGCGAGCGAAGGGGGTTAGAACCCGCAGGGCACGTTTTGTTCCACTTTGACCCCCATGATAATACAGCAGCATACATGTCCTAAGTTAGTTAATAACACAGTAGGTTTGAAACACTATCAGATTATGCTCTACTGCCATCTCACCTCATACCGTGTCAATCCGCGAACACATACAGTCCACATCTTAACTTACCGGTATGCTTTCTGCCATATTAATCACCCTACAGTGATGACCAGTGGCGTATTTACGATTTTGTTTCGGGAGGGGCTTTGCTAACTTTCGGGGGGGGGGGCTTTGCCTGGAAATGTGAAAATTCTGCAAGATATTTTATTTACTTTAATATACTAAGTAAGATTTCGGAGGGGGGCTTAAGCCCGGCAGCCACCCCCCTAAATACGCCACTGGTGATGACCATGACCGTTCTAACGTTTATTACTCTCATTATCACATTTAGTCTGATTCTGTTCATTTCTCTGTAAATTTTATATTTCGTTGCCACCAGCTGCAGTAGTTAACCCAAATAATTTACCATCACTGTCAGGAACTGGCTTTTTGTCACCAAGTGACTAACGTGCTTCCATAATCCCTGTATAGATCTGTATAGCTCCTGGCTCGAAGATCCAATGGATAACGATCATACGGCGTAAGTCATAAAAATATGAGAACAAGACTATATTTAGGATCTGAGCCAATTAGAACGTGTGCTGTTTAGAAATTGTGCATATTCCATTTACTTGCTTTAGAACTGAAATTTACCAAACTCTGACACAGCAATAGTTGCCACAATACTGTTACGAACATACCTAATCCCAACAATAACTGCTACATTAATAATACTAAAAATATGATTATTGTTATTATTATTTTCCAGTTATACAGGTACGGTACATAAATTATATAAAATAGTTTATTTCATTGTAAGGAGAAGTAGGAAGGTTTTTTTCTTTCTACAAAGGGTTATTTTAAAACAAATGTTGTCAATTAAATAAACACTAACTTCGTAAAGAGGTAGTCAAAGTTTCAGCAAAGTCATAATTAATTAGGATAATTAATAGTCATAATTAATTAGGATTTATTTGTCAATGGACTGTGCCATCAGAAATAAGCATCTCTTTTATCAGAAAAAAAAAACACGTTCTGTACCTAACCTGTATCACAGAAAATATTACCGAAATACTTTTTTAGATGGAATACTAGTGTCTTTATTGTAGTATAAATATGTTCTTTCGGTTCTTAGCAATTTCTGCCATTTATTAATCGTAAATAGTCTCATATATCTTCCCTTTGTTGGGTCGTTCCTCACTCGGTTTATATGAAGATCTCATCTTGAAGTGCACTGAAAACACGAACAACTAACTAACTAACTAACTCTATGGCCTATGGAACCCGGAGGTTCAGTGCCGCGTTCACAAAAGCTCTCCACTGACTTCTATCCTTAGCTAATTGCATCCAGTTTCTACTTTGTATTCCTATCTCTGCGAGATCCATCTTAATATTGTCCTCCCATCTGCGCCTAGGTCTTCCTAATGGTCGTTTTCCTATGGGTCTACCAGTCAAGACTTTGAAAGCGTTTCTACTTTCTTCCATTCTAGCTACATGACCTGCCCACCTAAGCCTCCTAGACTTGACGACCCTAACAATGTTGGGTAAACCGTATAAACTATGTAGTTCCTCGTTATGAAGCTTCCGCCATTCCCCATTCTCGTTCATCTTGGGTCCGAATATTCTTCTCAGGATCCTGTTCTCAAATACTTTCAGTCTATGTTCTTCCCTCAGAGTAAGCGACCATGTTTCACAACCATACAGAACAACAGGCATGATTATCGTTTTATATATTTTAAGCTTCAAATTCCTCGACAGAATTCGCGACGACAAGAGATTTTGAACCGAATAGTAACACGAATTCCCTGCTTTTAGTCGACATTTAATTTCTTCGTGAATATGATTTTCGTCTGTTAATATTGATCCTAAATATTTGAAAGTATCTACTTTATCAAAAGCATTATTTAATATTTTAACGCCTCCACAATTTGCCGTATTACGGTCCCGACGCACTTCCATGTATTTAGTTTTCTCTGCATTTACTTCTAAACCCATGTCCCTGCAAGCGTTAAAAAATGAAACACGCGTTGAACTCTTGATGGAAGAAAAACATTTCAATCAATGGTAGTTTGAACTACAAAACTCAATACAATCATCACACTGAAACACTTCAAAGTGACATGTGACAATGTTGTTTATCCCTGACAACACTGATGCATAGAACTGAGAAATTATTTTAAAGAGGGTCGCAAGTGTTAGGCAGGAAAAAACGTTCTTCTCTCCTCCTGGCATCTGTTTTCTTCTGTACTTCTCAAATGTTATATTGTTTTGCTTGGTGAATCCCTTTCCTTCAACCTTTTAAAAATCGACTTAAACTATTGATTTTGCAAAGCTATGCTTTCTTTTAAGCCCCAAATGGAAACATGATGGCAGAAAGTTTCTTAAAGTGTTGGTATTTTCACTGCTAGCTTCTCTTTTTAGATAGTGTATATTTACAACGAAGGGGGATGCACGTGCACCTTTAATAACTCTTTTTAGTTTTTAAAGATCTATCGAACAAGGTGTCACTCGCTCCATGTTTTTATTTAAAATTTTAAAGTTGGGCCCCAGGCTCCCATGAAGACCGACCCTAGGGAGCACCGCGACATCACTGTTCGATTTGCCCTATGGTATTTCCTATTTGAGTTTTTGTTCAGTTCATTTATGTTCAACCGTTTTCGAGATATTTCCGTGGAAAGATTAAAATGGGCCACCCTATATGTATATCCAGGGTGTTCATCTATTGTGTAGCCAAAATTCACTGGTGAAATCCTCACACCTAAAGGATAAAAAAGTCCATATGAACATAGGGCGAAAAACGCGGTGTTTCAAGGTTACGGGATGTCGAAATCAAGAAAATTGTAACTTTGAGGCTACGTAGTCGAAAACTATGAGAGATATTAAAGGCGGTTAAAGACGTTTTAGAGGAACTAGTACACTCTCTATCTAAATAACCATGTTTCAGATTTGGGTTGTACCGGCCATATGATTTTAGAGAGAGTGGAAAGAAAGCGGAACCTAAAATATATTGCAGCTTCCTCTATAAAATCCGTTGCGCCAATACGTCTCAACTCTGAAACATGGTTATTTAGATAGACAGCTTACTAGTTCCTCTAAAATGTCTTGATATCTCTCATAGTTTTCAAGCTAGGCAGGCTCAAAGTTACAATATTCTCAATTTCGTCATCCCGTAACTTTGAAACAAAACGTTTTTCGCCCTATGTTCGTATGGATATTTTTTTTTTTTTTTTTTGTTTAGGTGTGAGGATTTCACCAGTGCATTTTAGCTACATAATAAATGAACACTGTATATATATATATATATATATATATATATATATATATATATATATATATATATATATATATATATATATATATATATATATATATATGTTCGTTCAGAGCGAAGGTAAATACGTTAAAATTACCGTAAAAGTTATGCTTAAGGTTTAGAAACTGATGGAAGACATTAGGCACTTGAAGAAATTAATGGATTGTGTTATGCACTTAGGGAAACTATTCAAGTATTATCAAAAGTAGAATAATAGAGTAGTAATAATTAAAAATGCAAATTTAATGATAAAGCTGTACTGTCATTATATTGTATTACAATGTCTCCTTCGTGGCTAAGTGGTTAGCAAACAAGTCTTGGCGTGGGAGATCTGGGTTCAATTCCCGGTGGAAGTCCATGTGGTTCGGATTCCACGTTAAGCTGTAGACCCACGTCTCTTATAGTTTCAATGCTGACAGGGTCACTAAAATCCAAATTAAAAAAAAAATACTGTATTGCAACATAGGTTCAAATGTTATGCTTCTCTTACATGATTCCTCAATAATCTTACGGAACTGATTAAGAAATGCTTCATGAAATTCGTTTGGTTCAAGTGGAGGCACAAAATCCTATTGTAAATCCTAAAACAAAAAAGAATTAAACAAATGTTTGAAAACCATATTGAAATTTTCTGAAACCAGTCAATCGTTTGGAACTGCAATATATATTTTCCGGAGTGCATTGATCTCAGCAGGAGACCTATAATCTCCTCTCTCTCTCTCTCTCTCTCTGGTCCACTATACTACAAATAAGAGGTAACCATTCTCTTTAATACATATCTCATTTCCTCTAAATTTACCTAAAATGTTCCTCAAAACAGGAGCAGTTGCTGCTGGAGCGAGTGGCGTGTAGTTCAATCCAACTCTCTTCGATGTGAGATAATGTGGTGAGGAACTGCCTATACTGTGAAGCTTGATCTTGGAGATAGTCTGTACAGTCCCAACTGCACTGGCTTTAATCCTCGGCTGTGGTTCAGATCTCACGTTAATAATAGGCCTCGTCCTTCGTAATCACAACATTATATAAGGAAGCAAGACACAGTAACTGAAAAAAATAATAACCTCAAACTCAGCTATTGCTTCTAAACTTATTCAATGGATCATACATACTTCAATACCTCCCTCCCAATTCTGAGTGCAGTCTCTTTATTAAAACTTGTTGTTCTTGTAATAATTATATTTATTTTAAACATATTTTTAAGTACAATTAATTTTACAATTAAGTTACTTTTGAAAAATCCCCTAAAATTCATCTGAACGACTCCGAAAACTATGGATTGGACATTGATACCGATAATTTTTTATGTCTTTTTAATGTCACTCCTTTCCTCCCGTTTCCGTCTCTTACCAAAAATGTGCTAATAGTCTAACTCTAAGTTATCCATGGTCCCTTATGTATCAAATATTATCAAAATCAGATCAGCGGTCAAGAAGGAGTTAAATCTGAAACATCTTTACGTTCATGTTTATATATATATATATATATATATATATATATATATATATATATATATAAATCTTCGGAATATTATTCGTCGTAGAACTGACGTGAGAAGCTTTCCTGCGTCATGAACCTCTTCGTCACTAAGTCCAATTTTCTGTTTTAATACCATCCATCAACTGTAGCCGCTTTAGTCCCCTCAAGATTTTTCTTCCACCACACCATCTATTTGGTTCCACAGAATACATTTCCTTCTCAGCCAATGTCCCAAGCAGTTTCTCTTCCTCTTTTTAATTTCATCGAGAGGGGGGGGGGAGAACGATGGCTCAGTGGTAGAGCACTTACCTCTGGTGCGGAGGGTATCTGTATCGATTTCCGGCCAAGTAAGTTTGTGGTGGACAACATCGCGTCCGTGGGCTTTCACAGGGTACTCCCGTTTCCTAGTACATTCTCATGCCACCAATTCTTCCATCATCATCCACTTGCCTTTATCATCGTCTCCCTCAGCCTAAAGAACATAATTGTGGGACGTTAAACTGAAAGATTTCATTTCATTTTTTAGTTACATCGAAAATTGTTCTTTTTTCTGTTGCTATTCCTAGCACTTCCGAAGGACAGAAAAAGCTGAGTGAATCCTACTCCTGTGGCCTAGAATTCAACATTTCTCTCGAGTATTCCAGAATCATAATAGCTACAACATAGATGTTTCTATGTTTCTTGCTGACTTCCTTTTTTAATTGATATATTACCCACGTCTGTGCTATAAAAACTGCACATTTACATAAATTCTTGCTCAGAGGGACAGATAAATTATTATCATTATTTTGGTAAGAAAACACGTACATGTATATTACACACAGTTCAATGCTAGTTTCGTTTGTTAATAAACTAGAGACAAACTAAGAGTAGAGACTAAAGAAGAAAGACATCAATATACATACAGCAATCACAATGTTGTTGTAAAGTAAATACTCGAAATAGTATCCCACTTCTAAGCACTAAGCACTTTTTGACACAATCGAAAAACTCATAAATTAACTACTTTTAAACTGATATCAAATTTATATTCTACTCTTTGCATGTACTAAGGGTGCGGTGGCTCAGTGAACTCCTAGAAAGCTTGCTAAAAAGGCATATCATATACCGTTAGTATCTGGAACTCCCACAGTTTCTCGTGTAGAAAGACTGAATCTCATCTATCACTGAAAGCATATTTTATAAGCACTACACATAATCCTGTTTTACCATAATACTTACGTATTAAGTTACATAAAGTCGTACATGCTAATTTTGTTACATCTACTTGGTTAGAACGTATCCAATTACTTGCATGCAACTTTTGTGGACAGGAAGATAATTGTCAACATCGACTTACGATGTTTCCGAGGATTTACCCTCTGGCATTTATTACAAACTTGTTAGGATATGGATGCCATTCTAGGATTCAAGCATTTCCAGATTTTCTGTTGCGAATTTGCGATTTTTTGCGACATGCAGAGTCCTAAACATATTCGTGATTTAGCGCTCTGATTGTATGCTTTTACGATGTATTTAGTCCTTAATATGTACATCAATTAGAATGTCAATAAAAAATCTGTTTTTGTGTGATGTTCCTTCTTATTATAGCTCTTTTGCTAACCAGGGGTAAAAGTGGATTTGAAAAGGTAGAAGGACAGTAGATAGCAGCATGTCGTCACGACGTCCCCCTGCCTATCTTTGCCCGTTGTAATTTTTTAGGAACTGGGCGGACGCCGTACATATTTTTTGGAGGTGGAAGGACGATGTCCCACCGCATTTTCCCTCACTTTTGCCCCTGACCCTATGTCATACATTGGGTTTTTAGATTTCCAAACTATGTTATGCGTAAATACCGGAAGTCCTTATAGAACTATTTTGCCCGACCGTCCGTCAGTCGATAGGTATCAGACCAAAAAGGATAAGAGATATTGGGAAGCGTTTTATTCTTCAATTGATTCAGATGCCAGGTTCCATTTCCTCCGTTAACTCTCTATTAAAAAACAAGTGGTTCAAATTAGCCATTTCCAGTTCCAATTTGTATAGCCATAGAACGAAAACGGTACCAGATAGCTAGAAGCGTTTGTTTGAAGACAATTCAGCGTCTCAAGAGAACATATAATAACTATTTACAATACTCTACCCGGGTCAAAAGTGGTTCAAATTTATGGTTACTTCCGGTTTAAATACTGATTTATGTAGAGCATAAACAGTAAACGATATCAAGGAACTTTTTTTTTTTTTTTGGCAATCGATTCAGCATCCCAAGAATAGATTCAATCTTCTCCGTTAAAGCTCTATTCAAACCAAAAGTTATTGAAATTAACCATATCCGCTTTTAATGCTTTCACCACAGAACAAACAGTAACATATAGCGAGAAGTGGTGTGGTTTCTTGCAAGCAATTCATCGAGTCAAGACAATACATCATGATTATGCTCAATACTCTACCAAAACCGGAAGCGGTTCAAATTTACTATTACTCCTAGTGTCAACACCGAACTACATAGAGCAAAAAAGCTTTGAGATATCAATATATGGTGTTTGCAATCGATTCAGCTCCCAAGTATACGTTCTGTGCCCTCCATTAACTCTTTATTCAAACCAGGGGCGGATCCAGAGGGGGGCGATCGGGGCGATCGCCCCCCCCCACAAGAGGAAACTTTCTTATTTTATATATAAATAAACCCATCCATAACAAGTTTGGAGCTCTTAAAAGTAGCAGTATTACCGCCGACCGCCCCCCCCCAGAAGTCCGTCCTGGATCCGCCCCTGATTCAAACCGGAAGAGGTTGATATTGGGTATCTTCGGTTTCAACATTTATAGTCATGGAACAAAAATGGCAGTAGATAGTGACAAAAGGTTTATTATTTAAACCTTATTTAATTCAGGGTCTCAAGAGAATATATAATTTAAATCCGAAACACTACACCAAAAACGAGAGTGGTTAAAATTTACTATTACATTCGGTTTCAATATGAATTTCGTAGAGCAAATACGGTATGAGATACCCGAGATGCGGTTTCTTGCAATAAATTTAGCTTGCCAAGAATATGTTCAATCTTTTCCAGTAACTCTCTATTCAAACCAGAAGTTGTTCCAATTACCTTTTAAGGTTTCAATATTTACCACCATAGAGCTGAAATGGTAATAGATAGTGACAAATGATTTCTTCCAATCGATAAAGCGCCTCAAGAGTATATTATATCATCACAACCCGCAACACTTGGACAAAACCGTAAGTTGTTGAGTTTACTATTACTTCTACTTTCAATATTGATTTTCATAAAGCAAGAACTGTAAAATACATCGAGAAGCAGATTTAGCAATTGATTCAGCATTTAAGAAATAGGTTCTATATTCTCCCTTAACCTTCTATTCAAACAGGAAGTTTTTGTAATTAACGATTTTTCGTTTCACCCTTTATCGCCATAAAGCAAAAGCAGTAATGGACAGCGATTAATATCTTTTAAATATGGATTTATAGTGTCACAGGAGCAGGTTCTATCTTAGATTTTATTAATCTATTACAGCCAATAGTTATAGATGTACTGCTTCAGTGTGAGTATTAAATTCTTGTTGTTTAGAAATATACCGTGGTTCCACACTGTGAAACATAATTCACTTGTTAAGAATTATGCGTTTTAATTTAGCGTTTTGATTATTTTAAAATTTTATGTATGTATAGTGTACAATCACAAAATAAAGAATTTTGTCTTGCAAGTGGCAAAAGAGGGAAAATTTTCCCAACTCTATTCACGTGATTTAACTTCATCGAAAGACTTGCTGCTTTCCCGTGAGGTATTCAAACAGAATTCTCTCTGATGCACACCCAGTGTTCGTTGAAAGCAACCTTGGTTTCGATACTAAACTGAATTTTTCCAGATGAGGAGAGAAAACAGTAATTAAATTTATTTTTTACGAAAATAGAAAAACAGTCAAAATAATTCTTACGCAATAATTTGCAACTGTGTTATTACGTGTTATAATAAGTTTACATATGAAAATATAAACGTTCTATCACAGCAGTATTCATCCTTCCCAAGTGCTTGGGCGCAATCCTTCCAAATTTACCTCACTCAGCAAAAATAATACATAGGGAACTACTTCACTTGGTAGTCTGGCTCCTTCTTTTAAAACAAAATCAGTCTTTGTTCACTTATGCCTTCGGCTACAATTTTGTTTTTCGATCAAAACAGAATGCTTTTTCTACTCTTTTTTGAAGTTTAATGTTCCACTTTCATGCACCGAGGCTAAGGGAGATAGAGATGATAGAAATAAATTTGAAAAGTGGGAGGAATCGGGAAAACCTACGCACATGGTGTTTTGGCTACACAAAGCTAAGTTGGCGCGAAATGGAACCGAACCAGGACCCTCAAGCACCAGAACCACTCTCTTTCATCCCAAAAGAAAATTCATTCTTTTCTATGACAAATAAGTATTAGATTTTCAAACTATGCCATGTGGAAAGTCTTATACAAAGGCTATGTCTGCCCGTCTGACTATCGACAGTATCGAAACTTTTTTTTTTTTTTTATTTTAACAATTCATTCAGTATTCGAAGAATAGGTATCGTCTTTTCTGTTACTATTATATTCAAATCGGAAATGATGGTAATGAACCCTTTTCTGCTTCACATTGATCACCATAGAACGAAAACTGTCATACATAGCAGCAAACCTTTTCTGCGGGGGGTGAAATGATCCAGCGTCTCAAGAAAATATCCTATCCTATCCTATCCCAAATAGCGTATCTTTAACATTCTACTAAAACCAGAAGTAGCAGAAATTTATTAGTATTTCCGGCTGCAATATTGATCTCCAGAGAGACAAACGGTAATAGTATCGAGAAGCAGATTTTCGGAATAGATTCAATGTCCAAAAGTTAAGTTCCATTTTCACCTGTAATAGTCTACTAAAATGGAAACAGAGATATTTATTAATACTTCCAGTTTCAACATTGATACTCAGTGAGTCAACACGGTAAAATATATCAAGAAGAAGTTTTTTTTTTTAAATAAATCCATCGTCCAAAAATTAGGTTTTACATCCTCTGATCTCTATATTCAAAGAGGAAGTGTAGAAATCAACCATTTCCGAAATAATCGTTGATCGCCATAGAACGGAAGTGGTATTAGAAAGTGATAAATGTGTTTTTTTTTAAATATAAATTTCATTCAGTGTCTTTACAGAAGATCCTACCATTTCCTGTGTCTCACTAAGTGGCCGAAATTTACTAGTACTTCCGGGTTACATATTGATCTCTATACAGCAAAATCTGCAAGGATTACAGTTAAGCGGTTTTTCCGAATCCATTGAAAGACAAAAGAAAATCATGTCAACCAGAAGTGGCAAAAATATACGATTTTCGGTTTCAATACTGGTTATAATAGTGCGAAACGGTAATACAAAGAGATAAGTGGTTTTCCAATATATAGTTAAAACTATAGGAATAGGTTAATTCCTCTATTGCAACCAGAAGTGATAGATTATACTACCACTTCCGGATTCAATATTGATTCCCATAGAGCGAAAACGGTTATAGGAGACTACAAATTACTTTTAAAAAATTACATGCATTCAGTATTCAAAAATATATTTGATCTAAGCTTTACTCCTCTATTGAAACTGTAAGTGATAAGGAACACCTGATCTTTCTGTTTAATATTGACTAACTAATTTGCTAACTCTATGGTCTATGGAACCCAGAGGTACAATGCCCGGTTCACAAAAGCTCTCCACTGACTTCTATCCTTAGCCAACTGGGTCCAGTTTCTACTTTGTATACCTATATCTGCGAGATCCATCTTAATATTGTCCTCCCATCTGGATATAGGCCTTCGTAATGGTCGTCTCCCTATTGGATATCCAATTAAAACTGAAAGCGTTTTTTTTTTTTTTTCATTCTGGTTACATGACCTTTCCACCTGAGCCTTCTAGATTTGATGATCCTAACAATGTTTGGTGAACGGTTTAAATTATGTAGTTCATCGTTATGAAGCTTCCGACATTCCCCATTCACTTTCTTCTTGGGTCCGAGTATTCATCTCAGGATCTTGTTCTCAAATACTTTCAGTCTACGTTCTTCCCTCAGAGTAAGCGACCATGTTTCGCAACCATACAGAACAACAGGCATGATTATCGTTTTGTATATTTTAAACTTCAAATTCCTCGCCAGCATTCGCGACGATAAAAGATTTTGAACTGAATAATAACACGAATTCCCTGATTTTAGTCAATATTTAATTTCTTCGTGAATATGGTATTCGTCTGTTAATATTTCAAATACCCTAGGTATTTGAAAATTGACTTCTATATAAGTTATCGTAAAACATGTGAATAAATTGTTTTCTCATATGGATTCAGCATAAGATAAACATATTCCATCTCTCACATTATCCCCCTATTCCAACTGGAATTTTCAATATTGTCGATTCGTCTATTACAAATTTGAATTCGCATAGTTTGAAGGTCTACCGTAGTTTCACAACTGTGAAACAAAACTCAGTTGTTTGATAAGTGGTAATATTGCTGTATACTTTGCAGTATTGCTAACACTGTATGCTTGTATTATTAGACTTGTCGATAGCAGAGAGTTTTAAAAAAGTGATTAAGCTTACACTTCTGGTGCGTGGAGTCCCGGGTTCGATCAAAGTTCACAATAAGTAAGCCCTGTGATAGACAAACATTGTATTCTTGGATTTTCTCGAGGCCCGTTTGCTCCTAGTTCCTTGATTCTACCATTTCATTCATTCTCATCACTACCATTTCCATTAGCCTACGGGGCATAACCATGGTACGTAAAATTGAAATATTTTATTTCGTTTTCTTTGTATATACTATATATTAGTAAACAAAAACACAAATTCACACAAGTTCACTCTTTTGTGTTAATTAAGAAAAGGAGAAACTAAATTTGGAAGCAATGAAATAAAATAACCTGTGGGTGAGGCTTGGTTTTGCTCTGATAAATTTCGGGAATTTCTCCATGAGATGGTTAACTGCATATGCTGAAAACTGTGAATGTTGATTTCTCTCTCTCTCTCTCTCTCTGCAACACATACATAACTTTTGACGCTGAGAGAATTTGATTACCAAACACATATAGCATCTAGACTTTGCTGAAAACATTAACAGAAGATCGTTTCTGGAACAACCAGCCAACGAACCTATGCATACTCGTTCACCTACATTTTGCCGTTTGATGATACAGACTCCCTTCCCAGAAGCAAACATCACATCAACATCATTCAGGTATTTGAAAAGAAATAAATAAAAAAAAGTAAGTAATAAAAATAGAGACGTAGAAGATCATAAATTTGTATGAAAAGAAAAAGAAAAACTTAGGTAGACTACCATTGACTTTAAAGAGCTAGCAAACACTGTACTCTAAATGTGTAACGGGAGAAAAAGCATAAGATAAAATATTAATTGCAGAATAACTTTCTTCTTTACCTTAGGTCATGTTTCTTCTCGGCACTGCTTTTTACAACCATCACAATTAGCACCTCCTAATTTATACTGTACTACCATATTATTAAAATTTATACAATATTCAAAACATTATTCTGTCTACTTTCTGGAGATATCTCTGATTTTTTCTCCCAAAGCTATTTCTTGTTGGTTATGTTGTATATTAGTGGCCAATTGATATAATCACATCTTAATCTATTTACAGAATTAACCGAGGTTAAACTTTGATCGAAACTAACGAATCTCTAAGTAATATACATCAATTATCTTGCAAGTCATGAAAGTTTTAACTCATTGTGACGTATAAATTATGCAGTGTCCACCTGCAACAGTCATTTTCAGTTGGATAACACATGGCGTAGTAGCAGCACGTTGATAATACATGGCGAGTAGCAGTACGTTGGATAATACATGGCGTACTAGCAGCAGGTTGGATGATACATGGCGTAGTAGCAGTACCTTGGATAATACATGGCGTAGTAGCAGTACATTGGATAATACATGACGTAGTAGGACGCTTTTATAATCAGGGAAATAAATGGGAGAAACGTAATGAGAAAATAAGGAAGAGTTGAGATAGAAGAATAGAATAAGGAAGTGTTGGTAGCACGCGCAGTCATGAGTCGACGAATGATATGACAGCAAAGAATCGATTATGTTATCGACCTCGACCTTATTATTTCCTGTTAACACCGTCTTTTATCACCGGCAGGATATGTGCCTACTCCTTCTCCTCTCCGTGTGGGTCAGTGAGAATAGGATAATCAGACTGTAACGTTACAGAGCATTCAGTTGGAAATGACATAAGTTTAGGCTGGAGACTGGTTTCGAGCCCAGACAGGTTTTTTAACTTCATTTGTGAAAAAGGGACAGGAATGCGTTCTCACTTTTATAAAAACTGAACAAGATAGCATAAAATTAGGATGTATTGTAACTTGTACTCTACAAATTACAGATTCGAGAAATTCTGAGCCAAAACTATTCATTAATATCATGAGACAGACACTATTCCAATCATTCTAATATTCTGTAAATTACAAATTTCAACTGTATTATGAACATACTGAACTTGCGGTCTTATGAAACTCTCGGTCGTAGAAAGTATTGAATCCACCAATCGATACCAAAAAGAGTTAAGTTTGAATATTTGCTTTTGCGTCTTTATCCAGCACCGAGATTATGAAGGACGGAATGTACTATCAATGTGGGCTCCCAGCCACGACTGTAACTGAATCTAAAATAGTTGGCGGACCATCATCATGCAGAATCAAGCCTCACAGTATAGGTCGTTTCTCACCATAAAATGTTGCTCTAAGAGTGCTGGATTACAAGACAATTCCACTGACCCTAACTTATATTACAAAGAGAATACATACAGTATATACATAAAATCAAGATACAACTTCCTTTAGTTCTAGCTCACATGTTTATTTTCATCTGGATTTAGTAAAAATGTCTGTCGAACATTGGTGTAAGAAATACGAAAGAAAGTATCTACTTCCTATATGATTCTTCCAACTTTCCAAAGTGGACAAAATCTTGCAATTTGCGTACGTAAACAATAATATAAATTGGAAAGATCACGTGGATACTATTGTAGCAAAGCTGAATTCCCATTACATTCACCATATATATTAAACTATACTAGTATACCTAGGTATAGTCAATCTTGGATTTTCACGCGCACCAATTTTAAGATTTTTAAGAAAAGTTCCTATCTTTTAAAATAAACAGTAAGCGCTATCCATGATTTACCTATTTGGAAGTGGGAAATGAAAATGGGTGTTTACACTGCAAGTTCCATTCGATTTTTGTTGTAACATATACAGAACACGTCAAGTTTTTATATATTATTATCAATCGAGAAGCTCTCGAGCCTTTGGAACAACTGATTTCCATTTTCGTTGTATTGTTAGTAGTATAGAAACCTTAGATTTATAGTTAGGGTCTATCTAGTGCTTAGAGCAACAGAAACTGTTGTTTATTATTATTTCTAGAATGTATTCTACAGTAATACAACAGTAAACATAATTTTGACGACCCATTACAGTTCTTGTGATTCTACAAAGTTCTAACCGAGAATGTACAATTCCGAACGAGAAATGTGAATCCCTAAGTAATATATAAAGCGTATTTTTACAATACATAAGGAAGACATGGTAGTTCAGTGGTAGAGTATTCACTTTTGTTACGATCGTTAGTGGTGGACAACATAATGTCCATGTGTTTTTCTTGACGTTCTTCTGTTTCCTCCTACATTCTCATCCCACCAGTTGTTTCATTGTCGTTCAATTTAATTAATTACCCGTCTCCTATACTACAAACATCATAACAGGTAAACCATAAACTAGAAATTTAATTTGTTTACGATATAAAAAAGATGGAAATATATGCAAATACCACACTTGTTAAACATAGCTAATTTTATGGGCATTCACCTGCTGTAAACCACTTAATGTATGACTCTAAATGTAAAATGGTATAAAATATTCAAACAATTCATTAAAATATTTTTTGTAAAATATATATCATTTAGAGAGCATTGGCTCTCGACCGATGTGTCACGATACACTGGTGTGTCACACAGTCGCCTAGGTGTGTCGCGAAATTTTAGAATTTAAAATTCATGAAGAATTTAATAATAATTAGTTAAAATCGAGACAGACTGTACCAGTCAACACCTCCAGCGGTAGCAATAGTGCTCAGAGTTATAGTGTCATTATAAAAACTAATTTGGTTTCACTATTATAATAGATATTATTATTATTATTATATTTATAATAAAAATATCAAACAAGTGTATTGCGATGTCCTGTTTGCTCAGTACAGTGTGTCGTCAGTCAAAAAAAGGTTGAGGACCACTGGTTTAGAGGAACAGAAAGATATGTCGAGGAAAAGAGAATTTAATGTCCCGCATCCATCTCTTTTTCTTAACCAGATGGATGATTAATGAGAGGAAAGAGTTGGCAGTATAAGAGTAGGGAGAAAGAGATAGAACTTCGATAAAACACACGGACAAGGAAGTTGTCCACCATAATAAACTTATACGACCTGAAATTGGGCCAGGGATCCTTCGAACCAGAAGTGAGCGCTTTATCACTCGATTCACTGTGCCCTACAAAATACAAATGTAGGATTTCTGACTTCACCCTATGCATCTAATGATCTTACCAAACATTTTGTAGTAGTTATACATAATAGGTAATAGAGAAGGCTTAAGTTTCTGATCCCTGCTCGTGTTTTAGGTATGAAAAATCTTTAAAAAAAAAAGCACGCAGGTACATGAATTCAAAGATAAATCCTACTTGGATTTTGAGAATCTTAAGTTTCTGGCCAGCCCTCGGGACGTTATTCATGTGGAGGTTTGGCTAAGCTTACGAATGAAAATCTTACTGTATGTTGTTATTATAACTTACAGCTACGATGCACTGTACTTACTATAATAGCCAGAACCGTAGGTATAATTCTGTAATGCAGTTCTCTTAGAGGTGAAGTAATAAACTGAAATCTTTATTTTACATTCCTGAGTGCATGGTGGCTGAGTGCTTGTCTCTGGTGCGAGGGGTCTCTTGTTCGTTTCTTGTCCAAGTAAGTTTGAGGTGGACAACATCGTGTCCGTAATTTTCTCGGGGTACTCGCGTTTCCTTCCACATTATAATTCCACTAATTCTTCTACCATTATTCACTTGCCTTATCATCGTCTCCCTTAACCTAAAAAGCATAACAGTGAGACGTTAAACTAAAATATTTAATTTTCATTCTCATTCATTTTACATCTGACAGTTATACCTTTTAGTTAAAGGAGATAGTGATGAATAAAATAATGAAATGAAGAAAGTGGAAGAAAAATTCACCACACACGATGTTCGTCCACCACAAAGTCTACTTGGCGCGAGCTGAGATCGAACCAAGGAGCTCAAGCACAATAGGTGAACGTTTACCACTGAACCACTGCGACCCCAGGCAAGAACGTGTAGTGAGGAACAGCCACATACTGTGAGAGTTGACTTTTCATGATGGGGTTCGTACTCACCAATTGCATCGGATTAAGGCCACACTTATGGGTAGGAACTCAAGTTAATAGTAAGATCTGTCCCTAATAATCTCGGTGTTGCATAAGGATGTAACATAAAATCCCAAACATGTAAAATAGTTAACGTATCATATATTTCTCTAATTTATTATTATTATTATTATTATTATTATTATTATTATTATTATTATTATTATTATTATTATTATTATTATTTGTTTAGAAACTCTTATGTTTCTCATCGTTTTCTTCTATGTATTTGTTTCACCTTTTCAAAATTCATCATTCGTTGACAATTTGAGTCAATAATCTCTCATGTATTCTTGTTCATATAGATGGAAGTAAACGTGTATGTAGATTTCACGTTTAATATTTTACGTACACTAATGTGAGACATAATGAAGCAACATAATTTTCCTGTCTGGTCGAGAAACGACAAAGAAATAAAGAAAGAGAGAAAGAAAAAGGAGAAGTGATGATAGCAGACGGATCTACTTTCCACTCTTTGTGATTCATTTTTATTTGTCGCAGGGGAAAGTCAGTCTCTCAAAGTGGTTCTGTGGGCTGTGCTACATTTTTGATTAGCAAGCAGATACGATTCTCCTACTTACGCTTATTTCACCATTCCGAATTTACATTAAGTTGGCAACACTAATTAACGAATGACCTTCATGTCACGTAGATCCATTTTTTCGTTTATTTCATTTCTCTGCTAAATTTACCATTCTGATTTCCCTCACAAAATTACTGAATATTTACTCGAAATCGTTATGCAATTATTTTTCGTATAGTGCTTGATTTTTTTTTCGAACGACATGATGTAAGGTCATAGGTTGCACATTATTTTTGGCAAAATAATAGCTTGTAAGGTATTAACGGAGCAGAAGAATGACAATCTTTTAAGTTCTAAGGAAAAAGGGGTCTCAGGAGTTCATTTTTAATCAACACTTATTTAATTATTTATGTTCTGAATCTGGATCAAAGTACATTAAACTTATAATAGTAGTGATTCGGGATTTGGATTAGGAACTCAAATCACGGTATTATAATTTTTCTTTGTTGGTGTCCCTTGAATATTAAGGGGCAAGGTGGTTCAAAAGTAAAGCGCTCACCTCTGGATGTAGGTACCTCTGTTTCGATTCCAGCCCAATTGAGTTTGCGGTAGGCAACATCGTACCCATGGGTTTTCTCGGAGTTCTCCCGTTTCTTTCAACATTTCCACCCCACTAATTATTTTGACATTATTTGCTTTCATTAATCATCCACTTCTTTCAGCCTAAAGGGCATAAACATGGGATGTTAAACTAAAACGGTCATTTCATTTCATTTGAATATCAAGCATACACACGAGCATAATTTGGTAGGTGTGGGTAGAAAACTCTAAATTTAGTGTAATTGATCCTTGGCGTGCAAGATGTTTAGAAAAAGAAAATTGAGAAAAAATTTAAGATTGATGCACATTTTCTCAACTCAAGAACTTTTAGAATGCTGCGTGTATATATAGTGAGATTAAAATGTCTAGAAGAAAAGATAGAAGAGACACGACTGAGCCGATTAGACCATGTTATGATTTAGGACAACAGCTTTCTGGAAAGAAATGAAATTATAACGGAAATCAAGGGAAAACGAAGAGAAGGATGACTTAATAACAGTGGTGAATTCAGATATGTCCAAGAGGGGCTGAGCTTCCTCTAGAATATATATGCGCTCCCCTAGTATCTATACACATGCATTAAAATATTTGCTTTTTTCTGTTTTCCTTTTTCGGAAGTAACAGTCTTAAAAGAAAAGATGTTTTTTGTTGTTTTTTTTAAAAAGAAAATTAGTTTCTTCTTTTGTCCAACCTAATTTTTCTAATTAACAAATCGCGTTATCGTATAAAGTCTAAGTTAAATAAGAACTTGGAAATTAGATACAGACGCACACAAATGCTTTACAACGTTAATTAGGGAAAAATGGCAAGTCGCTAGTTTCGTTGCGACAGATTCCTCCTGCTTTATTGCAATCTAGAACAGAGCCCTCCTTAAACTTTTATTGCCCTCCCCTTGTACAAAAGTCTGAATTCAACACCGCTTAATGAGAAGCAAGCTGGTAATCGGAGGTGGAATAGGTTCAAGATTGACTGTTCTGAAGGGGAGATAGTTATTAGAAACAGCTATTCTATATGAAAAATGGGAAAAGTGATAGATGATGATTTATATAGTTTATGTAATTCCTAATGCATTGACTAAACTTAGAATCCGAATCTTTGAAAACTCTTCCAGAACAACAAGCAGGTAAATGAAAATAACCATATTGACGTGCTTTTTGGTGGTGCTGACAAAATAAGAGATAACTTTATATATAATTTTGTAGTGAGCTAATTTTATTGATATATTCATACAGAAGTATTAGAAAACTATTAAATGATCTTCTAAATAAAACAACAAACAATTCTTCTTTTTCTTTCTTTATAACTGACTTCGAATAAATATAACTGTCTTAAATTTTCACATTTCGTAATATTGACCCTATCTCATTTCATTAGAAATCTTACTCGTAAAGTTCAGGCAAACAATACTTAAATAAAGAATAACTTCATTGATATTAAGACTTTGATTCGAAATACGAATATTTTAGGTTTGGTTCGAACGTTGAATCTAAAAGTCTAGTTAATTAGATAAGTTCTTTAAAAAATGTATCGTACGTGCGGTTTTCAATGCATTAACGTGCACCCTAGTGACTCTGAAGTAGAAAGTAGGAAAAAGTTTATGGGCATATGACGTGAAGAGGAATATATTGACCGGTATTACTGCACTCTGCATAGTAGTAAAATAATAATATAATATGAACTTGAAAAAATATTATTCGAGAATGCCTGCGTTACGAATATACGTTGTGCGAGCGAAGTGCGATTACAGCTGCTCCAAAAATACAGATAGAGCATTTTAAGAGAATACAATGCTCGTAAGAACAGCCTATAAGTGGTTCAGAAAGTTTTCATCGGGCAAAAGTTCTTAGAAGATAAACTTCGTAAAGGGTAATTACTAAACATCAACGACGATATATTGAAAACAGTGGTTAAAACTGAGCCTGGTTGAGGTCCAAGGTTATTAACATATGTAATCACCTTTTCTTAAAGATATTTTTTGCTTTAAGGTAACCTATAGATCAGATTTCAAGTTGTACCTCTTGAGGTATTATCCAAAAGAAACGCATCTACGTAAAAACATGTAATATTGAACCGGTCACCATCTAAAATACTGTTAGAGAAGATAAGAGGTAAGAAGGAAAATGCCCTTATTCATCAAACGGTTATTTTTTCAACGAAAATCTTAAAAGTTTAGATACTTCAGTTGGAATAGAAACTCAAAATTTGGCATGCTTGTAGTTTTTTTTTCTGAAACTGCCAAACAAGCAAATGAGAAAAATAAAATAAAAATGCTGTTTTTAAGGGGTTCTTTATACACATATATAATTCGGCCTCATGTGTTTTTTAAAACATCTATTGAAAGTAGAAAAAAATATGAAGTGTTTTAACGGAAAGTAGAAGCGGTATTAGTTAAAGTTCAAACGTAATTAATAAGGAAAAATGAATCGTAACGAGTAGTTGACACTTTGTGGATGACAAAACAAAGACTGCTGTAAAAACTTAAATGCGAGTGAACAAGCAGAGTATCAAGAAGCAAAGCATGAAATGTAAGATCCGAGTCCGTAGATTGAGCAAACGTGGTGGTCTTGGGAGTGAAGTTTCCAGCCGGCCAAAGGCTAGTCTTTCTACACAAATTGAAAGTGGTAGAAATCCACTATATTTACTACTAAAACAATAAGAGATGGTGTGAAATGGCTTTTTGATATGGTTTCAGAATACAAAGAATAGATTTCATCTTGACATTTATCCCTCTGTTGAAACCGGAAGTAGTGAAAATCTACGATTCCCAGATTCAGATTGAGTAAAGTCTATGGCCTATGAAACTCAGAGATTCAATGCCGCGTTCACAAAAGCTCTCCACTGACTTCTATCCTTGGCGAACTGGAACCAGTTTCTATTTTATATTTCTATTTCTGCGAAATCCATCTTAATGTTGCCCTCTCATCTGTGCCTAGGCCTTCCTAATGGTCGTTTTCCGATTGGACATCCAGTTAAGACTTTAAAAGCTTTCCTACTTTTTTTCATTCTGGCTACATAACCTGAGTCTCCTAGATTTGATTACCCTAACAATGTTTGGTAAACGCTATAAATTATGTAGTCCCCTGTTATGAAGTTCAAAAGCAAATAGCATGAAATATTCCAAGAAATTTTCGAACTTTTTTTACTCCATTGATATTTATGATAACATTGTAACACCTATACATAACTCTCTAACTAACTCTATGGCCTATGGAACCCGGAGGTTCAACGCCGCGTTCACAAAAGCTCTCCACTGACTTCTATCCATAGCTAACTGCATCCAGTTTCTACTTTGTATTCCTATCTCTGCGAGATCCATCTTAATATTGTCCTCCCATCTGCGCCTAGGTCTTCCTAATGGTCATTTTCCGATTGGTCTTCCAGTCAAGACTTTGAAAGCTTTCCTACTTTTTTCCATTCTGGATACATGACCTGAGTCTCCTAGATTTGATTACCCTAACAATGTTTGGTAAACGGTATAAATTATGTAGTCCCTTGTTATGAAATTCCCCCCATTCCCGTTCTTTTTGGGTCCGAATATTCGTCTCAGAATCTTGTTCTCAAATGCTTTCAGTCTATGTTCCTCCCTCAGTGTAAGCGACCATGTTTCGCAACCATACAGAACAACAGGCATAATTATCGTTTTATATACTTTAAGCTTCAAATTTCTCGACAGAATTCGCGACAACCAGAGATTTTGAATTGAATAATAACACGAATTCCGTACTTTTAAATGACATTTAATTTTTTCGTGAATATTGTTTTCGTTTGTTAATATTGATCCGAGACATTTGAAAGTACCACTTTATCAAAAGTATTATTTAATATTTCAACGCATCCATTCAGATTGAGTATTAATTGTTACTGTAAAAAAAGATGATAGAAGTAAGAGAGAAGCACTTTAATTTTTATATGGATTCAGTAACACAAGAATAGGCGCTATCTATGACTTTACTCTCTATCGCAACCGGAAATGGTAGAAACCTAACACTACTTCCGGTAAGAAACAGCAAGAAATGTTTTATATATATATATATATATAGATTTAGCGTTCCAACAATAGGTTTCATCTCAATTCTTACTCTTCTACTGAATTCGGAAGCAGTAGAAACTACGCTTTCAATTTGGTTTCCATATAAGAGAGATAGCTAGATATGGATTTAGTATCCGAAGAATAGACTGTATGATCTTATCCCTCTATTGCAGCTAGAAGTTACAGACAAAGTACTACAAATTTCAGAAGTAAATTTACGTATTTTGGAAGCCTACAATAGTTTCATAATGTGAAACGTAATATATTTATTATTCCTTCACATGGGAGAAAAATATTAGCGTCACATAAGGCATTCTACCAGTTAAATATCATTGGACAAAGCATAAAAGAGTAATGGTATAGGTAACTCATCCCACTTCTATGTATCAATGGTGGTTTGATACTCTCTTCTACAACTGGATCTGATATATATCTTCAAGAAATTCACGCTATCATTAATCGCCATTTCTTAATTCCATCGTATATCATGAACCCTATACCCTGCATCATGATGTATATTAAAGTAAAATAAGGTTACAGATCTATTGCCATGAGGTGCAATACGTAATGCATACTTCATATTACAATGCGTCATTGCAAGAAAGAAGGAGAGAGAGAGAGAGAGAGAGAGACAAATTATCCGTTCTCACGCATAGCTGATGATGTCATTCACAAAAGACAGCATTTTTCTGTGGGTGTTCTGACCGACATTTGAGTATTCAGGATATAAACTTTCTATAACATTATCAAATACTTTATTGTATATATATATATATATATTTGATCAAAAGATTTGGTTTTCTCACTTATCTTCTTTTCTCTCTTTATTGTTCTTCTTTCACTTTATGTTTTCTTTCTTTTCATTTTAGTTTGTTTGACACGATTTTCCAAGTTCAATGTTAACTGAAGATTTGTATTATTTTCGTGCCTTACTTCATTATCACTTGTTTCCACTTCATTGGTTCAATGCACTCAATGTTTAGTTTTGCTATTACTTGTTGTTGACCTTTCGCTTTAGGTTAAATTTATTTGAATTTTTGAATTGCTAAGCTAGCGAAGGTGCTGCTCTAAGTAAGTAACATGTACACGTTCTATTTCACACTTTTTAACCGCATCTACGTACACATTGGATTGGCGTTTCTTGCTGCTGGTGTAGTGAAGTGGTCCGATGCATTAGACTCAACGAGTACAAAAACATCCAATGAAATGGAATTTTGCGTTTATGTATTTATGTCCTGAATGTTAAAGAAAATACGCACACATTTTAAGTATTTCCTATAAACCAATTTCCCCGCTAAGAAGAACGGGCGTTTGGTTAGTATACAAATATCTTAAAAAGTTTGCACCATTAACATAAAACTTAAACACGGTTTCTGGTAGAGATGGCTTGGTCAGTAAAAACTTGACCCTCCACCCACCGTGACCCACTCTGACCCAAAAAAAATCCATCGTCATCAACTCTAACCCATGATCACGCCTTCCTCTCAACTGAATAAAGAGTTTACATTTGTAATAGTAAGACAAGGCCGTGAAATTATCACTAATGGGAGTTTGAATTCTTACGTTTAATTACTCAAACACTGTTTTGTTACTGGTGGATCTGGCCTTCACGATATAAAATGGTAAAGTGTTTATCATGGGCTATATTAAGATAAATTTTAATTTTATTATAATATATATAATTATTTTCTTGTTGAATTACAGATACTTTTCAGTGGAAATTAAGATGATATTTGAAAGTCTCAGATTAAAGTAAACTAAGCCAACGTAAAGGGGGAAAATGAAAGAAAAACAGTGTAAAAATCGACTGTCTCGAAAGCCAAGTAGTACTATTACAATTATTGCTACTACTACAGTTACAAATACCAATATCCAAAAGTGCCTGAAGCCCCCTTCCCCCCTTTTTTTTTTACTTCATCTCAGGTAAGTAAATAGAAACAAATGAAAAAGGGAAGAAAAATGCTGGCCTTGAAAGTAAAAGGTAGAGAAATTCACCAGTGTACATGAGATGTCTACAATAGACTGACCATAGTAGATCGGTGTTTCAGAGTGGGTCACGGTGGGTCGCAACTCAAAAATCTTGACTCACTGACCCATTCCATCTCTGCTTCATTACACCAAATATCGTAATCATTCACTTTCATTAGTCATTCGTCTGCTTTAGACTAAAGGTCATTCATTACGTGTGACGTTAAATTAAAGATTTTTTTCGTTTAATTATATCCTACGTAAAAATATGTAAAATGCTCAAGGAAAGTTGCCCATAGCTTAAATTTTTCCTAGAATTTGTTGGTGGTCTAGTAAAACAGTTTGCAGTGCAGTGTGTGAATTCGGACCTTTCTTTCTCTTTTCTGTTGGATTTTAACAACGTTACGCTTTCAGCAATTCTAGCATAAAATCAATATCAGAATTGATCGTGTTACAATCAACAAGTTGTTTTAAATTATTCATTTGAATGTTCAATTATTATTATTATTATTATTATTATTATTATTATTATTATTATTATTATTATTATTATTATTATTATTATTATTATTATTATTATTATTACATTGGGACACGCGGAAATACGTAGGAACAAATCATGGTTTGTCCAGGAATGCACAAAACTAGCAGAGAAGAGAAAACAGGCAAAATTACGGTGGCTACAAAATCCGAATGAAATAACTACACAAAATTTCGCAGATATCAGGCGGGAAACTTCCAAAACTTTTAGAACAAAAAAACGCGATTTTCTGAAAGCTAAAATTAAGGAACTTGAAGATAATAGTAAAAAATAAAAACATCCGAGACATGTATAAGGGAATCAACGAATTTAAGAAAGGCTATCAACCTCGTGCTTATATATTAAAGAAATCTGACGGTATAGTTCTCACTGACACGGATAGCATCTTAAACAGATGGAAAGATTTCTTTGACGATTTGCTTAACATGCAACCGAAAACTAGTGTGCCTGGAGAAAAGGAGATACACACCGCAGAACCGTATATTCCAGAACCCAACCGAATAGAAGTAGAAAATGCTATAAAGAAATTAAAGAAACACGGATCTCCGGGTGTAGATGAAATTTCGGCTGAGTTAATTTTAGCTGGAGGCGAAAAATTGTGGAACAAGATACACAAACTCATTCTCCTTATCTGGAACAAGGAAGAATTGCCACAAGAGTGGAAAGAATCAAGTAGTTATGGGACAACTAGTCCTCAATCATGAATATTCATGAGTGAGGACTTTTTTGACATTTTAGCAGTTCCTAATGCACGTTTAAAAAAATGGATACACCCTTTTACGCATACTAATGACACATAATGTATGCAGGTGCAGCCGGAGGTTCTATAAAGAACATGACATATAATAAATTGGTTTCCGGTGAAAAGAAATGTTAATTGGACAAGCAGAATACAGAAAAAACCTTTCGGAAATAAAATATGCAGATCACACACGTAGAACAAGGTAATAGATTGTTGGATTCATTAATATGCAGCACATGTAACGCGACAGCTGCTGGAGAATATTTTGGAATTTTGATTGTCGGAATGAGTGAAAGAAAGCAGTGGAAACTTCGAGATCTTTTTCCAAGCTTATTATTGTTGGAATAGGGGAAAGAACACTCTCGAAACTTCTGGAAAGATTTCTTGTAGTATACTTGTTTACTTTTATATGGGAAAGGGATATATTGTAATTGTTGGAAGTATAAGGGGACGGAAGTGTTTGTTTTAATCGGGAATTGATTGCGGATTTTCCGGCATTGAAAAATGATATGACTCGGTGTACTTTTATGGAATTATAACGTGACTAAGATATAGTATAATGTAATATGTAGGGAATCAACATTTTTTTTCATTGCACCGGGAGTCGAATTAGTATTCTGCCACGTGGAGAACCGTACGCTAAATTTTATGCTTGCAGTGCGAACTTGTTACTTATACATAACTATGAATTGTGTATGACATAACAGGTATATATAAATTATATTGTACAGAAAGTTAGCAGAATGCGCTCCCGGGAATCGAACCAGGACTCTTCCACGTGGAGAACCGTACGCTAAATATATTTTTGCTTGCAGTGCGAACTTGTTACTTATATGTAGCTATGAATTGTGTAAGACATAACAGGTATATATAAATTATATTGTACAGAAAGTTAGCAGAATGCGCTCCCGGGAATTGAACCAGGACTTTTCCACGTGAAAAGCCGTACGACAAACATTTTGCTTAGCAGATGTTCTTACTCATATGTAGCTATGAATTGTGTAAGACATAACAGGTATATATAAATTATATTGTACAGAAAGTTAGCAGAATGCGCTCCCGGGAATTGAACCAGGACTTTTCCACGTGAAAAGCCGTACGACAAACATTTTGCTTAGCAGATGTTGTTACTTATATGTAGCTATGAATTGTGTAAGACATAACAGGTATATATAAATTATATTGTACAGAAAGTCAACAGAATGCACCCCGGGAATCGAACCAGGACTCTTCCACGTGAAAAGCCGTACGACAAACATTTTGCTTAGCAGATGTTGTTACTTATATGTGGCTATGAATTGTGTAAGACATAACAGGTATATATAAATTATATTGTACAGAAAGTCAACAGAATGCGCCCCGGGAATCGAACCAGGACTTTTCCACGTGAAAAGCCGTACGACAAACATTTTGCTTAGCAGATGTTGTTACTTATATGTAGCTATGAATTGGGTAAGACGTATAACTGGTGTTTAGAAAGTATATGGTAAGAATTATTATTATTATTATTATTGTAAACTGTTGTGTTTTGTTTCATAAACGCTAGTGTAACAATGAGGTTATATGGCGACAGAACGTTTAACGTTACCGCAGATTGAACTTAAGGGTTTTTTATGTTGAAAGCTAAGGCAATAAAAAGAGAGACCCGAGACTGTTTGAACATATTACCCAGGATGAAATGTAGTAGTGAAGTTAAAAGGGAAACTTTATACTTATATTTTGTAATTGGAAATCGTAATACAGCAAATAATTAAATTTTAATTCTTTTATTGTTTTTAGGTGGTGAAGGAAATAAAAATCTTAATAGAAACACTGGAGAACAAACATTATTTTCCTGAATTGTTTGTTGTTGAAATATAGCGGAGTTTTTTAGTGAAAAGGAGTTATAGATTGGTCGTAAAATATGGATTTACTGAAACCGTTGGATCTTAGTTATATGAAATATCGAAAATATTGGATAATGTGTGATATGAATATTGAATACTGAAATATCGACATAAAAGTTATTATAAGTTTTTACATCCAACGAACATACTGGCTAGACTAAATGAGACGGTGATGATGAGTAATGAATGAATATGGTGGAATGAAGAAAGTGGGAAGAAGCAGGAGAACCACGACAAAAAACCACGCACATAGTGTTTGTGCACCAAAAAGCTAACTTGAAACAAGCTGGGATCGAACCAAGGACCCCATGCACCAGAGGTGAACACTGTATTGCGTACCCACTATAGCTTTTCTATGTATTATATTTGGATGAATAAAGTACACATTTATAATTTGGTGGAAACCGGGGATTGTAGGAGGAAACGGGAGAACTTTACACACAATGTTTAAACTAAAAATACACTTGGAATGAGCGAAAGCATTTAGTTTCAGAAGTGACTTTTTTTTTTTTATTAGCGCTATTTAATGTGTATGAAGGAGGAAAGAAACTGTAGCAGTTATTGGAGAATTATACTTTTGAAACTCTTTATACAAAATTAGGTGTTTATATAACTTCATACATACTAGTAAAGAAGATATATTTAATAACACGTAATGTACGTTAGGGACAATTTTGACATTATTTAAACAGTGTAGGTAACGACACTTAAGGCAATACAAGAGACGGACAATTATTTGACAGCACAGATTTGTTTTATATGCAGATGGAAGCAATTGCTTTAAATAAGAGATAGCACTTTGAACGTATAGTTTGGTTAAAAGTGCTTTACTTTAGAACTCATAACATTAAGTACAAGGTAACCAACACCATTGGCGATAACTATTAGCAGGACTGTGAACGATGGGAATTAGCGTGTTGGAGAGACAGATACATTTTGCGTATATAATAATAATGAGCATGAATATTTAACTTTGGCACCTAGAAGATTATGCAACCGACAAGTTAAAAATGTTTTGAGGATTGCATATTATATTTACAGACAGTCTGATACGATTTTGTATTTTATTTGAAGTGTGATGAATGTTTGTTGAACTAAAAGGGTATTTTATTTATAGGTCTTGTTTGTAAGTTAGAAAAAAACAAGAAAATATTCTTGTAATGGTGTTACGACCGCCAGAAACGAAATAATAGCTAACATGTCCTTTTTACAGTTGATATAGATTTCTGTCAATATTAAACTTTAATAAAAACTAGTCTGAATTTCGACAATTTTAAACTTTATTGTAATTGTTACAAAATGCATAAGAAAATAGTATTTTAATGTATTAGTTGTCTGCATATAGAGTGTATATATATATATATATATATATATATATATATATATATATATATATATATATATGTTGTGAGCGAATACATGGCATACAGTTATAACATATTAGAAGTGTTGTGCTCGAGAAATTAGATTTTCCTAAACGTTAAAGAGATTATATTGTGCAGTTTGCACTTATTGAGTTAAATTTGGTCATTTAAGACGAACTGTGGTTTTGCTCTTTTACCCAACGCAATTGTATTGCATTGAAATACGGAAGTTACTATGTTTGGAATTTTTAGGTATTGTTTTGCTGGTTTTCACGAGCGATTTCGGAGGGCTGTTATTAAAAGTGAAATTTCAACCATTACTAATGCTTGTAACGAGAAAGTATATCATTGAGAAGTGTGGATTTTCTTTGATGCAGATGAGAAGTAGCCCGTGTTTAAGACAGCATGACGAAAACGAATGTTTGCACAACGAATTGAATCACTAATGCTCACACCATGATTAATTTAACTGTATCTGGGACTTTTGATTGATTAGTAAATGAGTAAATTATATTTTAAAGCGGTGTTGAGATTTATTTTGCATTAGGTTTTTAACTACTGTTTGGATTATTTTTTAAATTTATGTTTTATATAATAACAAGATTATAAGGAACAGTATATTAACAGTAAAATGGGTTTTGAACCACAATAGGGACAACGTTAATGCAGTTGCTGTGTATATGAACTGTTATGGAAGATTAATTTTCATAGTATATATCATTTCTTTATGTTATCGTAACTGCAAGAGAACTGTATTATAAGACTACCTACCACATGTAAATAATAGTTAGAGCTAAAATACTGAAGTACTGGCAACTGAATTGTCAGTGAGAGTAATGTATTGTTTTAAAGAAATAAATAAATAGATATTAGAAAAAATAGTCTTAGTTGTTTTCTATGCTATATGAAGAAACTAGTGTTTAAGAAGCAGTGCATTAGAAGAAAAATAATTGGTTTCGAAGAATATTGTAGGAAACTGAAAGTATTTAATACTTAATTTTAGATTATTTTTACAGACATTACCAACGTAACTGAATGATGAACTGTTATCCATTGAACAAGAGTCACTGAGCTTGATACCTTGTGTTTACTTTATGATATGAAGACTTTAAAACTTTTCTTTTCAAAACTTTTTAAAGAAAATTATTGTTGCAGTAGGAGAGAAATGCGTGATATACTGTAGAAAAGTTGATGTTACAGTACCCTTGTGCTCCTTTCTTATAAAAAGAAGTTAGTGTACTATTTTGTTGAGAATATAGATGAAAATATTGTAAAATTACATCTTGTTTTATTGCAAGTAGAATAATGCTACTTCAATAATGCTTAAACGGAGTGACTGTTAAGGCTGGATTCACCCTTCAACAAATTTCAGGATGTGCAGACCCTTACTTGGTATATGCTTTTTAAAAGAAAAAGTTTAGAGAGCTCAATACTTTGAGGTAAAGGATAAAATGTCTATGAAATGCGTAGAAATATACAGGAAAATACTTCTTCTTATTAAGATGATAACGTGAAATACTTATTCCATTTTATATAGTAAAAGGACAAGATTGTACTTTTGTGAATAATTACCTTGGACTTGAAAATTAAACACAACCCTTTTGTTAGACAACCACTAGAAATCCTACGTACAATGAATTGACACACACTGCAGACGCTTTACTTTTATTGATCCTGATAATAAACATTGTATGGTAACCTCTTGAAACTTGTAGACCCACAGTGAGGTATACTCGGATATGGGGAGAGCACTATGACTCAGTCGTAGAACGACATTTTGATGGTCGTGATTTAAAAACGACCAAGTGAACCTTGTGGTGGACAACACCTTTTTCTCCTGCTACTTCCATTTCCTACAGCATTCATTTATTGGCTTAATTGGCTTATCCCTTAACCTAAAGGACGTTCTTCAGAGTAAGGAAGCTATCATGTTTCATAATATATAGTATAACAGGTACGATTGTCGTTGTATATTAAAACTTCAACTTCCTCGATAGAATTTTACAACGACAAAAGATTTTGAATTGAATAATAATATGATTTCTATGCCATGGCGGGCTAAGATCGAACCATGGATTCATCATGCGCCGGAGGTGAAGGATTTGAAGGCGATGAAGAATATTTTATAATTCCACAGTAGCATTAACGATTGTTTGAGATTCTTAGTATACTATGTGATACAAAGGTTACATGAATTTTATTTTGTTCTTTTGGACTAATGTTTAAGAGGACCAGAATGATAGATTTCAAGAACTACCTATGGTGCACGGATTACAGTTTTAATTTTACAGCTTTATAGAGATGCATTCAAAATTATAAGGCCATTAGATTTTTGTATAAGATTCTTGTTGGACTTGATTTGATTTGAGTTTAACGTCTCTTTTCATCAGCGAGGCTATATGAGACGTGAACCTACTGATTAACGTGGAATCCGAACCACATGAGCTCCCGCAGGGAATCGAACCTGGGTAGACTTTTGTTGGAATAAATGTTTTCGCTGGAACCTTTTTTAAAATTTAATGTAAAACTTTAAACATAATGAAGAAAATAAGAACATACTGAGGTGAAATAAACTTGAAAACTCCCACCGTGCAAAAGAATTAAGGAAAACAGCCTCTGTTTTCAAGCTGAGACTATCCATGGTTGAGATTGACCACCAAATATAACGATTATTTTTCTCAGATGATGAGTTTGTATGCTTATGCCAGTAGCTAAAACTGGAAAAGTGAACCAGGTAGTGTTTGCAAAATGGTATTACATGGTTTAATCTCAGAACATGTGCAATTGTGAAGGACAAAAATTCCATGGGTAGTGGGGCTGGTGGAGAACAACAACTTCACGAAACATCTGTTGGTATTAAAATTAACGATACATGAACTTTCAAAAGACAAAATGTTTCTTTATCTGGACTGTTAATACTTTTTTGAAATTTCATCGGAACAAGCATTCAACTTAAACTATAATAAACGAACGAACTATCTAGTTGCATTATAGGAGGGTGATACAGGTGTGGATGAAAAGTTTATGTATTGATTTTTGAGTTGCTACTCGCCAAATTTCACAAGTTTCGTGGATACAAGTTTCTTCTTTTCTGGCTTGAGAGCAAAGCGAAACACTTATTCTGGCATGTAGATATGAGTTTCTGCTTTTTTTCTGGGTTGAGAGCAAAGAGAAAACATTTTGTTCTGGCATGAGTCTTATATACTCATCTATTCGAGACATTTTACAAGTAGGCAACGTTGAATGGTTAATGATTGTAAAAATGTTGAATATGAAGAAAGTGGTAGGAAGTGGAGAACCCCGAGAATATCCACAGGGTGTTGTCCATCACAAATTGTCACGGTCTTGGGATTGAACTAGGGATCCTCGTGCCAGATGGGTGCACTCTACCAATGGATCAAACTGTTTCCATTTAAAGAAGTATTCCGTACAGTGATAATTATGAATGTTGTCTAATATTTTTCTTGTAGGTTTTCGTGTTCATGTTGTTAAATAAAACATTTTTTCTACTAACATTACAAGGGACAAATGATGAAAGCGAATATGTATAAGAAATAATAAAATATTAAATGGTCGTATAAAATAATCTCTAATATTAAAAGTTAAATAAAATTTAATTACTCGCACACAACTCGTATTCAAAAATCAATACATAAACTTTTCATCCACACCTGTATCACCCTCCTATAATGCAACTAGATAGTTCGTTCGTTTATTATAGTTTAAGTTGAATGCTTGTTCCGATGAAATTTCAAAAAAGTATTAACAGTCCAGATAAAGACACATTTTGTCTTTTGAAAGTTCATGTATCGTTAATTTTAATACCAACAGATGTTTCGTGAAGTTGTTGTTGTCCACCAGCCTCACTACCCATGGAATATTGAAAGAAAACGTCTGTCCGTTGCCATAGAAACTGCCGTTTCTAGGGCAACAGATCCTGTCACGGTTAGCCAAAAATTGAAAGAAAACAAAAATTTAACGAAGATAAAAGAGCTAATGTAGAGTTGGAGAGGAGTCGCTAAAATTAATTTTCTTTAACGAGGACGATTACGAAAGATCACTTACTGATTGAAATCCAGATTATTTTCCAATAGAGTAACTTCCAATAAACCTTTTGTTATTGTTAATTATTCCATATCGGACTCCCGAAGAAAACTCATCGAAACAACTTATTGACCGTGCCAATAGCGACTACTCTCAATCATGACTCCGTTTTCTTTCATTTAGAAATAGGAAAGAAAGAGAAGAAAGTAGAAGGGTAAAAGAAGGAGGTAGGTAAAGAAGAAAGAAAAGAAATAGGGTATTTTAATGAGAAACAGATTACTGGATAATTCCGGAAATATAGTAAAAGGTCGGGAAAGTCGTTGAAAGATGAATCATTCTAAATGTTATTAACAACTAATCAATTTTGGAATGCTTCGGAATAGACACATGTTCCCTCATACCACCCAGACCTAGCTCCAGGCACCACGATCATGGGGTTGCCCAGACCTAGACCTGGAAATGAGAAAAGTGAAATTTAATTCTTTGTAAAGTTATTCCGACCGGTGACTGATAACTATCCAGCATCTGAACTCTGTCCTCTAGGATCGACCACACATATGAATTAGCCAAGAGGGAAAAAAAAATCAAACTTATAAACTCAATATAAATTTATGTGTCGTATCAATCGAAGTCTCAACTTCCTGGAAGAAAGATGTCGTATTTAGGCTTATCCTGCTATTTTTGCTTCACTCCTCGAGCCGATTTAAACCATTAGTGACGGTCCTTCATGACCTAGGTTATTTACCTTAACACATATATTAAAACATGACACATATATTACAGATGTTAATATGACAAATGATATCACTAAAATTACTTATATTAAATCTATCATGCATTCACACGCTCACTCACTCAGGACAGTGTATATATGTTTAAAGGAAAATCAACTAGCTACAAAGGTACAAATAGTTTATTACATTCATAGTGGAAAAAAAGGACAAAACCAATAATTATGAAGAAAATATTAAACGCACAAGTTCTTGGTTATATATTAATAGAGTACATAGTGTTATATTTTAGTAATTTTTTATATATTCAATCATATTGACAAATGAAAAAGAAAGAAAAAAAATAATTACACGTATCATATCTTAGGCATGCTAAAGCAAAATGATGATTTGCGACATACGCAAAAGAAAAAAAACTTATTTCACTTAAAAAAAAATTGGACAAAGAGGAAAGAAAAAAAAACTTTTTGGTGTATTAGAACTTATATGAGTCTCTACCTCACGTCGAGATATTAAAATATGAATAATTTCGAGCGTCCAAATCACAACTCACGCACTAGTCGTAGTGTCCAAAACGTTTCGCTCCATTTAACTTAGTTTGTGGTCATTTATATATATCTCTATATGTATATATATATCTATTGGTTTACAAAACCATTCGTCGTCTATATTTGGTTTGTAACTGGTAACAGTTTATATCTGCAATCGCACACTGCTACGTCTATACCCATCTAGGGATTTCGAGAAAATAACTTTCACTAGAGGAAGTTTCTCCTCTTAGACGGTCTATTTCCAAATTTATTAATCGAATAATTTCAAGTTATTTATCCAACACTGGGACACTTCACGAGACCTTTCATTAGGATCACTTTCGTATATGTTTATACATGGTTCGGATTAAAAAAAAAATCTTCCATAGGTGTACGGGGTATGATGGTTCAAATTGAGGATAAAAAAAAAACTGGTCAAGTCACAGGATACACATGTAGGTGAGAAGGATTCAAGGTGCACTTTCCAAAATGGTTTTAGGTTAATTGTCCAGGGATAATATTTGTTATGATGGGGGTTACGTTTAGACCTGCCGATATTTTTTCAATGCATGCCATTATATAATTACAGAGGTTATCACTTACATTGATTCAGAAGAAAAGGAAAATTACTTAAGTGCACGGCGGTATTCTTAACAAAATCTACATTCTTAAATTCGTCGGAAGACTTCTGGTAAACTATAGCAACCAATACACGTCTAGGGGGACAGACACGAGCGCTCTTACATATATTCATAATACATTTAATATCATACTTTTACTTTAACATCATATTCACATACTAATTACACATATATTTCGAAGTATTTATTTCTCTCTCTCTCTATATATATATATTTATAATAAATGCGCACACATTTAAATTAATCATCCCCAACAATAAAATTTTACAAGGTTGCAACATTGTCCAAGAAAACAAATGACTTCCAACATTACATTTGGAAACAAATTAAATTTTATCTGATACCGCGCGTCTATAAATTTTTAACTTTTATATAATCAATTCGTGTTTAAATCATGAAGGAAAAAAAAAACTTTGTGAGGCAGGCACGTAACACAGAGCATTTCTAGATATAACTAGGTAAATCAAAATACAATTTCTGGGCCCAGGTTAACTACAAGGTAATTGAAAACCAAAACAGAAAGGAAAGTGACCAACGGATTAAAAAAAAACTTAAGAGGAACGACGGTGAAAGAACGTAATCGAAGTGTCGTCAAATACTAAGTCTTTGTTCATTTCAGCGATAGGTCAAAATGTGATGGAGGACCCAATCATTATCTACTCCATTCATGAATCGTGTCTTGCAACGTCTCAGCTGGTAATTTCAGATCAGAGTTGTACGTTAAATAAATCGTAAGTAACAAGTTCAAAATCTTGGGGGGGGGGAAGGTTGAAAAAAAAATTAAAAAAAACTTGAAGAAATGAAGACAGAGAGAGAGATAGAGAAGAAGGAAGACTAAGAATAGGGGCGCCAAAGACTTAAGTGAGAAATAACTAACGCTACAAAGTTAGAAGTCGAATTTCGCTCTCAACAAAATCCATAGCCAAAATATTCTTAATATGCCAAAAAGGGTGGTCTACTCAAATACGTAGACTCAAGGGGCGTCCTGCTGCCAAGGATGCAAGTTCTGTGTCCATCAGATCCCAATCCCACAAGAGTTGGCTTGTAAGATTGAAATCCGATCCCCGTATCCGGCCCAGACCAGCAGGATAAAAGGAGAGGGGGAAAGGGACCAGGTAACTGCGTCCCCAACTTTGAAATCTCTAAGAAAAAAAAAATATTCGACCCCTTAGAAAAACTAAGAAGGTTCGAGGACAGTAATGAAACTAGAATAGAAGTATTATCTAAGATATCCCTAACTAATGATTTGCCGAAATAAAAAAAAATTAAATAAACTGAATTTTGGATCGGTGATTTCTATGCCAAACCTCACCGATAGCTACCCCGCGCAGACACGCCACGGTCTGGGATGTCGTTAATTTCCCTCGTCTAATTAAACTAAGAAAAGAAATGAAAATACTTAAAGGGACTAGGGGTCGACATCCGGGTACGCGAAAATAAATTTCAATAACTAATTGTTTTGATTCTGTACCCAGTCAGAGCTGTCGCCTCCATGAACATTGTAAGCTAGCCTGAGTAGGTAACGCGAAGGAAAAAAAAAATCTCACGGAGCAGGATATTCTATTTCAAAAACCGACCAGAAGATATGATTCACTACAGCCCTGTTGTATAACTACTACTGTCTTTTCATAATTTATTATTCAACATGTCTAGTCAGCGATTATATGATGCTACCCATTCTATCAGATGGTATTACTATGGTTGATTACTATTATGACACATAAACTACAAAGTATTACCGTAGTCCGACTATATATCGCCCTCCGGTCCGCGTGATATTATGGTGCAGGGGTCAGAACCTGAGATGTTTGTAGTTACACGTATCTATTCAATATCTATATATCAACACACGGCGAAGTATTCACTGGGCTACTATATATTTAACTATATGGGTGTCCTATATTCTATATTCATTTACTACAATATTCATATACTTATTAATATTCATATTCACATTAATATTCATTTGCCACGACGCTATATTCTACAAACACCCTGTTTCCTCTATCTACGCCCAGCCTATTTACACATTTCATCATAATACTTTAAAATCTATAATCACTACAAACATTTTCCCATTCCGATCACCGCACGACAACCTCACTCGAACCCAAGACTCTTTTACCACACACACAATACTATGTAATACTTGGTAGCTTTATTAAGAACGAAAGAAAAAAAAATCCTATGTATGTTCACTGAAAATAGAATTATCTGCGATAATGTCTAATGTTTATAAAATTCTGCATCAACAATGAAATTCTACAGCCACGAAGAAAAATGGACATTTAATATATTTTCAAAGCGAAGAACTAGCATCATATCGCCCGACTTCTGTTAAAAATTTACGTATTGTTTATTTATTTAAATATTTAGATTTCTAGACTATGCAGAATGTTGAAACTTTCAGAATATATTAATTTTGGGTCACTTGACCTAACTGTACATTCATATGGGCTGTGAATTATACCTTCTAGGTTTTATTTCGGAAAGAAAGGTCAATTTCATGAAAACTAAATCACTAAGCACCTCGACGGAAGAATGGCGGTTAGTACTGACTTCTGACACTAGGGCTAGCGACGATATAATGAACCCTTGAACAACTGAATGTGACCTTGTACACGGAATTATTATACTATATTACGTTCACTTAATGACGGAGTAATAAAAATTTATCGCATAGTAAATACTACACTGTCCAACACACTCTTTCATCACTTAATTATCACTATCACTGATACTACATTACAAATATACACATACTACTCGAACTACAAGACACATCATGCCACATTCATACTACACACTACATTAATACATGTTATACTAATAAATATACACTGAAATCATTCAGATTTTACCATGTTAAATCGGCTCTATGAAAGGTAACGAAAGGAAAGAAATGAACAGGGCCAACTGGCCCTTATATTTACCAAATCATATTCTTTACTCGACCTATTTAATCGATGCCCTGAGGGGACATATCGGAGTATTAGCTAGCAATAGGACCCCTGCCCTGAAGGGGCAGGAACCCGGAAACAAACTGAATGTTCAACTCATCCCGCTGGAAGCCGTACTCCCAATTTGGGAGTCAGATAGGAGCCCCTACTGTAAATTTACACGTGCATTGTGATTACTGGACTGACTACCACAAAATTAAATACCGCCATGTTACTAATAAATAAATACAAAAAGAAATCACATCCACTACATACACGAACACAAACGGTAGTGAGGCAGGCCTTACGTAACTAGAAAAGGAATAATTTTAAGGATAAGAATATTTTAAGGGAGAAAACACCACTCCTCCGAAACTGTTTATAGATTCCTAAGAAAACTCGCAAACTGATGCACTTTACAAAGCCTGTCCATAACTAACAATATCTGCACAACATGGCGTCATCTATTTTTTATTTCTTCAGTCCGGTTTTTACTAGGAAAAACTAACAAATTATGGCTCCGTAGCTTCCTGCTTGGTAGTTATTCGACTATTATATTAGTTTTACCTTTTACTGCAGTTTTTCTCACTCCGTTGCGACCTTTTAAGCTCGACGATCGAAATCTGGCTGTTGTCAGCAAGATTTTCCGGCTTGGAATGGAATAATTGCGCCCTAATATCATAGCGTGGGTTTATCAGCCAATCAAAACTAAGCATTTTGGCGGTGGGGCTTTGAAACGAATAAAATTTGGTAAAATCTGGATTAAACTAGATTTTAGAAGGACCTAGGTATCTAAAAGAGAGGTGAAGGGTGGTCCTGAAAATTCTGTCGAATTTTAGATTGGTTATTTGATCTGGAAAGTTCCGTCCAATAGTGGATCTATATTTTCGGATAGCACTGACACCGTAAGAATTGTAATAATCCATTTACATATACATATGCAAGACTTATAACTAATTTAAAATATAAATAAAGATATTGATTCCCAAAACTATCATTCCCAATGAATTTTTTACAGTTTTTCCATGTTGATTTGAAATAGAATAACAAATAAAATTACGAATTATATGAACAGCCAGAAATTTTTTGTTAAACATCAAGTACAGTCGGTGCAAAAAAATTTCGGGCACCCTCCTATTAAAAACATAATCTCATTAGACTGTAATGGCATATTACAGTTCTCCGGCGTCGTTAAAAAAAAATTTGTTTGAATAACAAAATTTTGTTGAATAGAATTAACATGTATTAATACTAATAAACTAACTACTCACTCATACACTCATACACTCATACACTCAAATGAGACAGTGTAACATTCACTTTGGGTATTGAGATAGGAGTTCCCGTTTTTTGTCCTCAGTACAGTTGAAAAGCTTAAGATTTTGGAAATTGTGAGTTCACCTTTTAGGTAGCAGGAAAACACGAGGTAACCAGTTCGCAATGTTCTCATCGAAAGTGGGAAAATGTTCAATATCCCGGAGGGACACTTTAGAGCTCACGCTAACATGAGTAGGGGAATAGTTACTGGGAATTAACATATTCTCCTGCACGATCGGAGTCGTCACCGGATTTACCACCGACGACGTAGTAGCGGTGTTATAACTACCCATGTAAGGGAAAGGGATTTTGTTGGTCGTATTGAACATGTTGGGCTCCATCACCGGACCAATCGCACCCATGAACAACGACTCAGAATGGCACCCATCTCCTTTTCCCGGCAACACGCTATGTGATTGTATACCTCCATGTAAGGAGGGAGCATTCACGCTAGTGACCGTAGTCGTCACAACACTCGACTGATTCGGCACACTATTAGAATTGAACCACGACTTGGGTTCTGACCGATGCATGGGGTAGTGCGTCGCAATATCCCGTGCATCAACCGACATTAAATTTTCTTTTCCTGCGCCACGGGTAGTTGTAGCGGGTAATATTCCTGAGGAATCGCTACCGGGGAAAGGATAGGTTACCTCTGATTTTTCGCGACTAGATTTTGTCATTTCTTTTCGAATATTTACTATGTCATTTTGAATTTTCAAAACTTTCTGGTCAGTTACTTCCAGTTCGGTTTTCAATGATAAGTCTGACAAGGTTGACTTTAAACTATCAATTTCGGCCTGCTGTGTTTCCAGTTTATTGTCGATTTTATGTAATTTTGTATCCATTTCTTCAATTTCAGAATTTACATGATCTAATTTACTTTCAGTCTCCTGCTGAAATTGCTTTAGGGACTGTTGAGCCTCGCATCTGACCAAATCGATGTCAGTAGACGTTTGCTCTCTCAATTTGTTTATTGAGGAAGCAAAGTCCAAGCATATGTTGTCTATTTTGTGAGTTAATACTTCGAATTTTTTCATTCATTTCCCGGCTATTCTTATTCATTTCGCGTCTCATTTCCAGGCTATTTTCATTCATTTCGCGTCTCATCTCTCGGCTATTATTATCTATATTTTCATTTATTTCGCGTCTCATCTCCTGTAGCATTTGTTGCAATGAAAGGAGGAGAGCGTCATTATTAGATGACACAGTCTTCCTTTTCTTTTCTTTGGGTTTATCACCAACTGGATCCCCATCTCTTTCATCATCATCGAGGTCAGATATCTCCACTGGAGATATTTGGCCTCGGTTCTTCGGGGTACTATACCCTCGTTCACCGTCCGAATCGGGATGCTCATTTTCTTTTTCAGAGGATAAACTCATGGGTTCACGCGACTGGTGGAGCTTCCCCTCACATTCTTTACAATATTTGACTATCTCACCAGCCCGGACCTTTTCTGCATTTTCAGCAGTATCCTCTAAATTAATACAACTGAAATGGATCCATTTCAGCCCACATTCGTGACACCTCACTAGCCTACGAGAGACGCGAGCTCTTTTCTCACTACTTTCTAAAGTACATTGTGTACATGAGACTTCCGCGTTCTCGTGTGATACTACTTCCCTATTGGTTGCCATAGCTTACACCCAAAAAGACACAATATAAACACATGCAATTATATACTTATCAACTAACAAGACTTATTAATCAGGTACTATTCATAAATTAAGGGACTCCTATCTAATTCCCTCCTTGGGTCAACTTCCAGCATTTTCAATTTTTAGAATTTACTTTGACAAATTCCTTCATTTCCCCCTTTCTACAGAGAGAGACAAAGATAGCAGAACAGCCAATGACTATAATTATTTAATCTCACTGTAACTTTTAATTATGCACCTTTTGTGGCCAAGTCAATATGTGCTCGATCCTAAACAGTGTTTAATAAATAATTTCAGATTCGTTACCAGGGAAAACAATTGTTTCCATGGTAACTGTCCGATGTCAACGGTCGCCAATATTGAAAGAAAACGTCTGTCCGTTGCCATAGAAACTGCCGTTTCTAGGGCAACAGATCCTGTCACGGTTAGCCAAAAATTGAAAGAAAACAAAAATTTAACGAAGATAAAAGAGCTAATGTAGAGTTGGAGAGGAGTCGCTAAAATTAATTTTCTTTAACGAGGACGATTACGAAAGATCACTTACTGATTGAAATCCAGATTATTTTCCAATAGAGTAACTTCCAATAAACCTTTTGTTATTGTTAATTATTCCATATCGGACTCCCGAAGAAAACTCATCGAAACAACTTATTGACCGTGCCAATAGCGACTACTCTCAATCATGACTCCGTTTTCTTTCATTTAGAAATAGGAAAGAAAGAGAAGAAAGTAGAAGGGTAAAAGAAGGAGGTAGGTAAAGAAGAAAGAAAAGAAATAGGGTATTTTAATGAGAAACAGATTACTGGATAATTCCGGAAATATAGTAAAAGGTCGGGAAAGTCGTTGAAAGATGAATCATTCTAAATGTTATTAACAACTAATCAATTTTGGAATGCTTCGGAATAGACACATGTTCCCTCATACCACCCAGACCTAGCTCCAGGCACCACGATCATGGGGTTGCCCAGACCTAGACCTGGAAATGAGAAAAGTGAAATTTAATTCTTTGTAAAGTTATTCCGACCGGTGACTGATAACTATCCAGCATCTGAACTCTGTCCTCTAGGATCGACCACACATATGAATTAGCCAAGAGGGAAAAAAAATCCAACTTATAAACTCAATATAAATTTATGTGTCGTATCAATCGAAGTCTCAACTTCCTGGAAGAAAGATGTCGTATTTAGGCTTATCCTGCTATTTTTGCTTCACTCCTCGAGCCGATTTAAACCATTAGTGACGGTCCTTCATGACCTAGGTTATTTACCTTAACACATATATTAAAACATGACACATATATTACAGATGTTAATATGACAAATGATATCACTAAAATTACTTATATTAAATCTATCATGCATTCACACGCTCACTCACTCAGGACAGTGTATATATGTTTAAAGGAAAATCAACTAGCTACAAAGGTACAAATAGTTTATTACATTCATAGTGGAAAAAAAGGACAAAACAAATAATTATGAAGAAAATATTAAACGCACAAGTTCTTGGTTATATATTAATAGAGTACATAGTGTTATATTTTAGTAATTTTTTATATATTCAATCATATTGACAAATGAAAAAGAAAGAAAAAAAATAATTACACGTATCACATCTTAGGCATGCTAAAGCAAAATGATGATTTGCGACATACGCAAAAGAAAAAAAACTTATTTCACTTAAAAAAAATTGGACAAAGAGGAAAGAAAAAAAAACTTTTTGGTGTATTAGAACTTATATGAGTCTCTACCTCACGTCGAGATATTAAAATATGAATAATTTCGAGCGTCCAAATCACAACTCACGCACTAGTCGTAGTGTCCAAAACGTTTCGCTCCATTTAACTTAGTTTGTGGTCATTTATATATATATATATCTCTATATGTATATATATATACCTATTGGTTTACAAAACCATTCGTCGTCTATATTTGGTTTGTAACTGGTAACAGTTTATATCTGCAATCGCACACTGCTACGTCTATACCCATCTAGGGATTTCGAGAAAATAACTTTCACTAGAGGAAGTTTCTCCTCTTATACGGTCTATTTCCAAATTTATTAATCGAATAATTTCAAGTTATTTATCCAACACTGGGACACTTCACGAGACCTTTCATTAGGATCACTTTCGTATATGTTTATACATGGTTCGGATTAAAAAAAAAATCTTCCATAGGTGTACGGGGTATGATGGTTCAAATTGAGGATAAAAAAAAAAACTGGTCAAGTCACAGGATACACATGTAGGTGAGAAGGATTCAAGGTGCACTTTCCACAATGGTTTTAGGTTAATTGTCCAGGGATAATATTTGTTATGATGGGGGTTACGTTTAGACCTGCCGATATTTTTTCAATGCATGCCATTATATAATTACAGAGGTTATCACTTACATTGATTCAGAAGAAAAGGAAAATTACTTAAGTGCACGGCGGTATTCTTAACAAAATCTACATTCTTAAATTCGTCGGAAGACTTCTGGTAAACTATAGCAACCAATACACGTCTAGGGGGACAGACACGAGCGCTCTTACATATATTCATAATACATTTAATATCATACTTTTACTTTAACATCATATTCACATACTAATTACACATATATTTCGAAGTATTTATTTCTCTCTCTCTATATATATATATTTATAATAAATGCGCACACATTTAAATTAATCATCCCCAACAATAAAATTTTACAAGGTTGCAACATTGTCCAAGAAAACAAATGACTTCCAACATTACATTGGAAACAAATAAAATTTTATCTGATACCGCGCGTCTATAAATTTTTAACTTTTATATAATCAATTCGTGTTTAAATCATGAAGGAAAAAAAAAACTTTGTGAGGCAGGCACGTAACACAGAGCATTTCTAGATATAACTAGGTAAATCAAAATACAATTTCTGGGCCCAGGTTAACTACAAGGTAATTGAAAACCAAAACAGAAAGGAAAGTGACCAACGGATTAAAAAAAAACTTAAGAGGAACGACGGTGAAAGAACGTAATCGAAGTGTCGTCAAATACTAAGTCTTTGTTCATTTCAGCGATAGGTCAAAATGTGATGAAGGACCCAATCATTATCTACTCCATTCATGAATCGTGTCTTGCAACGTCTCAGCTGGTAATTTCAGATCAGAGTTGTACGTTAAATAAATCGTAAGTAACAAGTTCAAAATCTTGGGGGGGGGAAGGTTGAAAAAAAAAATTAAAAAAAAACTTGAAGAAATGAAGACAGAGAGAGAGATATAGAAGAAGGAAGACTAAGAATAGGGGCGCCAAAGACTTAAGTGAGAAATAACTAACGCTACAAAGTTAGAAGTCGAATTTCGCTCTCAACAAAATCCATAGCCAAAATATTCTTAATATGCCAAAAAGGGTGGTCTACTCAAATACGTAGACTCAAGGGGCGTCCTGCTGCCAAGGATGCAAGTTCTGTGTCCATCAGATCCCAATCCCACAAGAGTTGGCTTGTAAGATTGAAATCCGATCCCCGTATCCGGCCCAGACCAGCAGGATAAAAGGAGAGGGGGAAAGGGACCAGGTAACTGCGTCCCCAATTTTGAAATCTCTAAGAAAAAAAAATATTCGACCCCTTAGAAAAACTAAGAAGGTTCGAGGACAGTAATGAAACTAGAATAGAAGTATTATCTAAGATATCCCTAACTAATGATTTGCCGAAATAAAAAAAAATTAAATAAACTGAATTTTGGATCGGTGATTTCTATGCCAAACCTCACCGATAGCTACCCCGCGCAGACACGCCACGGTCTGGGATGTCGTTAATTTCCCTCGTCTAATTAAACTAAGAAAAGAAATGAAAATACTTAAAGGGACTAGGGGTCGACATCCGGGTACGCGAAAATAAATTTCAATAACTAATTGTTTTGATTCTGTACCCAGTCAGAGCTGTCGCCTCCATGAACATTGTAAGCTAGCCTGAGTAGGTAACGCGAAGGAAAAAAAATCTCACGGAGCAGGATATTCTATTTCAAAAACCGACCAGAAGATATGATTCACTACAGCCCTGTTGTATAACTACTACTGTCTTTTCATAATTTATTATTCAACATGTCTAGTCAGCGATTATATGATGCTACCCATTCTATCAGATGGTATTACTATGGTTGATTACTATTATGACACATAAACTACAAAGTATTACCGTAGTCCGACTATATATCGCCCTCCGGTCCGCGTGATATTATGGTGCAGGGGTCAGAACCTGAGATGTTTGTAGTTACACGTATCTATTCAATATCTATATATCAACACACGGCGAAGTATTCACTGGGCTACTATATATTTAACTATATGGGTGTCCTATATTCTATATTCATTTACTACAATATTCATATACTTATTAATATTCATATTCACATTAATATTCATTTGCCACGACGCTATATTCTACAAACACCCTGTTTCCTCTATCTACGCCCAGCCTATTTACACATTTCATCATAATACTTTAAAATCTATAATCACTACAAACATTTTCCCATTCCGATCACCGCACGACAACCTCACTCGAACCCAAGACTCTTTTACCACACACACAATACTATGTAATACTTGGTAGCTTTATTAAGAACGAAAGAAAAAAAAATCCTATGTATGTTCACTGAAAATAGAATTATCTGCGATAATGTCTAATGTTTATAAAATTCTGCATCAACAATGAAATTCTACAGCCACGAAGAAAAATGGACATTTAATATATTTTCAAAGCGAAGAACTAGCATCATATCGCCCGACTTCTGTTAAAAATTTACGTATTGTTTATTTATTTAAATATTTAGATTTCTAGACTATGCAGAATGTTGAAACTTTCAGAATATATTAATTTTGGGTCACTTGACCTAACTGTACATTCATATGGGCTGTGAATTATACCTTCTAGGTTTTATTTCGGAAAGAAAGGTCAATTTCATGAAAACTAAATCACTAAGCACCTCGACGGAAGAATGGCGGTTAGTACTGACTTCTGACACTAGGGCTAGCGACGATATAATGAACCCTTGAACAACTGAATGTGACCTTGTACACGGAATTATTATACTATATTACGTTCACTTAATGACGGAGTAATAAAAATTTATCGCATAGTAAATACTACACTGTCCAACACACTCTTTCATCACTTAATTATCACTATCACTGATACTACATTACAAATATACACATACTACTCGAACTACAAGACACATCATGCCACATTCATACTACACACTACATTAATACATGTTATACTAATAAATATACACTGAAATCATTCAGATTTTACCATGTTAAATCGGCTCTATGAAAGGTAACGAAAGGAAAGAAATGAACAGGGCCAACTGGCCCTTATATTTACCAAATCATATTCTTTACTCGACCTATTTAATCGATGCCCTGAGGGGACATATCGGAGTATTAGCTAGCAATAGGACCCCTGCCCTGAAGGGGCAGGAACCCGGAAACAAACTGAATGTTCAACTCATCCCGCTGGAAGCCGTACTCCCAATTTGGGAGTCAGATAGGAGCCCCTACTGTAAATTTACACGTGCATTGTGATTACTGGACTGACTACCACAAAATTAAATACCGCCATGTTACTAATAAATAAATACAAAAAGAAATCACATCCACTACATACACGAACACAAACGGTAGTGAGGCAGGCCTTACGTAACTAGAAAAGGAATAATTTTAAGGATAAGAATATTTTAAGGGAGAAAACACCACTCCTCCGAAACTGTTTATAGATTCCTAAGAAAACTCGCAAACTGATGCACTTTACAAAGCCTGTCCATAACTAACAATATCTGCACAACATGGCGTCATCTATTTTTTATTTCTTCAGTCCGGTTTTTACTAGGAAAAACTAACAAATTATGGCTCCGTAGCTTCCTGCTTGGTAGTTATTCGACTATTATATTAGTTTTACCTTTTACTGCAGTTTTTCTCACTCCGTTGCGACCTTTTAAGCTCGACGATCGAAATCTGGCTGTTGTCAGCAAGATTTTCCGGCTTGGAATGGAATAATTGCGCCCTAATATCATAGCGTGGGTTTATCAGCCAATCAAAACTAAGCATTTTGGCGGTGGGGCTTTGAAACGAATAAAATTTGGTAAAATCTGGATTAAACTAGATTTTAGAAGGACCTAGGTATCTAAAAGAGAGGTGAAGGGTGGTCCTGAAAATTCTGTCGAATTTTAGATTGGTTATTTGATCTGGAAAGTTCCGTCCAATAGTGGATCTATATTTTCGGATAGCACTGACACCGTAAGAATTGTAATAATCCATTTACATATACATATGCAAGACTTATAACTAATTTAAAATATAAATAAAGATATTGATTCCCAAAACTATCATTCCCAATGAATTTTTTACAGTTTTTCCATGTTGATTTGAAATAGAATAACAAATAAAATTACGAATTATATGAACAGCCAGAAATTTTTTGTTAAACATCAAGTACAGTCGGTGCAAAAAAATTTCGGGCACCCTCCTATTAAAAACATAATCTCATTAGACTGTAATGGCATATTACAATTTTTGTCCATCACAATTGCACATGTTCTGAGATTAAACCATGTAATACCATTTTGCAAACACTACCTGGTTCACTTTTCCAGTTTTAGCTACTGGCATAAGCATACAAACTCATCATCTGAGAAAAATAATCGTTATATTTGGTGGTCAATCTCAACCATGGATAGTCTCAGCTTGAAAACAGAGGCTGTTTTCCTTAATTCTTTTGCACGGTGGGAGTTTTCAAGTTTATTTCACCTCAGTATGTTCTTATTTTCTTCATTATGTTTAAAGTTTTACATTAAATTTTAAAAAAGGTTCCAGCGAAAACATTTATTCCAACAAAAGTCTACCCAGGTTCGATTCCCTGCCGGAGCTCATGTGGTTCGGATTCCACGTTAATCAGTAGGTTCACGTCTCATATAGCCTCGCTGATGAAAAGAGACGTTAAACTCAAATCAAATCAAGTCCAACAAGAATCTTATACAAAAATCTAATGGCCTTATAATTTTGAATGCATCTCTATAAAGCTGTAAAATTAAAACTGTAATCCGTGCACCATAGGTAGTTCTTGAAATCTATCATTCTGGTCCTCTTAAACATTAGTCCAAAAGAACAAAATAAAATTCATGTAACCTTTGTATCACATAGTATACTAAGAATCTCAAACAATCGTTAATGCTACTGTGGAATTATAAAATATTCTTCATCGCCTTCAAATCCTTCACCTCCGGCGCATGATGAATCCATGGTTCGATCTTAGCCCGCCATGGCATAGAAATCATATTATTATTCAATTCAAAATCTTTTGTCGTTGTAAAATTCTATCGAGGAAGTTGAGGTTTTAATATACAACGACAATCGTACCTGTTATACTATATATTATGAAACATGATAGCTTCCTTACTCTGAAGAACGTCCTTTAGGTTAAGGGATAAGCCAATTAAGCCAATAAATGAATGCTGTAGGAAATGGAAGTAGCAGGAGAAAAAGGTGTTGTCCACCACAAGGTTCACTTGGTCGTTTTTAAATCACGACCATCAAAATGTCGTTCTACCACTGAGTCATAGTGCTCTCCCCATATCCGAGTATACCTCACTGTGGGTCTACAAGTTTCAAGAGGTTACAATACAATGTTTATTATCAGGATCAATAAAAGTAAAGCGTCTGCAGTGTGTGTCAATTCATTATACGTAGGATTTCTAGTAGTTGTCTAACAAAAGGGTTGTGTTTAATTTTCAAGTCCAAGGTAATTATTCACAAAAGTACAATCTTGTCCTTTTACTATATAAAATGGAATAAGTATTTCACGTTATCATCTTAATAAGAAGAAGTATTTTCCTGTATATTTCTACGCATTTCATAGACATTTTATCCTTTACCTCAAAGTATTGAGCTCTCTAAACTTTATTCTTTTAAAAAGCATATACCAAGTAAGGGTCTGCACATCCTGAAATTTGTTGAAGGGTGAATCCAGCCCTAACAGTCACTCCGTTTAAGCATTATTGAAGTAGCATTATTCTACTTGCAATAAAACAAGATGTAATTTTACAATATTTTCATCTATATTCTCAACAAAATAGTACACTAACTTCTTTTTATAAGAAAGGAGCACAAGGGTACTGTAACATCAACTTTTCTACAGTATATCACGCATTTCTCTCCTACTGCAACAATAATTTTCTTTAAAAAGTTTTGAAAAGAAAAGTTTTAAAGTCTTCATATCATAAAGTAAACACAAGGTATCAAGCTCAGTGACTCTTGTTCAATGGATAACAGTTCATCATTCAGTTACGTTGGTAATGTCTGTAAAAATAATCTAAAATTAAGTATTAAATACTTTCAGTTTCCTACAATATTCTTCGAAACCAATTATTTTTCTTCTAATGCACTGCTTCTTAAACACTAGTTTCTTCATATAGCATAGAAAACAACTAAGATTATTTTTTCTAATATCTATTTATTTATTTCTTTAAAACAATACATTACTCTCACTGACAATTCAGTTGCCAGTACTTCAGTATTTTAGCTCTAACTATTATTTACATGTGGTAGGTAGTCTTATAATACAGTTCTCTTGCAGTTACGATAACATAAAGAAATGATATATACTATGAAAATTAATCTTCCATAACAGTTCATATACACAGCAACTGCATTAACGTTGTCCCTATTGTGGTTCAAAACCTATTTTACTGTTAATATACTGTTCCCTATAACCTTGTTATTATATAAAACATAAATTTAAAAAATAATTTAAACAGTAGTTAAAAACCTAATGCAAAATAAATCTCAACACCGCTTTAAAATATAATTTACTCATTTACTAATCAATCAAAAGTCCCAGATACAGTTAAATTAATCATGGTGTGAGCATTAGTGATTCAATTCGTTGTGCAAACATTCGTTTTCGTCATGCTGTCTTAAACACGGGCTACTTCTCATCTGCATCAAAGAAAATCCACACTTCTCAATGATATACTTTCTCGTTACAAGCATTAGTAATGGTTGAAATTCCACTTTTAATAACAGCCCTCCGAAATCGCTCGTGAAAACCAGCAAAACAATACCTAAAAATTCCAAACATAGTAACTTCCGTATTTCAATGCAATACAATTGCGTTGGGTAAAAGAGCAAAACCACAGTTCGTCTTAAATGACCAAATTTAACTCAATAAGTGCAAACTGCACAATATAATCTCTTTAACGTTTAGGAAAATCTAATTTCTCGAGCACAACACTTCTAATATGTTATAACTGTATGCCATGTATTCGCTCACAACAATATATATATATATATATATATATATATATATATATATATATATATATATATATATATATATATATATATATATATATATATACACTCTATATGCAGACAACTAATACATTAAAATACTATTTTCTTATGCATTTTGTAACAATTACAATAAAGTTTAAAATTGTCGAAATTCAGACTAGTTTTTATTAAAGTTTAATATTGACAGAAATCTATATCAACTGTAAAAAGGACATGTTAGCTATTATTTCGTTTCTGGCGGTCGTAACACCATTACAAGAATATTTTCTTGTTTTTTTCTAACTTACAAACAAGACCTATAAATAAAATACCCTTTTAGTTCAACAAACATTCATCACACTTCAAATAAAATACAAAATCGTATCAGACTGTCTGTAAATATAATATGCAATCCTCAAAACATTTTTAACTTGTCGGTTGCATAATCTTCTAGGTGCCAAAGTTAAATATTCATGCTCATTATTATTATATACGCAAAATGTATCTGTCTCTCCAACACGCTAATTCCCATCGTTCACAGTCCTGCTAATAGTTATCGCCAATGGTGTTGGTTACCTTGTACTTAATGTTATGAGTTCTAAAGTAAAGCACTTTTAACCAAACTATACGTTCAAAGTGCTATCTCTTATTTAAAGCAATTGCTTCCATCTGCATATAAAACAAATCTGTGCTGTCAAATAATTGTCCGTCTCTTGTATTGCCTTAAGTGTCGTTACCTACACTGTTTAAATAATGTCAAAATTGTCCCTAACGTACATTACGTGTTATTAAATATATCTTCTTTACTAGTATGTATGAAGTTATATAAACACCTAATTTTGTATAAAGAGTTTCAAAAGTATAATTCTCCAATAACTGCTACAGTTTCTTTCCTCCTTCATACACATTAAATAGCGCTAATCAAAAAAAAAAAGTCACTTCTGAAACTAAATGCTTTCGCTCATTCCAAGTGTATTTTTAGTTTAAACATTGTGTGTAAAGTTCTCCCGTTTCCTCCTACAATCCCCGGTTTCCACCAAATTATAAATGTGTACTTTATTCATCCAAATATAATACATAGAAAAGCTATAGTGGGTACGCAATACAGTGTTCACCTCTGGTGCATGGGGTCCTTGGTTCGATCCCAGCTTGTTTCAAGTTAGCTTTTTGGTGCACAAACACTATGTGCGTGGTTTTTTGTCGTGGTTCTCCTGCTTCTTCCCACTTTCTTCATTCCACCATATTCATTCATTACTCATCATCACCGTCTCATTTAGTCTAGCCAGTATGTTCGTTGGATGTAAAAACTTATAATAACTTTTATGTCGATATTTCAGTATTCAATATTCATATCACACATTATACAATATTTTCGATATTTCATACAACTAAGATCCAACGGTTTCAGTAAATCTATATTTTACGACCAATCTATAACTCCTTTTCACTAAAAAACTCCGCTATATTTCAACAACAATCAATTCAGGAAAATAATGTTTGTTCTCCAGTGTTTCTATTAAGATTTTTATTTCCTTCACCACCTAAAAACAATAAAAGAATTAAAATATAATTATTTGCTGTATTACGATTTCCAATTACAAAATATAAGTATAAAGTTTCCCTTTTAACTTCACTACTACATTTCATCCTGGGTAATATGTTCAAACAGTCTCGGGTCTCTCTTTTTATTGCCTTAGCTTTCAACATAAAAAACCCTTAAGTTCAATCTGCGGTAACGTTAAACGTTCTGTCGCCATATAACCTCATTGTTACACTAGCGTTTATGAAACAAAACACAACAGTTTACAATAATAATAATAATAATAATTCTTACCATATACTTTCTAAATACCAGTTATACGTCTTACCCAATTCATAGCTACATATAAGTAACAACATCTGCTAAGCAAAATGTTTGTCGTACGGCTTTTCACGTGGAAGAGCCCTGGCTCGATTCCCGGGGTGCATTCTGTTGACTTTCTGTACAATATAATTTATATATACCTGTTATGTCTTACACAATTCATAGCTACATATAAGTAACAACATCTGCTAAGCAAAATGTTTGTCGTACGGCTTTTCACGTGGAAAAGTCCTGGTTCAATTCCCGGGAGCGCATTCTGCTAACTTTCTGTACAATATAATTTATATATACCTGTTATGTCTTACACAATTCATAGCTACATATAAGTAACAAGTTCGCACTGCAAGCAAAAATATATTTAGCGTACGGTTCTCCACGTGGAAGAGTCCTGGTTCGATTCCCGGGAGCGCATTCTGCTAACTTTCTGTACAATATAATTTATATATACCTGTTATGTCATACACAATTCATAGTTATGTATAAGTAACAAGTTCGCACTGCAAGCATAAAATTTAGCGTACGGTTCTCCACGTGGCAGAATACTAATTCGACTCCCGGTGCAATGAAAAAAAATGTTGATTCCCTACATATTACATTATACTATATCTTAGTCACGTTATAATTCCATAAAAGTACACCGAGTCATATCATTTTTCAATGTCGGAAAATCCGCAATCAATTCCCGATTAAAACAAACACTTCCGTCCCCTTATACTTCCAACAATTACAATATATCCCTTTCCCATATAAAAGTAAACAAGTATACTACAAGAAATCTTTCCAGAAGTTTCGAGAGTGTTCTTTCCCCTATTCCAACAATAATAAGCTTGGGAAAAGATCTCGAAGTTTCCACTGCTTTCTTTCACTCATTCCGACAATCAAAATTCCAAAATATTCTCCAGCAGCTGTCGCGTTACATGTGCTGCATATTAATGAATCCAACAATCTATTACCTTGTTCTACGTGTGTGATCTGCATATTTTATTTCCGAAAGGTTTTTTCTGTATTCTGCTTGTCCAATTAACATTTCTTTTCACCGGAAACCAATTTATTATATGTCATGTTCTTTATAGAACCTCCGGCTGCACCTGCATACATTATGTGTCATTAGTATGCGTAAAAGGGTGTATCCATTTTTTTAAACGTGCATTAGGAACTGCTAAAATGTCAAAAAAGTCCTCACTCATGAATATTCATGATTGAGGACTAGTTGTCCCATAACTACTGAATCAATCATTGTTTCAATTCACAAGGCGACAAAACTGACTGCAATAATTATCGAGGCATCTCTCTCCTGTCAACATCCTATAAAATCCTTTCAAATATTCTATTAGCAAGACTGACCCCATACGCAGATGAAATTATTGGAGATTATCAATGCGGATTTAGACGAAATCGATCAACTATCGACCAAATATTTACCATTCGCCAAATACTCGAAAAAAAGTGGGAATACAATACCCCGGTACATCAACTATTTATTGATTTTAGAAAGGCTTACGACTCGGTTAGGAGAGAAACATTGTACAGCATTCTTACAGAATTTGGAATACCGAAAAAGCTAATTAGATCAATTAAGGCATGTTTAAATGAATCCCAAAGTAAAGTCCGGGTAGGAAATTTTTTGTCCAGGAGCTTTCACGTCGAAAATGGCCTGAAACAAGGAGATGCGTTGTCGCCATTATTATTTAATTTCGTTCTGGAATACGCTATAAGGAAAATCAAAGATAGCAACCAGGGCCTAGAGCTGAACGGTATTCACCAGGTTATGGCATATGCTGATGACGTAAATTTAATAGGTGATGATAGGAGAACAATAGAAAGAAATGCAGAGATCGTATTAAACGCTTGCAGGGACATGGGTTTAGAAGTAAATGCAGAGAAAACTAAATACATGGAAGTGCGTCGGAACAGGAATACAGCAAATTATGGATGCGTTAAAATATTAAATAATACTTTTAATAAAGTGGATAGTTTCAAATACCTAGGATCAATATTAACAGAGGAAAATCATATTCACGGAGAAATTAAATGTCGACTAAAAGCAGGAAATTCGTGTTAGTACTCGATTCAAAATCTCATGTCGTCGCGAATTCTGTCGAGAAATTTGAAGCTTAAAATATACAAAACGATAATCATGCCTGTTGTTTTGTATGGCTGCGAAACATGGTCACTTACTCTGAGGGAAGAACATAGACTGAAAGTATTTGAGAACAAGATACTGAGACGAATATTCGGACCCAAGAGGAACGGGAATGGGGAATGGCGGAAACTTCATAACGAGGAACTACATAATTTATATTGTTTACCCAACATTGTTAGGGTCGTGAAGTCTAGGAGGCTTAGGTGGGCGGGTCATGTAGCTAGAATGGAAGAAAGTAGAAACGCTTTCAAAGTCTTGACAGGAAGACCAATCGGAAAACGACCATTAGGAAGACCTAGGCGCAGATGGGAGGACAATATTAAGATGGATCTCGCAGAGATTGGAATACAAAGTAAAAACTGGATGCAGTTAGCTAAAGATAGAAGTCAGTGGAGAGCTTTTGTGAACGCGGCATTGAACCTCCGGGTTCCATAAGCCATAGAGTTAGTTAGTTAGTTTTATTATTATTATTATTGTATCTCGGTTTAAACCGGTTTCAGCTTAGTAATCTGACGGTTGTCTCTGGCAAGTGCAAATTATTTGAAGAGTTCTTCTTCTCCAAAAAAACTTTCTAACCATGTGACAGGTATCTTTCTAAACAGGTGACAGATGGTCAGATATCAATTTTTGGAGATTTGTTAGATGTTTTGCTTTTATCTGTTCAAGTTCTGCCACAGTAGTTTTAGGGACAATTGCTTTAGTTGAGATAATGATTAACTGACATTTTCATAACTTTTTGATTTCGTCAGCCCTGTCTTTATATTTGCTTAGTTTCGTACTGAATGTTGTATGTATGTTATAAGTAAATGGTATTGCTACATCTATGAGGGTTACTTCCTGGTCCATTTTACTGATAGTAGTGATGTCAGGTCTGCCTGCAGGTATCGTTACATCTGTTCTGATTTCTCGATCCCATTAGAGTTTGTATTGATCGTTTTCAGGTATTATTATTATTATTATTATTATTATTATTATTATTATTATTATTATTATTATTATTATTATTAGTATTATTACAATCACAAGACGCCAAGGTCCTTGCTGCACTGGAATACCACTTTTCATGAGATAAACGAAGTCAAGCAGTACCACCTCTGATTAGAGGAAAGATCCAATTATTCACCAGACACACAATTATTCACCAGACGGCGTTGGCATTGCGCCTTTCACCTAGCGTTATGAAGACAATTGGGAAACTACTTGGAAAAAAGAAGTAAATGGACTCTGGTTCTAAAAAGTAAGCATTAACAGCAATGGAAGTCGATGGGCTGACCACACGTCACCTTAAAGAAATGAGTACGACCAGTTTGAATTACATGCAAGGTATGGGGTGCTCGAATCTCGCTTATGGCTATCATTTCATGGAGTTTTAGAACGTAGAACTAAAAATAAATAAATAAATTTGACATAAATTGCAGTCTTTCACGACTCTTATAGACTTTGCGAGAAACTGTCTGTACTGAATAATACCAATCTTTATTTCTGCTATAAATTATAGCGCATAACCGTCTTAAAACTGCAAATCACTGGTTATACCTGGCCAGGTTTGACATCGATCCGTCCAGTTTTGAGTACAATACGTACAGTATCGATCACAGATATGAAAAAAAAAAAAGACAGGATGCAGAACAGAGAAAAGGGATGGTACAAAAACATAATCCAAATGGAGAAATAACTGACGTATAATTCTACTTTCTCTCTCTGCAACTAAGATAATGTAGGTATATTACAAAGAAAGAAAAATATCGTGATATTGTGCGCATCTGGACGATAACAATTATAGAAAATGTAGAAACGCGTTTTAAAAAAAAGGAAAACATAGCTGCTAATCCTGAGAACGAACGAAACTAAAATTATATGTTTTAGAACAGATGATACGGTGTTTGTTCTCAACTCTTCTTTTTTTAGAAAAAAAAATACAGGAGAAAAACACTGACATTTGAATGATATTACCTCTCTTGTTTTTTCCTATGGATATGAACTGTATATTTAACAGAAGGATACTGTGATAGTTTCTCATAAAAAAAAATCAAATGGGGAGAAAACTGAAATAACTTATAAGAACGGTCATTTCGTATTGCTTTCAAATACACTGTTATTAAGTACCATATAAACATATAAGAATCGTTTTCTGCTTTCTTTTTCAGTTTCTTCCTATGCTCATTCATATTTTCTATTAATATGTACTTATCCCGTACGTATTAAAAAACAAAACATATATGAGATTGTTTTCTAAACGTTAAGGAGCAAACAATTCAGTTTTTCCTTATACTCCATTAAAGAGAATATCTCTTTGTATGTTGTTGTCTATATATTGCACATTTTCCTTTTCGTTTCTTTCTGTTTATTGTTCACTTTTTTCTTTCTTTCTTATCGACAAAGCTCTCACTGTTTTTAGAGATTGTAGCGTTTTAACAGTACAATGTCTTTCTGACACTTTCGCTCCACCGTGTTTCTCAACATGCTACAACGAATGTGACTCTTTTTTTCTTTATTCTTTTTTCTTTTAGTTTTATCTTCCTTCTTGAGATCCGGCTGAGCAATACCTAATCAATGGTCACTACACTCTTTCATTTACACCTACACACATGCACACATACTTTAAAAAGACTCATGTGAGCAAGATAAATGGAATTTAGAACGCTTTCTTTTACGTACTGGACGTACATCTGACTTCCATTCAATTGCGTTTTAATATTAACTGTATATCGCCTAAGAAGAAAAGGTGCAGTTATTCTGCCAAGTATTATTAGCCGTTTACACTACGGATAATTTAATATCAGATGTATTACAGAACGGCTATATTCACCTGCCTATCTGTCGACAGCTATCAGAACAAAAATAGTAAGAGATACCGAAAAACGGTTACGTGAAATCGATCCAGCGTTCCAACTATATAGGTTGTATCTCATCCGTTAACTCTCTATTCAATCCGGAAGTGGTATAAATTAACCACTTATAGTTTCAACCAAGGTTGATCGTAGCACAAAGACTTCAATAAAGAGTGATAAGTTTCTTACTGTCTTTATCCGCATCTCTCTACTAAAACCTAAAGTGGTATTTATACTACTTCCGGTCAAATGTTCCATAGTTTCGAAGTCTACCGAAGTTTCGCAATGTGAAACAAAATTAATTCGTTTTACGAAGTTTTAATACTGTTCATGAATAATGTTCATGAAAGCACAGTGTAAAATTAAGAAGGGTAAAAGAAAATTATCAAGTTTTCTATAGTGATAGTTTCCAAAGTAGAAGATTACAAAGGAGAAAAGGGGGTCACAGAGACTACTTAAATATAATGGTGCAGAAGCTAAAGGTAAATATTAGAACTTTCGCCTACCAATCGGAAGATAGAAGTTCAAATTCCGCGGCCGACCATCCTGACTAAGGGTTTTCTAGCATTTTCCTCAGTTCCAGACGTAGAATGCCCGAACAGTACTTTTTCATACATCCTGGATTTTTAACTTTATCTCTTCCCTAGCTATTAATGTTCCCAGTGTAAAGTGAATTTAGGCTTACAGCAGGAGAAGCATAGACAAACAGAGGAAATGATTAGCAATAAATATACTATATTTTTATCTGAAATTTAACCATACAAACCCAATGCATAGAATGGTATTAAATTAGCGAAGAGAGCATGAAATTTGCAAGGTTTAAATGGGTTTCTGGGTTTGTCTTTCAGGCTTCAAATGCATCTATCTTGTCTTCAGTTTCGCATCGGATAGCGTTTACCAGGCTTACTTCCGTTGTATATGATATATTCCATCACATTGGATCAAGAAATTGAGTTAAAATGAAAAACAAACAAACATAATAGATTGCTTAACCCCTTTCTGCATGATTTTCTTTTAGCAAAATAATAATAATAATAATAATAATAATAATAATAATAATAATAATAATAATAATAATAATAATAATAATAATAATAATAATAATAATAATAATAATAATAATAAGTATCGGAAACCCTCATATGGGAACTTGAAAAATGAATTAAAACTTGAATTTTAGATTTTTCATTAATTCCGACGAGAAATAAGTAAGTGCCGTATATGACACACTTACAACTCACAAAGAACATGCTAGATGACACCAAAATCTCTTATTTATACACGTCAATATCTCACAAAGCAGACAAAACAGTTATTTGATGGCTTTGATAAACCACAAAAAAGCTAAAATGAAAAAAGGGTAGGTGCCATATATGGCACGGCATGCGGTAAGGAGTTAATAGATACTTTCATGTTTTATCATACTGTACCTGTACGAACAGTCTTATAACAAGTCATATGGAGTTAGATAGATTCCGTTACAATCATTAATAAGTGCAACTATCGATGTTGACTTCGAGAATAAGCAATTATGTTTTAAATAGCTAATACCTTTGCTTAATTCTTCGCTTCTGTATTTATCAGACCCGAGTGAGACTATGACAAACATCGTATCAAGTAACGAGAATGAAATCCTAGAAACGCTATGTGTTAATGAAATTTATTTACATGAAATTGAAATGGCAATAATAATAATAATAAACTATAGCACCTGACGGAATACCCTCGTATATAATCAAAGACTGTATTGACATTTAAATATCCTCTATAGATTGCTTTCATCCTCTCCAATAAATCTTGCACCTTCCCTGATAAAACGAAATCCTCATTAGTCTGTCCGATACCTAAATCTATTAATAAACGTGAAATTAATTATTTTAGACCCATACCAATTTTATGTGCTTTTGAGAAAGTATGTGAACAGATATTGTATAAGCGGATTATTGATCATGTTATACCAGCAATTTAAAAATATCAGCATGGCTTTGTTACTCGTAAATCAACAGCAACTAATCTAGAATAGTCATCGACTTCATAGCTAATTCGTTAGATGAAGGATGGCAATTTGATGTAATGAATATTGACTTTGAGAAAGCCTTTGACAGAGTGTCATAAAATACTGTTAAAAATCTAAATAATTTTCACTTTTCCTCAGCCTCACCAAATTCTTTCCATCATATTTAAGTAAACGTAAGCACACAGTTGTCTATAAAGAATTTAAATCAGACGAGTATTTTGCGTTATCAAGAGTTCCACAGTATTCCAACCTATATAGGCCCTTTACTATTTCTATTATGTATCAACGATCTTCTTGATTACATATACAATAGTGAAAAATTTATCGTTCGCTGATTATCTCAAAATATACCAAGATAAATTCCTTGCACGACTATCTTGATTTACAACACAACATAGAGAACTGGTGTTTAGTCGGTAAACCTGGAGTAAACATAAATAAATGTAACTATCGCTCAACAGAAACAAAAATACCTTTAAATATGATTACAAACTTAGTAATACTTCTATAAGTAGACCTAATATTTAAAATCTAGATGTTACATTTGACCCATAATTAACGTTCAATAATCACATCAAAAATGTTACTCATGGTGCTTTTAAATCATTAGGAGTCATAATTAGAACTGGAAAAACTTCAGCAATATTTCAACACTCTTGAAAATTTATTACTCATATGTACGCTCTAAGTTGGAATATGGCATTGTAATTTGGAACCCATCACAACAAAATTATCACCAACAAATTTTAAAAAGTTCAATCAAGATTTCTAAGTTATTTTTATACAAAGTAACTGGAATTTGTTCCTCACTTAAACTATAGCACACTGGTAGACAATTTTAATATTTACTCATTACAACAAAGGCGTAATATTGCCCATCTGGTATTCCTCCAAAAGAATAGTTCAAAATGAATTTGGTTGTTCAAACTTTATATCATTATTAAACTTCCATATTCTTTCAGTTAGAACTAGAACTAATAATACAGGTCTCTTCTATTGCAAAATGGCTAGGACCAACATAATGCTGAAGTCACCAATATGGAGAACATGTTCTGTCTATAACATATTATGTCAAAAACATGATATACATGTACAATGTCCCGTAAAGCACTAGAAAACTGTTGTAAAAATGTATCGTTGTATTTCAATACTTTAATTGGCCATCTGCATGTTGTATTGATAAATAAGTAAATAAATAAATACGTTAATTAATAAAAGCAAAATTATCACATAGTAACGTTATGGACAAAAAATAATCATGAATATATTTACAAAGATTAAAAATAAATTGAAAATTAAAAAGTAAATATGATCTTAGGTCCAGTAGAACCTACTGGTATTTAATGGAATACGGTTTAAATCTCTCTAGTAATTGCTGAACAACGATAATTATTGGAATTTATAACATCAACCTGAACCTCCGCTGTCTACACAGTGGGCGATTCTAATTTGAACATGAATCTCCTTTCCACTTCCACACATTATCTATGCCTCTCTCTTTCCAGGCACAAGTGAAGGAGAGGAGGACACAGAGATTTTCCAAAAGGAAGTGTTAATAAAGATAAATTTACACAAAATAATATGTTTCGTGATGTTTCCCATGCTAAATATCCCTCACGTAACCTAAGTTAATGTGGCCGGATGAAACGGGGTGAGAGTTTAAGTAACTCCTTTTGCATCAAGAACTACTATGAAACCCAAAAGATCTGTACCTAGTTAAGTAGTTTCAAATACTTTCCACAAACCTTCTTATTCCTAAATCAAAGAACTGACATTACTTAGTTATTTTATAATTCGAGCTAGATATTATAAAAATCATTATGAAATGTACAGATTGTTTCTCCTAAATCAAAGTTCTTGTATTTTCATGATTTACCACGTTCTATATGGAAAATAATCTGTGTTTTAGAACTTTCTGAATTATAATTGTAACTCGTTTAGTCTTTTTTGATTTATCTTTCAAAAATCCAATTTCAAGGACAGTATATACCATACACGTTCTACAGATTTCATTCCATCGGGACTAAGTTTTGAATAGAGTTAACTCATTACTTAAGTAATGTTGATTTTTATTCTTCTTACCTTTTATTTGTTCTTTTATTCACTAAATGTATGTGAATAAATTATATGGTTATTTGTAGTAATCTATGTGTATATGTGATATGATGTATGTGTGTGTGGTTGTGTTTTATATTTTATACATTTTGGAATATTATTGTTATTGTAATATTAATCCTGATCATTGCATGCATGGTCAAGTGGGAGACAAGACATGATTAGCCAAGGCATAATTAACTTTGCCATGTAAAATAAGACTAAATAAATAAATAGTATACATAAAATACAGAATGGGCACATAGTCGCTTTCGCCAATATGTGAAGAAATACAGTAAAAGAAGCTAGCAATAGGCGACTTCACAATCTTCGTTGTAATTACAAACTGTTCAAACTGTCTCCTACCATGTTTAATTCACAAGATACATATCTTCAGCACTGACTTGCAAATATCGTGACACAACCGGGGATTGACATCTAATCTCTCGAATGATTGTCCGATTAATTATTTCAAGTCATCCAAATCTTGAAGTTGCCCGAAAAATACCCCATATTTGACAACACCACACATGGAAAAGTGGAATAAAAATGTTATTTAACATTTTTAGTTTAAGTGGAATAAAAAATGTTATTAAAAAGTACAAGGGCAACGAAGCTAAACCATTTGGATCACCAACGAAGTTGCCTAGGAAGCGAGAATGCACCAAGACCACCTCCACCATGCAGAGGAAGCTTCGCAAAATTGCAATGCAAGAAAATCCGCCAACACAAAGGTTTATGGCTAATCGTCGTAACGTGTCTTTGGGGACTGTGAGCCGGACGTCACACCATCAACTCAAGCTGGAAAAAGTCATGAAAGCTCGTGGCCATCTTCTCACGGATGCCCAGCAAAAGGAACGAAAGTGTAACGTCCGGAAGCTGTACGAACGGCATCTGGCAAAACAAAGTTGGATGTACGTCGTAACGCTCGATGAAGCATGGATTTACCTCTCCGACTGCGGCAAACAGAGAGCCATCCTGTACCAAGAGAAAGACGCCAAGAACTTCAGAAGGTGGGTCCGTGTCTATAAAGAATCCTTCCCAAAAGGGTTCATGCTCGTTACTGGCTACTGTTACCGAGGTAAACTGAAGATTCGTAAGGTGGCGAAGAACTGCAAAATAAATTCGCAGTATTTTCAGGAGCAGATCATGCGGTCGATCTACGAACAAGAGATTCCAACAATGTACGGAAATGACGCCAATCTGGTGCGCATTCACATGGACAAGGCCTCATCACCTACCTCACAATCGTTCCTCGCATTCTACACGGAGATGGAGGAGGCAAGTGGTATACAGGTGATACCTTTCAATGAGGTACCTGTTAAATCTCCAGATGCAAGTTCTATGGACTATTGTGGATTTGGATTGCTGAAGCGGGCTTTGGGAAAACGGCGTGTGACAACTGTGGAAGGACTTTAAAAAGCTATGCAAAGGGAATGGGACAAGATTCCCCTCCCAGTTCTTCAGAGAAGCTTCTTACTGTAGAAATTACGCTGTCGGGCTATTGTTAGGAACTAAGGGAAACACATCGAGCACTTACGGACCTGGCGCCATGGATTCTTCTAAAATTTTAGGTAAGTCGAAATTGGCCAAACGTAGACTGAGCAACCTCTGTATATCAAAGAATTGACAATTGCTTGATCATGATATACAAGTAAGTCTATAAAATGTTGTTTCAAGTTTGTGGTTACCAATTCGATTGCTAGGTAGCAGCACATATGAACAAAACCGAGAAATTATTGCGGGTAGTTTGAAAGTGCTGTATTGACTTTCAAAGAGGACAGTTGTAGTGTGTGAGATTAGCTATATAGATCCGAAAATTCCAGCCTTGCGAAAAGGTTACATTTATGCCATTTTGTCCGTTGGTTAGAGCTACAACGAAATAAGTGAACAGTGTTATCACAAAAGGTTACAAGTGTATCCTCTCGCTTTTTACAGGCATTCCTATGGAACCCTTAGTGCATCTCGCATGGACTTTTGTGCTTTCCTGCTGTTGACGAGCATTGGCCCATCGGCAGCCGCGCACAGTCTAAAGCCTTTAGAAGACAATAGAACCACAAACATTAACGGGTATGGAACTATATACATACCTTCCCATGTTGGAAAAAATTAATAGACCTAATTAATCAAATCGTGATTCCACTAGTTTCCTTAAGTGAAAACTAAGATGCATGGTCATAGCTTTAACATCAAGCACAACGCCGATAGCATCGTGGTATTTCTTAAGGTGATTAGAATGTCAAATTCATAACTATAAACCTGAAACGTCCTTCTGGAATAAGTCTTGTTCTTCATAACATTTCAAATTACTTTCTACCTACTCATGTTGTCAAATTTTAGCTAATAATAATAATAATAATAATAATAATAATAATAATAATAATAATAATAATAATAATAATAATAATAATAATAATAATATTAATACCCTAGTAGCAAGAAAGCTTTCGGCCAGTTGGCGCGTGCTTGGGTTTTTGCTTTCTACGCTTGCACTTGAAACGCATGCTTTGATACTATCTGCTTTTTGTTGTACTTGCAAGCGATGCTTTAGAACCTTCGTAGAGCGTCACAGCATCACTGGTCTTTCATTGGCTATTGACTTGACTTGACTTGTAAAACGCTTGCGTCAAGCTTGAATGAAACACTGAATGCAAGTTTGCCCCCATGTAACTTCGTTACTGGAATCCAGCTTGCGGCATGCTTGAAGGTTTTCAAATCAAGCTGGGTGCAAGCTTGGCCTTTTTGCAATTTAAGCTTACAACAATTGGTTTACAAGTTGTCTCTGCTACTAGGGTAATAATAATAATAATAATAATAATAATAATAATAATAATAATAATAATAATGTCGCATATGCAACATTTTATTTAGAAGTAACAGAGATTACCTTAGATAAATTTTACTCTGTTGCCTAATTCACACAACAATAATGTTCCTTATTAGAAAAATTTTCGGAAAGTGAAGTTCCATTGCAAATAAACACTAAGATACAAATATCTAAAGAAATCAAAATATGGAAGTATCATAATCAGAATAATCATAATAAATCTCATATAGTTAGAAGAATAAATTATTAAGAAGAAGAAATAAAAAAAGCAAATAGTCATTTCTATTGTTCTATCAATGAGGTCATAAGAAAACATCTATAAAAAATAATTCTATTGTGTTTGAATATTGGTTCCGAAAGAAAAGAAAAATAATAAAAAGAAGAAAGCAATATCCGTGATATACCATTAGCTATAGAACAACAAACACGAAGATATAGGTACTACATATATGCCCGTGTAGAGGCGTAAACTGTCACGATCTGGTCCGTATACTGATAATGGCCTCGAGAATATGAATAAGAACAATTTGAATGAAAGAGAAACGATACTTTGAGAAGGAAAGGGTAGGTAAAAAGACGTCAACTCACGAAAAGAAGAAAGAAAGAAAACAAAATTTAACAACAAAAGAACGTTCAAAGAAGATGCTTCTGTCTGTCCCGATTGCAGGTACGATACTAAATTAGCATGTCTATCTTTTTCTTTTTTAATTTATCTTTATGAATATTCCGTATACATGTATGGTCAGTCAGTGTGTTTATTTAAGAAGGACGTTTTGAAACTGCTTTGTAGCATTGACTTTTCTTTGATGGGAGATTCCAAACCAAACCAACCAAACCAAAAGTACTTCTTGAGCCACTGACCTCCAATCCGGCAAGCAACCACTGGATTCCTGACCCGTCTTAAGGGGGTCACTTTCACGAATACTTTTGTCAACTGGGCAAGACAGCAGACGAACTATCTAACTGGGTCTTCCTTTTCCATTTCCCCTTCAATCGCCTGTCGATTCTGTTTTTTTTTTTTTTTTTTTTTTTACTTAATAGTGCTTTCTTTTTCCATCCAATTTCTTTTTATTTCTTTTAGGCTTTTATCGTTTCTTTGTGTATTATTAATGTACCACCGCATCATGAGGTTAGAATATTCACTAAGCTTGTTTTTTCTCCCCTAAAGCATAAGATTCTTTTCAAATTATTGAAGTAATCATAAAGATATTTTGTGCACTGACCACATACTCAAAAATGTAGGGCGAAAGTGCGTAATATAACTGACTGGCTGTCTGTCTGGTTGGTTGCGAAGATTTCCTCTCGAGGAGAGTATTATTTCTTTTTTCCTGTTCTTTTTTTCCCCCTTCTTTATTATTGGAAAGTACATGCAAAAGAATTTGTTACAATTTTTATTCAGAAACCGAAAGTCATGACATGAATATATTATAATTGATATTTAGGCGTGTGCAGAAAGGATCTTAATGGTTTCCGTTTTAGCAACAAAATTCTGTCTATTAATGAGATCTCTCATTCGTAACTAATTCTTCTTAAAAAGAGACTCTTATCAAATTTAGGAATGGTATTTGCAATGTGGCAATAGAACTCCATTAGGGAGCGTATATAATATTCAGAAGTCTCAATATACTATAAGTTGCCGCAGTTTTCCAAAACGTCATAAAGAAGTAATTGGACTGTTAAAATGAATAACACCACATCAAAGAAGCATATATAAGATATTAATTTGCACTGGTGCTATTTTTCTGGTAGAGATGGCGTGGGTCAATGAAAATTTGACCCATGACCCACTCACCTACCAAACACCGTGAACCACGACACACGGTGACCCACTCTGACCCACCACCCACTGACCCACTCACAAATCTTGACTCACTTGATCCACTTAACTCACGACCCACTGACTGACTCCATCTCTGATTTCTGGACAATGTAGAAAAGATATATTTATCTCTAGAAGATGAAGATTACATGTATAACACCATTACTAGTATTTTACAAAATCGCATTATTAAGGAATTTGGTTTACCAAAACTCCTTGATATATTAAGGGCCGCGGTGGCTCAGTGATAGAGTGTTCACCTCTGATGCCTGAATTTCTTGGTTCGATACCAGCTCGCGATGAGTAAGCTTTGTGGTGGACACACACCGTGCGCGTGGGTTTTCTCGGGGTTCTTCCGTTTCCTCTCACTTTGTTCATTCCACCATTTCATACATTTCTTATCATAATCGTCTCCTTTAGAATAGCCGGCATAATCATAGGACGTAAAACTTAAAGATTCCATTTCATTTTTACCTTTATATTTCCCGTCTGTCCGTGTGTTCGTTCAGGAGACAAAAAAATCTCAAGGACTACTTAATGGACACCATCAATTTTAGTCACGATGTAGAGGATCAAATAATTGGAATCGAGTTTGTTAATAGACGTAACATATAAACCAGATGTGGTAGAAATCAACCATTTTCGTTTTTTTTTTTTTTTTTTTTTTTGTACGTTGATCACTACACAGCAGTGATAGATAGCGAGATGCTGTTTCCTTCAATCGATTTTGCTTCCTCAGGAATACATTTCATCTCCTTTCTTAACTTTCTATTAAAACCGCAAGTGATAGAAATCCATTAAAACTTTGTTTTCAACATTGATTTAAATAGGACAACAAGTGAGTTTCATTTCACAGTGTGACAATAAGGTAGACTTCCAAACTATGGGAATTCAATATTCAAACCAGAAGTAGTACATCTATAACTACTGGTTGCATCATTAATAAGGTCAGTGATAGAAACCTGCTCCTCGCATGCTGAATCCATATCAAAAAGCCATTACTCGCTATCCCTTACTGTCTTTGCCCTATGGAGTTTAACATTAAAACCGGAAGTGGTAATTGATGTCTAACATTTCCAGTTGCAATAGAGAAATAAAATCAGAGGTAAAACATATTCTTGGCACTGAACCCATATTTAAAAAATGCTTGTTTCTATTTCCGTTTTATCCATAATGCAATCGATGTTGTAACCAAAAAATCGTAATTTTCACCACTTCCGGTTACAACAGTATTATAAAAGTCAAGATAAAATTCATTTTTTAGCACGCTGAATGTGTATCAGAAGTCGTTTTTTAATATGCCGTATCACTTTTGGACTATGAAAATTAGTATTGCAGCCGGAACTACTAGTAAATTTCGACTACTTCGGATTTCGATAGAGTGTGGCAGGTGGTGGTGATATGTCCTGTTAAGACGCTGAACCGATTACCGCTATCTGTTATCGTTTTTTGGTATATGACGAGCAAGGTTAAAACCGGAAATGGTTGATTTCTACCACTTCTGTTTGAGTAGATGGATAACGGAGGAAATAGGAACTATTTCTGCACGCTAAATCGATTAAAGGAAAGCGCTTCTCAATATCTTGTTTTCAATATATGAAAATCAATACTGAAACCACAAATACTAGCAAATTAAAACGACTTACGGTTTCCGTAGATTGTTTTTGAAAAAATCGTTTGTCACTATTTATTACAACTTCTGTTCTATAACAATTAACGTTGAAACTGGAAATTCTCTATTTTTACTATTTCCGGTTTAAATAGGGGGTTAATGAAAGAGGCGAGACCTATTATTGCGAAACAGAATCGATTGCAAACACCGTTTTTCAATATCTTTTATCGCCTTTGCTCTATAAAAATCAGTAAAACTGGAAGTACTAGTAAATTTCAACCACTTTCGGTTTTGGTAGAGTGTTGCGGATTGTGGCGATGTGTTCAAGTGAGGTGCTGAATCGATAGCAAAACATCGTTTGACGTTACTATTACTATATTTCTCACACAGCAAGAGACGTTGAAACCGAAAATTGCTAATTTCAAAAGAAACTTCCGTTTTGAATAAGAGATTAACGGGGGAGGTTGAAATCTATCATTGGCACACCGATTCGATTGCAAAACACCGTTTCTTGATATCTCCTACCATTTTTGCTTTAATGTCTGTCGACAAACATATGGAAGGAATGACATAGCACTTTTGTGAGACTTCGAACACTTACGCATAGCATAGTTCGGAAGTCTAAAAACAATAAAAGACAGTGTGAAGCGTGCCACGGTGGCTCAATCGTGTAGCTTCATCTCTTATTCGTGAGATCCCTGGTGCGATCCCAGTTTGCGCCAAGTGGACTTTGTGGTGTACAAACATCGTGTGCATGATTTACCTCAAGGTTCTTTCGTTTTCTGTCACTTCATTCCTTCATTTCATTATTTATCATCATCACCGACTCCTTCAGCCCTGGAGTCTAAACTTGGCACGTTAGGATAAAACGAAAATTCACTTTTGGTTTTATTGATATACGAGGAACATACTGAAAGTCATGAGCAACATTTCTTTTCACTACCGTAACATTTCTTTGTAAGTAAAACCAAACATATCATTTCAATCTACTTCTTTCACTTTTCCACATAGTCTCCGTTTTTCTGTACACATTTTCCCCACCGTTCCGCAAGTTTGAAAATACCCTTGAGATAGAATTCCGTTCCAGCTGCCCGTAGACACTGACACACTGCTTGCTGAATATCTTCCAGTCTCTCGTAGCGATGGCCTTGCATCTGTTCCTTCACAAAACCGAAATTATGGTAGTTGAAGGATGCCACGGGGCTGTAGGGAGGATGTGGAAGTGTTTCCCGCCTAAATCTCCTGATCTGCTCCATAGTGACACGTGCAGTATGTGAATGCGCATTGTCCTGTTGAGGTATGAACTTCTTTCCAGGGCGTTTATCATGCAAAACACGAAGGAGCTTCAAAAGTGTCTGGATGTAACAGGCAAAATTTATGGTTTGTCCAGGCTCAAGAAAATAAACCAGAATGCAACCCTGTGCATCCCAGAAGACGCTCCCCATAACTTTCCCTACCGATTGCGTTGCTTTCACTTTCTTCTTCGGTGGCGAATTCAAGTGGTGCCATTCCATACTCTGTCGTTTTGTTTCAGGTTCATAATGATGGAATCAGTTTTCATCTTCAGTCACAATGCTCATCAAAAAGTCATCACCTTCCTGTCGAAATCTCTGAAGAAGGTTTGGTCTCTGACGTTTGTGGTTCTCGGTTAACAAACGTGGGACCCAAGAGGCACAAATCTTTTGATAACCCAAACTGTGAATAATTTCTTGCACCGAACTATGTCCAACACCAAGTTTAGCAACGATTTGATTCACAATGATAAGCCTATCTCCCCATATCAGCTCATCAACTCTTACCTTGTTGCGTTCCGTGGAGGCAGTTAGAGGCTGCCCGCTGCAAGGCTCATCTTCGATACTCAAGTTTCTATCCTAAAAATGTTTTACCCACCTCCTAACACTGCTGACATCCATGCACACATCTCCATAGGCACGCTGCAGTCTGCGGTGAGTTTCAGAAGCAGATTGGCCCTCTTTAACTAGGAATTCAATCACAGCACGGTGTCGAAACGAAACATCGCTACCTGCCATTTTGGAAATCCGACCTGTGGTCACATGCTAGTAACAAACAGCGTGAAAGTCTGGAAGGACAAAAAGAAAGAAAGGTCTGTAGATTGAGATGATATACTTGGTTTCACTTACAACTAAAGATTAAGGTTGTGAAAAAATGTTGCTCACGTCTTTCAGTATGCCCCTCATAGAAACATTTCTCTCTATAAGTCTTCCAAACTATGCTGTGCCTAAGTGACAGAAGTCTTACAAATCGGCTTTGTCTGTCGGTCTTTCGACAGGTATGAAAGTAAAAACGGTCAGACACATCGAGAAGCGGCGTTTGAAACCGATTCAGCCTACAAAGTATAAATTTCATTTCATCTATCGCAGCTGTATTCAAATCGGAAGTGATTAGAATTAGCAATTTCCAGTGTCAGTGTTTATCACCATAGAACGAAAACGGTAGCAGATAGCGAGAAGCGGTTTTGACAAAACATTCAACGTTTCAAAACAAAATAACATAGCTATCTACAACACTTTATCAAAATAGGAAGTAGTTCAAATTTACAATTACTTCAGGTTTCATTACTGAATTCCATAGAGCGAAAACGATAAGAAATATCGAGATGCAGTATTTTGCAACCGATTCAGCTTCCCAGGAATAGGTCCCGTCTTCTCCATTAACCCTCTATTCAAACCAGAAGTGGTTCAAGTTAACTATTTCCCGTTTCAATATTTGTCACCATTCAAGAGAAATAGTAATAGATAGCAACAAAGGTTATTAGCAATCTATTCTGGGTCTGAAAATAACATGTTATCACAATCTGGAATCAGAAGTGCTAGTACATTCCAACCACTTTCGGTTTTGGTAGAGTGTAGCGGATGGTGACGATATATTCAAGTGAGGTGCCGAATCGATTGCAAAACAGAACTGGTTAGATTTTATTACTACGTCCAGTCTCAATACTGATATCCATAGAGCAGAACCGATATATCGAGATGCAGTTTTTTTTTCAATCGAATCAACTTACCAGGAATAGGTTCCATCTTTTCCATCAACGCTCTGCTCAAACCAGAAGTGGAGCTCAAAGAAGAACTTAACCATTTTCGGTTTCAGATTTTATCATCATAGAACAGAAATGGTAACAGATAGCGACAAATGGTGCTATATAACGTCTCAATGAATATATATCATTACAATCAACGATTTTTTTTGACACCGAAAGAAGCGAAAACTGTAAGATATATTGAGAATTTTCTTTTGGAGTCGATTCAGCGTCCCACAAACAGGTTCTATCTCCTCTCTAACCCTCTACTCAAACCAAAAGTGGTTGAAATAAACGATTTTTTTCTTCTACCTTTATCCCTATAGAACAAAAACAATAAGGGATAGCGAGTAATGGTTTTTAGAAATGAATTCGGCGTCCGAGAAACAGATTTATCTTTGATATTACCTTATTCAATCTGTAATTGTAAATGTACAACATCAAGTTTGAGTATTGAATTCTCATAGTCTGGAAGTCTTAGTTTCACACTGTGAAACGATACTCCCTTGTCTCAAACACTTATCAATTACTAAACGAATCATACACTAGAATTTCTGAAACATTAGAGATATGACATACGAAATATCCCAATTTTGTATGTAATGATCTTTTCACTATTCCCCTTAAAATAATATTTTTTGTTTTATTAGTTTCATTTATTAATTTTTTTATGCCTAAAGGTTTGTATTATAACAAACTTATTCCAAAGATGTACCCTTTCATGAGATCCACTTCAATCGAACTTATCTTCAATGTTAGTATTTGAATCTCACATTGGAAGCAAATAAGTATGAATTACAGTGTCCGTAATTTAGAAAGTAAATCGTCAAATATTCACAAAATGTAAACAAATAATCTAATTGCAGCTACAGGTTTTCTTGTGGTAGCCCAGAGAATTATGATTATGCTTTGTGGCGTGATAATGTCAAATTATAAAATTGTTGCATTGTATATTTGTTCTTGAAAATCAATATTAATTTGTTTAACAACATTTTTTAATAAGTATTAAATTGTCTTTTTTTTGCAATATTGTCATTCTATTCATTATAGGATAACCAGAACTTTACATACATGTATGAACAGTGGCGTATTTACGATTTTGTTTCGGGAGGGGCTTTGCTAACTTTCGGGGGGGGGGGGGCTTTGCCTGGAAATATGAAAATTCTGCAAGCTATTTCATTTACTTTACTATACTAAGTAAGATTTCGGGGGGGGGGGGCTTAAGCCCGGAAGCCACCCCCCTAAATACGCCACTGTGTATGAATGTATGCAAAAGTAGTTAAAGCAGAACTTTTCATTTTGATGTGCACAAAGATAATAAAAGCCCATTCTCCTCTCACTAGAACATTTTCACGTGCTTATTTTATTATTTATTTTAAGTGTAGTAAAAATCAAATAAAATATTAGTTCAATGAAACGAAGAGTGATAGGTAACATTATAGAATTATGACTATTAAAAAGAAAGAAAGGGACTCAAACTATTTAGTTAAGGTGTGCACAAACACACCTGACACACGCCGTAGTTGTGCCGTTCGTTATTGTTCTGTCACTAAAATCTGAATTTTCTGGCAGAAGCTCTGAAAGGCTGACGTTGACCAGTAGGTGATTTTAAGTAGTGGGCGTGAGGTTAGCATATTTCATATAAAACAGTACGACCCATCCTTTATATCGTTCATGGTACTTAAGGATTGAAAGCAAAATCGATCATTCAATCCATGGTGTGTTCTATCGCTATTGTTGCTGGTGTTCTTAATTAAATCCCCAACTTCTTGCATTTAAGTACTTCTTCAGTTGGCCTCATTGTTCGAATTTGAAAATATATTTTTGTGAATGATAAATCAGGGTAGAAAGTGCAGTAGTTGCTAATATATAGGTATTTAGTGCACTAGCTGCTTAGTATACGGTGCAGTGGGGTATGCAGTTTGCCAAGGTGAGGACGAGGATTCAAGATCGTATAATTTCAGGTGTTTATACACCTGTGTACATATTTTTATATAACAAATGCTTATTTTTGCATATTTTGCTCAAGTGAGGTGTTTAAACTCCCGAAATCCCTCTTGCGCACGCCACTTGTGCCACGAGTTGTTTGAAGATCATGCGATTACCACATCAATGCATGATGATGTAGTAATTAATTCTCAATATTTCATTATCACTCATTATTTTCACAAATTTTTACATTAATTAGTATATTACAAAATAATTAGGGGAATGACCTAGGTCGGCACCTGAAGATATTAAATGTCAATTGAAGTTAAGAATGATGAACTTGTAGCATCGTGGAGTTGGGGCAACTGTGTAGAGGTCCCTCGATTATACATATAAAATGGAAGTATATGAAATGAAATGAAATCTTTGAGTTTAACGTGCCACGATTGTGCCAGTTAGGCTAAGGGAGACAATGGTTAAAGCACGTGAATTATGATGGAGAATTGGTGGAATGAAAAGTGGAGGAAACGGGACTGCCCCGAGAAAACACACGGATAATGTTGTCCACCACAAACTTACTCACCCGAGGATGCGAACCAGGAGCCTCACGCACCAGAGGTAAGCGCTCTAGTACTGAGCAACAATGCCCCCATTAAATGAGACTGACAGCATGTCTGAAAATATTAGTATGTATATGTTTGGTATAGAGTAAAGCTCCAAAAATGAGAGTGCGTCTGATAAAGGAGTGACACACCAAAAATGTCTGAATTAGAGACTATCTTGGATGTATTTCTTGCAGTGATACATAAATACCTAGTACATTTTTGCCAAATTGAGGTAAAAGAGTTTGTATGGCTTTTAGATTTATTCAGTAGTATTTAAGAAGTTGGCCATTACCACACTTGGTTTTGGCGCATATTCATACGTAGTATAAGATTAAGTCTTTAGTGGGCAATGTTGCTCTCAAGCAACATCACATTCTATTGACTTATCCGCACGACTTATAACTTCAGTGATCATTTAATTGGCGTTATGGCTTTCATACAATATTCACATACATGATTTGCAGGTGTTTCTTTAGATACTTCTAATCTTTGTCAACAGGGGACAGTCAAATTTAGTATTGTAGAAGCTTTATCTCCTAGGTTCCTCGAAAGTTCTTTTTTCATTTTTTTATTTGTGGTTTCTTGCTCTGTAGGAAAATATTTCAACGAAACTGTTGGAAATTACTGAGAGTCTTCTTATGATATTTTACCATAGTATGGCAATGCTGCTCATTAGCCACACGTAAAACCTATTTTATGGCAATGCTGCTTTGAAATAAACACCCTGTATTTTGTAACCAAAGTACAAAAATACTTTAAAAATTACGAAATTATAATCAGGAAGATATAATTCAACCATAAAAGCAAACTAAATATTTTAATGGTAATGCTATCAATGCTTGTCCTCCTACACTCATGATCATGGGTGCTCGAAGTGGGGGCCCGTCCCCTGGCTCACGAAATGTATACGTACTGTAATATAGCAAACCACGTATATTAAATACTACAAATACAAGACATAATATAGTAACCACGAAGATGGTCTCTCTGGAACATTTTTTCAGGCGCCCCTGTTCATGGTAAATACTGGAATGAAGAGCCAACACCATATGCTTTTCCGAAACATTATCTATTCAAGTACTAATCAGACCAAGAGTTGCTTCATTTTGGTGTTCTAGCGGGTATCAGTAGATTATAGATTGTCTAAGGAGTTGGCCATTGTTGTTGCACTACTCACAGGAACTTAGAAAATAATCGACTTCTGGGATTGGATGATGTAGTTAATGACCAACATATAATACAGAAAAAATACTTTCAATTCAATGCATATTTTTTGTAAGGACAGAGTGCAGTAATATGTTTTAGAGATTTCACTATATATTATTTTTCTTTAAAAAAAATAAATTAGAATGTTTTCTGCTACTAACACAAATACTGAAATTACTTTATATATATGTATATTCATTCCCTTCACACGTGTGTATGTAAGAATAACTCTCATTAGATGTGAGTGTGTTTTCTCTTCTTGCTTTTCATCCTAATGTTGTGTACAGTCAATGATGGCTTTTTTTACATTAAATTTTTTCTACTAATCAAGTCCTGCGAACATGAAAAGCTTCTGTTCTTCTTGTTTATGATTGTTTTGCACGCGACAAAACCAAAGCAATATCTTGATATAAATATCTTGACTTTCCAGCTCTTGTCAAAGGAAGCAATAAAACATTAAAAAAAGAATTCTACTATTGACGCTAGAGGCAATGGATTTCAGAGATCATTTCTTCTGTTCTTTTTTGCCTCTCTTTCTCTCTCCAGTGCATTTATACATGATTTTCAGGAACAAAAAGCAGGGTTCGAGGAGAAATAGATGGGAGAGATACCTGAGATGCTGGAAGGCCTCTACAGGTGGTGGTGATCTTTCTTCTTCCTCCTCCAATCCAACCAAATCACTAATAAAGAAATGACAACAAAATTACGACCCAATTATTAACAATTTTCCTTCAATAAAAATGTATTAAGTTACATGTATCATTCCATATCGATGTTCTTTCTTTCCTCTTCAACCAAAAATCAAATTTCGCGTCAATGAAAAGTAGATGAACGCAGAAGTAGATTTATTTCTAATTTCCGGTTTCAAAGACAAAGATGTACTTTTTTCTCACAAAAAAGTCACTTCCTTTCTATTTTATTACAACTGCAATGATAAAAAAATGTTGGTTAGAAATTTATAACACCATTTGTCGCACTGGTTCGATTTCGTTACAATGAGTAGAGACGAACATGTGCTCAAGTAACTATTTTCTTACATGATCGATACTTCTACATGACTCTAGTTACAATGAGTTCCAAAAGTACTCGTGATCGATCATATCGCAGTAGTTTTTCGATCAATCGCATCACACTTTCACAGAACATTCTACAAAATATCGGAAGACACGTAAACAGTTCTAATTACCAACTCATTGATTACAATATTGCACAAATCTCAGATACAGAAAATATTTGTTTTTGTTAGAAGACAACACTTGCACCAAACTCGGTTACACAAAAGTATTTTTGTGGATGTATGGAAACAAATAAACAACATAATATGCGTGCGGCCCCTCGTTCGATCCCCGGCCAAGTAAGTTTATGGTGGACAACTTCGTATCCGTGTTTTTTTCGGGTACTTCAATTTCCTTCCACATTCTTATTCTATCAATTCTTCCATCATCATTCAGTTGCCTGAATCATCATCTCCTTTGGCCTGGAACGTTAAAATAAAAAAAAAATCGTTTTTGTTTTTACAACAAATACTACACTAATTTCAGATACACAAAAAAATACTTTTTGGAAATGTATGGAAACGAAAAATACAATATTGTACAAATATCTGATACATAAAAAATACTTTTTGCTAATGTATGAAAAAAAATACTTCACGAACCTCAGATACACACACACACACACACACATATATATATATATTGTTAATGTCCGGGAACAAATATTCCCTCTTAATACAGGCTACCGGGACAGAGCTTTCAGCCTTGCTTCAGTACCTCGGTAACTAATTTAACGGAAAACTTCCATTTTGTTTTTATTAACGGACATTGAGAAACCCTTTGATAATGTTTGACATACTGAGTTAATATACAAATTTAATTGTTCCAGTTGCCCGAGGGATATATTCGCCTGACATACTGGTTTCCTCACGATAGATTACAACTTGAGTCACGCAGAACTCCGATTGCACATTTGTAGATGACAATTACATCTTACTAATACTTACTACAAGAAAAAAAAGTTACAATGCACACACGCCGTCTTTGCAGATATAGGAATGAAAAACACAAAAATAGGGAACAGCATGTGAAAACTCAAAAATTAATTTCACATAAATCTATTACTTGGTAAAGAATAAAATTCTACATACTAATTGGTCTAATTACTTTTTGTGTAGTTGAAGTGTAAAACCGGATGTTCGGATTTAAACTTTACGATTCGGAGTGCACTAGTGTTGAGGATACCTGGATTGAAATTAGAGATAGCATTAAAATTTCAGCAAAAGAAAAATTGGGACACGCGGAAATACGTAGGAACAAACCTTGGTTCGACCAGGAATGCATTAACCTAGCAGAGAAGAGAAAACAGGCAAAAATACGCTGGCTACAAAATCCGAATGAAAGAACTACACAAAATTTCGCAGATACCAGGCGGGAAACTTTCAAAACTTTTAGAACAAAGAAACGCGATTTTTTGAAAGCTAAAATTCTGGAGCTTGAAGAGAATAGTAACAATAAAAACATCCGGGACATGTATAAGGGAATCAACGAATTTAAGAAAGGCTATCAACCTCGTGCTTAAATATTAAAGAAATCTGACGGTACAGTTCTAACTGATACGGATAGCATCTTAAATATATGGAAAGATTTCTTTGACGATTTGCTTAACAAGCAACCAAAAACTAGTGTGCATGGAGAAAAGGAGATACACACCGCAGAACCGTATATTTCAGAACCCAACCGAATAGAAGTAGAAACCGCTATAAAGAAATTAAAGAAACACAAATCTCCGGGTGTGGATGAAATTCCGGCTGAGTTAATTTTAGCTGGAGGCGAAAAATTGTGGAACAAGATACACAAACTCATCCTCCTTATCTGAAACAAGGAAGAATTGCCACAAGAGTGGAAAGAATAAATCATTGTTCCAATTCACAAGAAAAGCGACAAAACTGACTGTAATAATTATCGAGGCATTTCTCTTTTGTCAACATCCTATAAAATCCTTTCAAATATTCTATTAGCAAGATTGATGCCATACACAGATGAAATTATTGGAGATTATCAATGCGGATTTAGACAAAATCAATCAACTATTGACCAAATATTTACCATTCGCCAAATACTCGAAAAAAAGTGGGAATACAATACCCCGGTACATCAACTATTTATTGATTTTAGAAAGGCTTACGACTCGGTTAGGAGAGAAACATTATACAACGTTCTTACAGAACTTGGAATACCGAGAAAGCTAATTAGATTAATTAAGATATGTTTAAATGAATCCCAAAGTAAAGTCCGGGTAGGAAAATTTTTGTCCACGAGCTTTCACGTCGAAAATGGCCTGAAACAAGATGCATTGTCGCCATTATTATTTAACTTTGTTCTGGAATATGCTATCAGGAAAATCAAATATAGCAACCAGGGCCTACAGTTGAACAGTATTCACCAGGTTATGGCATATGGTGATGATGTAAATTTAATAGGGGATGATAGGAGAACAATAGAAAGAAATGCAGAGATCTTATTAAACGCTTGCAGGGACATGAGTTTAGAAGTAAATGCAGAGAAAACTAAATACATGGAAGTGTGTCGGTACCGTAATTCAGCAAATTATAGATGCGCTAAAATATTAAATAATAGTTTTGGTAAAGTGGATAGTTTCAATATCTAGGATCAATATTAACATAGGAAAATCATATTCACGAAGAAATTAAATGTCGACTGAAAGCAGGGAATTCGTGTTACTATTCGGTTCAAAATCTCTTGTCGTTGCGAATTCTGTCGAGGAATTTGAAGCTTCGTATAAATCGATAATCATGCCCGTTGTTCTATATGGATGCGAAACATGGTCGCTTACACTGAGGGAGGAACATAGACTGAAAGTATTTGAGAACAAAATCCTGAGACTAATATTCGGGTCCAAGAGGAACGGGAATGGGAAATGGCGGAAGCTTCATAACGAGGAACTACACAATTTATACGGTTTACCCAACATTGTTAGGGTCGTCAAGTCTAGGAGGCTTAGGTGGGCAAGTCATGTAGCAAGAATGGAAGAAAGTAGAAACGCTTTCAAAGTCTTGACTGGAAGACCAATCGGAAAACGACCATTAGGAAGACTTAGGCGCAGATGGGAGGACAATATTAAGATGGATCTCGCAGAGATAGGAATACAAAGTAGAAACTGGATGGAGTTAGCTAAGGATAGAAGTCAGTGGAGAGCTTTTGTGAACGCGGCGTTGAACCTCCGGGTTCCATAGGCCATAGAGTTAGTTAGACTTCGTCAGGGTGTCACGAACATGCAACTTGGACCGTTGATGACGGAAGTGCATATGGTCAGATGAGTCATTGTTCATCTTATTGCAAACCACGGACATGCAGTGACGGATGTCCAAAGAAGTATAAAATTTACAGTGTCTCGTTCGAACGTAAAACATTTCATTGACGTCGGATCTGTGATGCTGTGAACTGCAAATATTCTGATTTTCAGAGGGTCCGGTGCTGGCGCTTACCGGTCGCGTTGCCGCCTGCGATCATGTTTGCTTCAGAGCAATGATACCACATTCCTGGTTGATAATGTGCCCATTCTCATGTGAGAAGAAGTATATTTGCCGCATGGTTTGAGGAACATTAGAATGAAGCTGAACATCTATCCTAGCCCATTCAGTTCCAGGACCTGAATATACGTAACTGAATATCTGTGGTCTGGTTTGGAGACACAAATTTGACTCAGATATCAGCATCCATTCTCTGTTACGGAACTAAGTGACGTGTAGTGACGCACTGCAAGCAGATTAGTATAATATTTTACTTGCTATCATTCACGACGTGTATGACTCTATTTCACGTCGCATCAGAGCTGTTCTGAGGACCACAAGTGGTCCAACCATATATTAATTTAGTAAGTTTCACTTTTAACGAGTATTTCCGTTAAATTATAACTATCTGTATGTAGGTGTAATGTACTAAAATACGGTATTATACCTGCATACATGAATGCCAACAGAATTTCAGATCTTTATAATGATCTTCGGATCCTGAACCGACAGGTCCAGATTTGAATCTCGGATTCCAGTTCCTCATATTCTGAACTATTGATATCCAGTGTCACTTGAGATTCAAATCGTATTGAATTGTGGATCTGCTTTTGGTCATCTCTAATATTCACTTATATTGAAAAGAAGACCAGCAAAGTATTACTTACTACTCTCTATACTTTAAAAATGAAATCTTTCAGTTTAACGGCCCATGTTAATGTCGGCTAGGCTAAAGGACACGGTGATGATGAGAAATGAATGAAATGATGGAATGAAGAGTGGGAGGAAACGGAAGAACCACGAGGAAACACACGCACGCTATGTTTGTCCTCCACAAGGTTCACGTAGCGAGAGCTGGGATCGGACCAGGGACCCCATGCACCGGAGGTGAACGCTCTGCCACTGAGCCACTGTGGCCCCTTCTTTATACTTTAAATCTGTAAGTTTGACAGTCGCAGCTCTTGGGGAAAGTGGCATCTGTAAAAATTTAAATTTTATTACAGCAAGCTAAAGGAAGAAGGCTTATCTACTGTATAAATGTTTGTATTGTAAATCTAACGCGAACGTTCTGAACCTCTATCAAGCTTCCTTTTCTTAGTATATCGCGATAAAATTTAAATCTGAACTGCTCTTTCAAGAGCCGTCACTGAACTTTTGTGTATTTACTCTTTCTCTAAGTACTAATAGTGGTATAACACAACATATTACTTTTGCTTTCAATTTGCAGCTTGCAAACAAGCATAAACAAAGGATACTGTTTTGCTTTTTTAATTTATTTTTCTTCTTCAGAATTGCTGAGCGAAAGCTAGGAGTTAATTACTCTGACACTAAAGCACAAGCGAAAGCTATTGACTTCATGAATGTTTGATTTATTGTTTCAAGTGTTTCAAATACGAAACAGAAACCTTTTTGACATCCTGCTACGAAATCATCTTTCACTTGACTTTTTTAAAAAAATAAAAATATAAAAAAATCTTGTAGTATTATTTATGACAACCGAAGGCTTTGTTAAATTGGTTTGCGGAAAGGAGAAAGTAATATTCCGGTTCCGTTAAATGTCTTTTACGAAGTGTTAAAGCTATATTCTGCCATGCGGGGGTGGCTTGTCTTGATAAATTGTAAGAGGATACACATGTTAAGACCTATAACTCGGGGTTAGTTTGGAGAAGAGTGAATCACGTGAAATTATTCCTGTTTCATACCTACGCAAAAATAATCTAGTCACTTTTCAATTTATTCTTAGGAACTTTCCCTTTTATGCGATTAATATTTAGAGAAAGTTTTAATTTTAATAAGCAGCGAATAGAAATAAATTATAAATATATATAATGCTTTAGGTAACAAATATGTTATCTTTGTAAGGGAATAAGCTATTTGTTTCTATTTCTATAGTTCGAAGGAGTGACACAGTCAATAGTAAAACTACTCTCTTACTGATAAATTTTCTTGCTATCAATAACTTCGGAATAAAGTTACTAATTTGAATAAATATTCTTTTGATGTCTAGGGGATTTAAATACGTCAGAATTACTAAGAGAAAACCACAATATACTTATAATTTTAGGCTCTGTCCAATGTGCAAAGTGTATTTATTCTATTACGGGTAAACAAATATTGTTTTGTGAGGAGACTGATGTTCTTTCTTTCTTTCTTCTGTTATTTTATTCTCGAAAAGACGGTAAGTAATTGTTAAGTTCCAGCACCTATATTCTTAGCAAACACATATATATATATATATATATATATATATATATATATATATATATATATATATATATATATATATATATATATATATATATATATCGAACTATATTGTTTTCACAAGAAGAGATAGTACAGACGAAGTGTAAGATTATATCTTTAGGTTACATCAATAATTTCTCTGCTAAAGTACTACATTTTGTTAAGAAAGTGTACCAATGAATTGCGAGTTTAGGAGTCTTGGAAACGGGGGGATCCGACTATCTGGATCCCCACGTGGGTGACCCTGGTCACAATTATTGCAATCATGTATGAAGACTGATATTGTTAATTACTTTCTTTGTTTTTTTCTGTCACAGGTATAAAGGTAACCAAGAAAGTTCTGTCGCTTTTTGAGGAGGTCTGTGTTCAATTGGCCCTCACACCGTTTGTTGAATGCGAATGGACATAAAGTGAAGGTCAGCAGTTGGTGTACTTATATCCAACATACTACCTGATTCTGGCAGTTCAGCGTCATAAGGGCGTGTATGCTGTACGAGTTCAAACTGGGGTCAAACGCCGCTGCAACGGGGCAGAAAATATGCCATGCCTTTGGTAAGGGTGTCGTGACTACGCGGACAGTGTAGCTGTGGTTTAAAAAGTTTAAGGACAGTGACGAAACACTCGAGGCACCGCGGTAGACGCACCACGTGCCGGAAGACCAACACGTGTACAAAATGAAGATCTTCAGGCAGCAATTGAGGCGAACAATGGCCAGACATGTGAGAAACTAGAACTACAATTCGGTGTTAGTGCAGAAACCATTCGGCAGCATCTCCATCAACTTGGGAACCACTACAAGTTGGGTCGATGGGTCTCACATGATTTGACTCCGGGTAAGAAGGCAACGCGAGTAGACACCTGTGTTTCTTTGCTGTCTCGTCTGAGAAAGGAGACATTTCTGGACAAGGTGTTGACATGTGATGAGAAGTGGGTTCTTTACGAAGCTCCACGACGCCGTCATCATTGGTAAGCATCCCATGAGCCGGTTCCAAAACAGACGAAGACAGCATTGCACCAGAAGAAAGTCCTTCTGTGTGTTTCATGAACTGCTCGCGGCATCGTGCATCGGCAACTGTTACCAGCTGGCCACAGGATCAATGCAACTGTGTACTGTAAGTAGTTGAGCTGTGTTAAAAAAAAAAACTGAAATCTCTGGAGCCATCACTTATGAATCCCAAAGGGGTCCTCCTGTTACAGGACAACGCTAAGCCCTAAATGGCCAGGATGAACAGGGACACCATTCTACGCCTTCGATGGGAAACACTATCACATTCGCTATACTACCCGGACATTACACCGCCCGATTATCACCTATTTCATTCCTTGGATAATCACCTTAGAGGACACCAGTTCAAATCTCTAGTAGAGGTGCAAAATGCACTTGGTACCTTCTTCGCTTCACGGCCCACCAAGTTCTACCGCGATTGAATCCATGCCTTCCAGAACGTTGGCAGAAGGTCTTCAATGCTAATGGGGACTATTGTTTATCTTTAGGTACGTCTTAGATGACATATCAATGTTCGAAAGTGCTAGGTAAAAAAGCAAGAGAACTTTCTTGGTTACTTTTATAAATGCTATCGTGTGTGTAGAGGGGACAAATGATAGTAGAGGGGTAAATGATAGTATTTAGGGATACAAGTATTGCAAATTTCTTTCTTTCTTTTATTTTTCTGTTACAAGTAAATGATGTGTTTCAGCAAGAAATAACAAATTAAATATATTTGTATAATGGGGGCCCCGCAATCACCGAAATGTGGCCCCAGAATTCAATACCTTCCGTTGAAACCGGACACAAATAACACATAGATGTGTTACCAAATCAGAAACACATTTAAGGAGATCAAGTCCGTAAGTGACTAGTCGCTGTTTGCAGCCATACATCTTTGTTATCGTTCAACCAACGATTGAATACGGTGGCAAAAGAAGTACCGGTATGTAGTCTCCGATTAGAAGAAGTTTTCAACCGCACATGGTACCATTTGGTCACCAGGAAAGGTGTTGTCTCCCAAGAAGTAATCGAGATGCCGGGATATAAGGTAGGCGTTGGGAGAAACGTCAGGAGAATGGGGTGGATGCGGAAAGATTTCATACTATAACTCATGGAGAAGTTATAACATCCTTTGAGCGTTATTTGCATGTATATTGTTCGCACAACATGAGGACACCATCTCTTTTGAACATTTCTGGATGATTGTGAGCAAAGTTGCGGTGAATTTCATGGAGTTCAACACTGAAAGGATCCACTGTGATGGTTTCGCATGGATGAAGAAAGGCATAATGGATCGACTATACCATATCATCATACCAGCAGCAACATCTAGAGTTCTTGGAAACCATCCAAGACTCTGATCTAAGCGAACACTGTCTTGATCATTTACGATTGTCGTAGCATATCCGTTTATCATCAAGAGTTATAATCCTATGCGAGAAACTTTTCTGGTTATTCCTTACACTTAGAGGACTGTACACCTAGAGATGGCAATATTTGTTGATCATGTGGGACCGATTCATCTTACCGATTATATACAGATGCCGAACGACAGTGATATGGTGTACGCCTAACTCATCTGCAATGACATGAACAGATTTCTGAGGATCCGCTTCGACGGTGTTCCTGATCAGCTCATCCGAACATGGTGTTGGTAGGTGTCTACGAGGCTCATTTTGCAAATGCTGTTTAAGAGGTACGATTTTAATATCTGCTACAAGAAGTTAAAGTGATCTTAATATCTACTACAAGAAGTTTAATTGATTTTAATATCGGCTACAAGAAGTTTAACCCTTTATTTGGCAGTGTTGCACTCAAGCAACATCGCATTCTTTTACATTATCCGCACGAATTATAACTTCAGTGATCGTTTAATTGGCATTATTGCTTTCATACAATATCCATATACGTACATAATTTACGGGTCGCTTCTTTAGATACTTCTAATCTTCGTCAACAGGGGACAATCAAATTTAGTATGTAGAAACTTTATCCTGTTCCGTGAACGTTCTTTTTTTATATTTTTAATTTGTGGTTTCTTGCTCTGTAGGAAAATATTTCAACGAAACTGTTGGTAATTACTGAGAGCATCCTTATGATATTTTACCATAATAGGTCAATGCTGCTCAGTAACTACACGTAAGTCCTATTTTATGGCAATGTTGTTTTGAAATAAAAACCCTGTATTTTGTAACTAAGCACAAAATACTTTAAAAATTACGAAATTATGATCAGAAAGACATGGTTCAACCATAAAAGCAAATCAAATATTTTACTGGTAATGCTATTAATGCTTGCCAATTAAAGGGTTAAGTAATTTTAATACCTGCTCCATACGCCAATATCTTCCTTTCTACTGTGACTTGGAAATCAAACCATGATGTTAAAGAATCTCCAGTTGAAAATGATAAGCTTAGACTCTTATATTCTTCCTTTGATTGGAAGATATACTGTATCTCACAAGATTTTATAGGATGTTTCCATTTTTGCTCTAGACAACGAATACTGTGCATAAGAATTAGCAAATGATATGCACTTGGCTACCAGCTCAGTTAGTAGATAAGTAATACAACTGCAAGTAAATAGCCTTTAGCATTCCTGTTTTACTCGACCTAATAACATATTAAAATAAGAGACCTATATCTCCTTAGAACTGTAAGAACTTTTAGAATGTTGGAGGAACCGCTAAGCGCTCTACCTCTGAGCTACTGTGTTATCAATATAAGTTATAAATTATATAAGTAGTTCAGTATATATAGTGCATGAAGATATGGGTCTTAATATATACTCTCTGTATATGTTATTGATATAAGTCACATTTCAGTTCAAATTTGATTACATCCCTTACTTATAGTAATATTTCTCTTGCACTGATCCTTCCTGGCTTTGATTTAGTTAAAAGGTACTTGCTTTAAAAATGAACTCGCTTTGCAGACTGAACTACAATTTTCCTGTCACTGGAAAGAGCACAATCGTATAAGTAACTGAAGTGTACTAATTTTATGTCTAATCAAAAAGTGCTTCAGTACAGAGTCCGAGATACAGAACTACGATGTATTTGGTGTGCGGTACTGGAATTATAGGGCAACCGATTCACTAATTGAGAGTAAAATAGCTCTTTATATTAGTTTCTCTTCCTTTCACTATCATTTTGAACGTCATGGGAAATAAATTTATTGCTCGTTATTTATGAATCATGTACACCTATAAATTCTTCATAATTCTAAACGTCTAAGTTCCGGCTTCAAGGAGGAGCTTCCTCGCATGGCGAGCAACAACATGACTCATTCAGTTCACAAGGAAATTAAGTCCACTTTTGGGTCATTTTGCATATACAAAATGTCTATCTGAAACTCCTTCCAGAACTTAAAAGGTTCATGCCCAGCTATTCTAAGCAACCCTTATAATGTTCAAAACAATATTGACTTTTCTATGCATTGAACAAACTTTATACCTTTTTTTTTCTCGACTGCGGAAATTGGACTTGATTCTCTTGTACACTGAACAGCCCATATGTTTCCTTTTGCTTTAACACTGATGGTAACTTAATTTACTTCTTCAACACATCATATACATTTAGTTTTTTTTTTTTTTTCATACGTGAAAATAGGTTCAGTTTCACGGATACACATTGTTCCAATAGTTAGCAAAACGCATGCAATGGTCGATGAAGAATGTTGAAACGGACAATTAGCCAATCAAGATGTTTGAAACAATTCCTAGATACCGACCAAAATGGCTGCTATGTCGTTATTCGATATAACTTTCATTTACTGTACGTGCGGGTGCATCCACTGAACTTGACGTGTTACCGATCGTATGTATGAACGTAATTAAAGAAATGCACTTTTTCTTATCAGGTATAGGTTAACTTATATTACGGGCTAACTTTTATTACATCATTACTTTTTCAAAAAAAAAAAAAAAAAAAAAACTATTATCTAAAAATTTATTTATTGATTAGTTGACTGGCTGGAGTATAAAGTATCATTTCAGCACTATGGCTATATGCGAGGACCTGCTGCTTAAATTGGAACCAGAACCTCTGTTTACATTTGTGCACAAGACTTTGTGACCATACAGCAGGCCCGTATCCAGGAGGGTCTACGGGCCCCTTAAATTTTTGTTAGCCCCCTAAAATTTTCAAGGTAGGCTTCCAAATGAACTATAATATCGTGATGAAATATAATATTGTTGGATCGGGCCCCCCTAACTTCAGCCGGCACTCCCCTACATTTTTGGGTTGGCTACAGACCTGCCATACAGGTAATCAAATCCAAGACCACACTTAACAAAAACATGTGCGGTAGTTCCTTGGTGCTAAAAAGTTCTTAATTGAACATCGGAACTCGAATGTGTCGATAGAAAAGGTATCTTCCATTACTTACCAGTCTGTATTTGATGATCGTGACAGGTACAAATAGCCTTGCTGCTGACGTCCCCATTGAGCTCTTAGTAATCAATCTACCGGTATTTGACAATTAATATTTATACATAATCATAAATGATTCTCTTCAAAAGCAAATAGCATGAAATACCCCAAGAAAATTCTCAAACTTTTTTTTACTCCATTGATATTTATGATACATTGTAACATCTATACATATCTATATACACCCAACATCGCCCAGAGTTTGCAAGTACCGAAACTGCATTTACAAACACTAAGCAAATTTTCACCATTCTTATATAATTTAAAATACTTCTATTTTATGGATAAAACAAGGATACATTGTAAATAAATAAAACAAACAAAGATGGCTGCGGTGTTCTTAATAGTTTTAGTACTATCTCTGTTTACATAGGCATTAATTAAAAAATTGGACTTTCAGCATTTATGGTCATTTTAGCCCGCCACGCATGGGGGATGACGTCCCTCAAGGATCACACTATCCGAGGAAATGAAGAAGGAAGGAAAGAGATTAGGACATTTATGTTATCTACCATCTCGCCATTTTCCTTGGACTTTCAGCATTTATGGTCATGGGGGATGACGTCCCTCAAGGATCACACTATTCGAGGAAATGGAGAAGGAAGGAAACAGATTAGGACATTTATGTTATCTACCATCTCGCCATTTTCCTTGGACTTTCAGCATTTATGGTCATTTTAGCCCGCCACGTATGGGGGATGACGTCCCTCAAGGATCACACTATTCGAGGAAATGGAGAAGGAAGGAAACAGATTAGGACATTTATGTTATCTACCATCTCGCCATTTTCCTTGGACTTTCAGCATTTATGGCCATGGGGGATGACGTCCCTCAAGGATCACACTATTCGAGGAAATGGAGAAGGAAGGAAACAGATTAGGACATTTATGTTATCTACCATCTCGCCATTTTCCTTGGACTTTCAGCATTTATGGTCATTTTAGCCCGCCACGTATGGGGGATGACGTCCCTCAAGGATCACACTATTCGAGGAAATGGAGAAGGAAGGAAACAGATTAGGACATTTATGTTATCTACCATCTCGCCATTTTCCTTGGACTTTCAGCATTTATGGTCATTTTAGCCCGCCACGTATGGGGGATGACGTCCCTCAAGGATCACACTATCCGAGGAAATGGAGAAGGAAGGGAACAGATTAGGGCATTTATCTTATGTACCATCTCTTCATTTTCCTTACTCAGGATAGCTGGCCTAAAAAGTCTTCTTATACTTTCCTACCGAGTGTCCGCACCGAGAATCGAACCTCGGACCGCTTGCACCGAAGGCGAGAACGTTAGCAACTACACTACGCGAGACCACTCTTTGCAGTTTGATTAGTTTGATATGGAGTTAACTTCTTATTAGATTTTATTCTTTTCCGCAAACGACAATATCATTTCTACGATAGGTAGACATATATTTATAGGAATCCGAATCATTGATTGAACTGTTTGCTGGTATCAGTCGTGGTCGAGAAAGGTCCCCAATCAGGGATGTAAACCCGAGGGAAATGGGGGCCCGGCCCCCAAACGATTTCTAGCTCCCTAAATGGAGTTCGTCTGTTAAGTGTAATTTAAACATGTTTACAACAGGAAATGAACATGATTTATAATACAAGTAAAGGAGCACGTTGTTCACACAAAAAGAGTAAGTTTTAATGAACATAAAACTTGAAATTTGACAAGTGTAAAAAGATGTCTCTTTTTTCCCCTTTAGAAGTGGAATTTTCGAAAACGCCGTAGCATGTGTTCACTCATTTTTTATTATAAGTTTATCATTAGAATTTCACACATCCAACTGAAGCGAATTCTCACATTAGGCATTTTATGAAAAAAAAAAAAAAATGCAAAAATTTAACTCTAGAAATTCTCTCTTTAGGAGTAAAATATTTGAAAAATCTAAACAGATTTTCTATTGATTTCAATTAGGAGTTTATATGCCGGACTCCATAAAAATCGGAAATTCGAACATTACAGAAATGGCTCCCTTTTCCCCCATAAGAAGCAGATTTATCGAAAACGTCGAAACGTGTATTATTGTATTTTAAATAAAGAACTTAAACACAGAATTTCTTATTTCTAACTTGAGTGAATTTTCACATTCGGAAGTTACAAAATAGGGAGTGTAAAGTTGTAATATAGAAATTGTTTCCCTTTTTGCCATTTAAGGGTGAAATTTTCAGATTCCTTAAACACGTGTTCAGTTATTTCTAATGTGAAGCCCATATGCAGAATTTCATCTTCCTAATATGACAAATTTTATTTTTGAAAGAAAAGATTTGAACTACTTTTAACCTTCCTTAGGATACATATTTCAAATAAATAAATACATTTCTTTTCCTTTGTTTTCATGACAAAAGGAGTTTGTTGTCCAAGTTTTGTTTCTAGTTATAATAATATGGCATTTATGTTAATGAGTGAGTCAATTTTATTGTTTTATATAATTCAAGTAGCATAGACATGAAAAGGGACAGTTCTAACCAGAGTGGATTGATTGAAATCAGTTCGATTTAAATTATGATATAAATCAAGATTTAAATCGCTTGATTTTTTAAATAAAAATCATTGATTTAAATCGAATTCCGAAATAAATTAATTTAAAGTGAGAATAAGTAAAACCCGGTTTCTGTGCTGTTATTTCGATTATGGAAGTTAATAATCATAATACAATGAGACTCAAATGTACAGTATAGTACGAAAACAAGTGTCATGCAGAGGATGATTAGGGAAAATCCCGTTTTGAACAGGTAACGGAGCAATCCTGCTTTCTTCTTTTCGTAACATTAGATTTGGGTTTTAAAATCGTTAACTATTCCAACAGGGAAATCACCATCGACATTTAAGACGAAAATTCTTTTTAGTGCGTGTCTGTTTGTTTGTTCCCAGATAATAGGGCGTATTTAGAGGGGTCCTTTCCCTATCCATTTTTTTTTTTTTTGTTAATTTTATAACTTTAGGCGAAATTTATGTATTTCATGCCGCAAGCTAGTTCTGAGTTTTTAAAGATAGGCCCCTGCCAAATATCAGTAACTTTTGTGATTAAAAGTGTCATTTTGATAAACGTTGCTGTACTTTTTCCTTAATGCTTAACCTTTTAAATTATATCACCTATTTTTAGGTGATAGGGTAGAGTCTTCATTATTCGATTAAAAAAGTGCCAATAAGGTTTTTACTTCGTTTTCTTCAAGACTGGAGGTATTTTAGAACACGTTACATATGCTTTCACGCCTTTCTGCGTTGAGGCATAGTGTGTGATGACGTCATAAATTTAAAAATATATTTTTTGTTATGCGTATTATTATTTTTTGGCGGGTTACATTTTTCATTCAGAAGACTGAAATTTTGCACACTCGTTCAGTGCATCCCTTAATAATTTTCAGAGTTTTCAGGTCCCTGCGTGAAAACAGCGGGTCCAGAGGGCATTTTAAATTAAAAAAAAGAATATTTTTAACAAAAATAGCTTTTTTTCGTGATTTTCCCGTCTCAAATGGAGACATATGAATGGTACCGTTTGAAAGGTTGTTATATTCTGAAGAAAATAATGTACGTACTATGCTCCTAGGATAAATAGGGATGTCTCAGGAAAATGTTACCTGAGATCCTGTTTTATACGGGAATCTGGGGTATTTGGGGAATATTATTTTTCGCGGGCTTACTTTTGCACCTACAAGATTGAAATTTTGCACATTTACTCAGTGCTCCTCTCAGTAATTTCCAGATTTGTTTCAGATCTCTGCCTTAAAACGGGGGGAGGGGTCTACAGAGGTAAAATTAAAAAAAAAATAACAGAAAATACCTTTCTTTCGTGATTTACCCGCCCCAGATACATGATAGAGACATTTGAAAGGTACCGTTTAAAATTTTGTTTTATTCTGAAGAGAATAATGTACAAATCATGATCCTAGGATAAATAGAGATGTCCGAGGAAATTTTTATATTACATCCGGATCATCTGGGACATTGTGGGGATGTTCTTAGCTCATTGTTAAATAGTTTCCTCACCCTTACTATTCAAGATAGACGCTTGAATTTTTGTACACACATTTAGTACACACCTTAGTATTTCCCAGTTAATTTTGAGATCTGTACGTTAACACAGAGGAATCCAGAGGGGATCAAATTTTTTTAAAAAAAGTTTAAAAAATGCCGATTACTCTCAAAATTTCCCCCTTCAGGGACATGATAGGGAAATGTGAATGTTAACGTTTCAAAAGCTGTTCTATTCTAAAGAGAGTGATGTATGTACCATGATCCTAGGATAAATAGGGATGATGCTGTAGCTGCTTGACTGAAAGTCTATAATTTACCTTTAAAAAGAGCCATAATTTAAAAGGGTTAAGAAACATGGTTTGGGGTTGATATAGGTTAACGATTTGGGATAATTCAAAATTCAACTCCAATACTTTCACTTAAATGGCATAACTAATTTCTAATGTTTTTTTCTTCAGTGCGCGACTTGTATTATACGAGGAGAAAGATTTGATTTAAATCAAAAAAATCGATTTAAATCAAAAAATCAACAAAAATGATTTTTTTTTAAAAGAAAATCATGATTTTTCTCCACCCTGGCTCTAATCCACATTACATTATGACAATTACTAACTTTCCAAATGCAATAATTAGTGCAACACTGTACTGCATGATGATAGACCGAGAAATACATCACGGAGGACGCTAATACGTAATTGCCATAACGATGAGGCACGCTTGCTCACACATGTACACCGAGTATTACGTAGCGTCACCGGCTGAAGTGCGGGCCATATGGTCAGCCAGAGTACTGCACGAGCTTCTGCAGCACGAAGTTATTATTTTATTTCAGTGCACAGAGGTGAAACGAATTGCAGGGGAGACAGATAACAAAGAAGTTATGTTCTTTTCAGTTTTCTTTAGTTACGCAATATTGAATTACCGATTAAAATTGCTAAGAACTAATAAATTAAACTTCGTTGTTCTACAGCTCTTAAAATGCTATGGAAACTGAGATGGCTCATGTTCAACTGACATCGCATCGGTTTCTCGGAGCCATTATTTCTATCCTTCTGGATCGGCTAGGGCTGTGCGATATCGAAATTTCGATATCGACATTCGATATTTTTCTGATATCGATATCGAATAGATATATCGATATCGAATATCGACAATATCGAATATCGAATATCGACAATATCGATATCGACAACATCCAAGATTGATAACGACATCAAATATGGATATTCAACATATTGATTGGTCTTGAATATTAATGTTGATATAGACAATCTGGTCTCCAAACGTTTCAATGGCGGATATCTCAGAATACTTGTTATTGACAGAAAACAGACTTGTGTTCCTTCTAATCCACCACTCTTTCCTTAGAAAAAAGTTAATAAAAATAATCATTCAATTTCTTTCCCAGCTATTATATTAGTCATCATTGCGGAAATAATGAAAGTGAAACAGGATAACATAGAATATGTGTGTTTTATATGTGTGTATGTGTTTATTTCATGTATGTGCATTTGTGAATGTGCACGTGTGGCGGTATGCATATCAGAGAGAGAGAGAGAGAGAGAGAGAGAGAGAGAGAGAGAGAGAGAGAGAGAGAGAGAGAGAGAAGTTCTTTATATAACATAACACGTGCGTGCGTTGTATTTTAAGCTCACGCACAAACAATACTTGATCCAGATATGGACGATAGGGGCCGAGGTGGCTCAGTGGTATGAGGTATGAGGTCCCGAGCTCAAACCCTGCTCCCGCCAAATGAACTTTGTAGTGGACAAACAGCGTTGCGTGGGTTTTCTTGGGGTTCTCCCGTTTCCTCTCACTTTCTTCATTCCACCACTTTCATTCATTTCTCATTATCACCGTCTCCTTTAGCCTAACCGGCATACTCGTGGGACGTAAAACTCAAAAAATTAATTTCATTTCAGAGATGGGCGAATGACGTACCCGACCAACAAAAACAAAATCGGGGAATCCCCGTTTCTCTTTTGTGCTAATCATTTGATGCCTTACTGCAACAGGAAATCGATGCATATCTTTCAGTGCCATCTAGACAGTGGTGCTATTCAGCCATTCGCACCGGTTCGCTAGAACCGGTTGTTAATATATTTCGAGTTTGCTAAACCGTTTGTTATACCCAAACATAACAGTAAATTTTACCCAGTTATACCAAAGAACGAGCAAGTTTCAGTTTGTTTAGCTTTGTTCTTAGAAATTCCTACAGCTACAGGTTAGATATATGATCTCTCAGAACAAGGTATACGCGATTTTTTCTTTATTTCAAATGGGCTGGTTAGATATCAAGAATGAAAACTGGGATCATATCAGTGCAGTGATGAGAGTTATTTACATTTGAAACGCATACATACCATTATGAACAATTGTTGATCCATTGCCAAGTTAAGGTGTTTCCAATACTTCTTGACAAATATCTATTTTGGATAATTCGTTTCCAAGATATTCACAGTGCTATCTAATTTCGTCACAACACCTCATATTAGGTTGCTGTGTAGGTTTCTACTTGTCACTTGTGGCATCCAGTGAAAAATTTCCTTTTGTCTATCTTATATGATTTGCTCCCTAAGAGAAAGGGAGAGAAACACCTTTCTATGTATCCATTTACTATCTCTTTCTCATATATATATATATATATAACCAGCTGTTAGAAAATTAGAATAGCACCACTACCTACAGATATGGAAGAAAACCTCCTTCACTGGAAGAAATCTCATGACAGTGACTTTCCAAAATTAGCTCTTCTGGCTCGTAAGTATTTGTGTAGGTACCAGCGTTCTATCGGAAAGAGTATTTAGTTGTGGATGCAATTTCGTAACTGATGCTCATACTTCACTTAGTGCAGAACATTCGAAACAACTGATTTTCTTTCCATGAATAAAAAAGCTCGTTCCTAAGTAGCAATGTCATGAACTTCAATGCATTATACATTTCTAGTTGAAAACTCAGTGCTAATAGTCATATTTCTAAACAAGACAGTTATTGTTCATTTTTCTCTGTGTGTTTGATGTACGTGTTTGTGTTCTTCTAAGTTAATCCGTTGGCTTTGCAAATTTAACACTTGGACTTATTCTTTTGTAGTGTTCTATTTTGATATTCAATTTAAAAAACAGGCGATCAATCGAGATCTCTTTCATGTTATTATTAAATTGATAATCTTTTGTATTAAAGAGCTTTACGCAAAGACGTGACATCTCCCACATGAACTGGAGAGGTTTCTTGTTATTGGTTTTGTGCAAACTCATATCTAAAAGTGTTGATGTTTTCATTAAATTTAAGCTGAAGCTTACGTCTTATACCATTATTCAGTTTTGCTTATGAAATCAATTTAGAAAGGTTCTAAGTCGTTCCTAATAATAGTGCACCTAATAATGCAAATTCTAATACTTAAATCCAAAGAAATAGAGAAGTGTTGATACTACCTAAACAGTTATTATGTAGGTCTGTGTAGTGAGATGACAGAATGGAGGCTTTTGTTTGTTTTAGTGGGTTGAGTTATGTGGAATACAAATAAACGGAAAATTACTACTTTGCAGGAAAAACAAGTAAATTCTTTGTTTCCCTGTCTGTTTAAATTTAAGCAAATATTAGCACTGGCATTTGATTCTTCACTCACAATGGCAATACAGCACAAACATTAGTTGTAGTGAGCATATCAAGTTGGCTCGGTGAAGGAATGCAGCCATGTTAATGATGAGAAATATTTTGGAGGGCATAGCTCCCCAGTTCTGCACTGATTTTGGCCTTATCTTCAAAAGGAACATCCTTTCTGCCCAATACAATTTTTGTACAAGTTTGGTTTGATTCGGTGAGGAAGTGCAGCTGACAATGTAAGTTAAATATACAATATTTAGGTGGATTAAGTAGACGTAGAAACATCCCTACCCCACCACCGATTTGGACTATCTTCAAAAGGAACCAAATTTTTAACCCATACTAATCCTGTGTAAATTTGGTTTCATTCTGGTAAGAAATGAAGTCAACAAAGAAAATTAAATATTAACATGGAATGTTGGTGGGGGGCATAGTCCCCAAGCCCTACATTAATTTAACTCATGAAACGGGGTGTTTTTCTGCCTTATACGAGTATCGTACAGTTTGGTTTCATTCAGTTAAGAAATGCAAATGCAGCTGCTATCGCGAGCCAAAAAGCGTTAGGGTCTATATATATATATATAAAGCAAAACCCACCGCGGCTTTTCGAGGCAGTGTCAAACACCAATATCGAATATCGACAACATTGATATCAATATTAAATATCGTTATCGACGATATCGGATATCGATATCGAATATCGACGATATCGGACATCGATATCGACGATATCGGATATCGATATCAAATATCAACGATATCGGATATCGTTATCGGATATCGACGATATCGGATAGGGTCTATCGATATCGAATATCGACGATATCGATATATCGACGTCGATATTTTTGAGATATCGATTATCGATATAAGGTGATATCGATATCGATATATCGACATATCGCACAGCCCTCACTTGACTCACGATGCTGAGTCACTACCGAAAAATTATAGTTCTTCCACCAAGGACGGAACTAGGGACCATTCATCCCAAGGTCGCGCACGCTAACAATTCGGGTAAAGAGGAGACAAAGAATAAAAACAATCTAATTCGAACATCCACTTTCGTTTTAATGCTCTCTATTCGTACCCGCATATGGTATTTAATAACAAGAAAGATGAAGAATGCAGTATATAGCATAACTAATATACTTATATCTTGTGTAGGGTTAAACATAAGAGTTTATGAGAAGTAAGTTTTTTTTTAACATGCCTGTATAATGCTTGTTTTTCATGATAAATTACATATCCGCATATAACAAAAATCGTAAAATCAAAGGTCACAAATGGACCATACTACATATAAAGAGAATTCACTTCCGTATCACTGTACTAAACGGAAGGAAGGCTTGAGCCTAGTCAGGCCCCTCTCTACGCCACTGATATTGATTAACCATGAACTTTATTACTCTCATTTACTTGACTTGCACACAGATGCGATTGTATTAATAAATTATTGCACAATAATGTCTGAAAACTCTCTTACTTTTCTTTCATTTTTTTTTTACCAATTTTTACATTTTTTTCACCCACATAAAGGTCAAGTCAAACAAATGAATTTCTTAAAACAAATTTTTCTTTTCTTATGAATAGTTTATTGGCACATCTTCTGTAACCTGTGATTAAAATTTTGCACAGTGTCAAAACTTGTTTCAACTACAAATATAACACTAATACTACCACTACTATTACTACTACTCTGTGGTAGAACGTTCATCTCCGGTGCTTGGGGTTCCTGATTCGATCCCAGCTCATGACGTGTGGACTTTGTGGTGAACAAACACCGTGCTCGTGGGTTTTCTCGAGGCTCTCCCGTTTCTTCCCACTTTCTTCATTCCACCATTTCCCTCATCTCTCATCATCACCGTCTCCTTCCCTAACAGCACAATCACATAACAGGCATATGCCTATTATGTTCCCTCAGGTACATGGGTATGTGTCCAGTATGTGCCATATGTACCTCTGAGAGAGAAATCACATGGATGGCAAGTCCTAGTCACAGTCTATGTCCGCCCCTAAGCACATGCCTGACATGTTCCTGGGAAACGTGCCTAGTATGTTCTAGGTATGTCCCCCATGCCGTAAGCGTCAATGAACCACAAAATTACACTCAGAAAATATGTTAAATCGCCTACATGCGAAATGTGTTTACATTAAGGTGAGTCTAAAAACACTTAAAAAAACAGGTAGCCAAGGTGGGCGCGAACCACCAACATCTGGATTACTAGCCACGTACTCTACCGACTTGGCCACGGAGGCGATGAAGGCAATGTCGCTTGTAGAGGGATAAATTGTTGATGTCTTATAACAAAAGAACGAGTGTGTATTTACTTTTTTTCATGGTTCTTCCATATTCACTTTCAAATGGTCAGCGACAGTTGCCATCTAATAAATTTGATGCGTTTGTTGCTTCTAGTTCACAATCGCTTAGAAAAAGAAGCAACAAATGCATCAAATGTGGGAGATGAATTTAGAACACCTAAATGTAGCACACCTAGCACATCTTGTGCTGTTAGAGTATCTGAAACAGTATATTCCTAAAGGACGTACCTAGAAGATGACAAATATATGTCCCAAGTGACGACATGAAAACAAATGACAGAGTGCGAAACTGAGCCAGATATATAAATGCTATATTTGTAGTACATAGTTGCAAATATCAATTAGGTGTAACAAGTACCTAAAACTGTAGGTAGCTGAAGTGCATACTTAGCACATGAATATCATATGTGCCAAGTGTTGGGTACCTAAAAAGTAGCTGGGGCACCTAAATGGCATATGCCTAGCACATCCTTTGCTGTTAGGGTTTAGCCTAACCGGCATAATCGTGGGACGTAAAACAAAGATTTCATTTCATTTTACTACTACTACTACCACCACTAATAATAATAATAATAATAATAATAATAATAATAATAATAATAATAATAATAATAATAATAATAATAATAAGGGTACACCCCTGTCCTCTAAGAAAGTACGTAACATGTAGATTAATCTATTGAGAAATAATGTCGTTTAATAAATTTGTCTTCGATAAACAAGTATGTGAAACTAAAATATTCCATTTATTAAAAAGAACTCCACGAAAATTCTATCTTGTCTCGTGGGCTTGCATTTCTAAAAGTTTTTCCTTGCTTCTCGGTACAACATAAAGGATAGTATCTAAATAGAAGCTTTTGAGTACAACAGTTTCGACTGGAAGTTGGTGAATAAATGAGTTACTTTATAATTTTAATAATAAAGATTGGTTTATAATGGCAGTCCTTGTGTAACGAGGTCAAGAGCAGTGTTGCGTCCTTCCGCTTGTCCACAGTAGAAAGAGAAATGAAACAAACGAATACGAAACAAAAAGACAAAACTAACATGTTACGAACAATATTTCTCACTGAGGCGTAAAGTCCGTCTTCGTTTTTCCTCACTTCATGGTGTCTGTTGTATGTATCTTTGGAAGAAAGATACAAAAAGAAAAGGAAGAAAAAGCAAGTCATAAACAATGGAAGTGTGTACAACAATTTGTGGTAACGTTAGGTGGAAGGAACCTGTAAAACCGAAAAGAGTCCATCCATGCTTATGCTAATGTTAAAACAATTGTAGACAATATGAGTTACAAAGTACTGCATAAAAGCTTTTTTTCTTTGAGCTTATTTCACACTTGCCTTCAAATAGAATTGTAGTATTGAACATAATTCACACGATATTTAGACAACAAAAAGTTGAAGACATGATAAATAAATTTTGATAAATTTAGGTCAGAAAATTAACCCTGCAAGTAAACACTTATTTCTTTTTTAGTGCATAAAGTACACACCAAGGTTGGAACACCTGGCGGTACTTGGACCATCTTACAAAAGATTTTGAAAGTACAGTGAACTATCGATTATCCAAGATCTCCCTTTGCTTTTCCATTTATTATTATTATTATTATTATTATTATTATTATTATTATTATTATTATTATTATTATTATTATTATTATTAGCTTGTCAGATTTAAGGGCAGATCTTAATCTTACTCTTCTTTCTGATAGGCGTCGGCTCTTTGACTCGAATTTTTTTTTAAATGTAATTCTGCATGGAGATTTTGTTCTGGAGAATTTTCTCCCGATAAGATTTCCTCATAGAGACTTTGAGATTTTGTCCCGTTTATGAGTAAGTATTTAATTAGGTCTTCAATATATAGAAGTATAGAAACAGCTAATAAGTTTTACCCTGTTCTTGATGTGTTTCATAAGAGTTTCAAGAAGGTGCGTAAATTTGTTTTTTAATTTTTAAAATAATATATGAAATTTCCCAGTATTTTTGTTTATAATTAATTGTCTTAATTTTGTTTTTTATTATTATTCATTATTGTATGAATGTTTGTTTTTTTGTTTTGGTATTTCTGAAGGTCATCTTTTGTAAAGTTTTACTATTCGAGTTTTGTGTTTTATGAGTGTTTCCGTAATTATCTGTTTTCTTATTTATATATTGCTATTTTTTATTCTATTTTTAATACTTGTGCTTAATTTATATCTTTATATTACAATGTACAGGATGGGGCAAATAAAAGTGGCCCGGAGAACCAGAGGCGGACTGAGATTAGAAGGGCCCACCCGAGAATGATGCTTAAGGACCTTGATGAATATCGAGTTGATCGGGAGCCTGGACTGCCCTTTTAGATATGAACCCTTAGCTGGAGACTTGGATGGGTAAACCCCAACGAAATGTAAAGTTGAGTATGCGTATTTATAGCCAAGTACCGGTATTATTTCGCTTTATACTTTCCTTATTTTCTCCAGTCTGAAAATATTTGCAATGAATCGTACATATGCCTTCAAAGCAGCGACTGTTTATATTGAAAGAGATCTGAATATGACAAGATTCCATCTTCAAAATTATGTTAGGCATACCGAATAAGAAACTCTATCTTGCTATCCCCCTTCCTCTTTATCGACTCGAACTTTAAAAAAAAAAAAAAACTATGATTGCATCAGCAATGGAGACCTCCTATCCGAGTTTTGAAAACAAATAAAATAAAATTCATAATTTAAAAAATAAATATTTGCAAGAAAGGAGCGGTGCGTTTCCAATCGGGTTCACTATTCTCTATGTACTTTATATATACGATAAAAAGAAATTGTCCCAATCTAATGCCCTGTTTATTCCCACAGCTTTGTAATGTCTTTGTTACTCGTGGATAAGAACATGGAGCATATTCCGTGATAATTCTCCTACAATAAGGAAACCGTGTTGGACATGGAATTGGAAACGCGAGTTGTGGCGTTGGAAAGAACAGGTAATCTGATCACAGCGGTGATGTAAAAAATCGGTCCCGTGGCCCGAAACACCAAAAATTCGGGTCCCACATATTTGGACTCAGGCATCTTCTATTCGGTATCAAATTGAACTGTCCCTTACTGACATGCAGGATCACAGTATTGTCTTGCAATGTTCGGTTGAATAACATTCAGGCAGGATAATAAGGAAACTTTTGTGAGCAAAAGCATGGATAATGCTGTATGAACATACGTTGCGGCCAGATTTACGACATCACTGGTGTGCTCAGGGAAAGCCGACCCTTCCAATGCAACCATTTACGTTCAAAATTCCATATTTCATTAGTGAATAGAAATGACCCAGCCCGATACTTTCGGGGCCCGATATCTGGAGTCATCAGGCCCCGGGCTCGATTTGTGACATCACAGCTGTGCTCAGGGGACTATGACCTTTCCATTGCCACTTCCCATGTCCAAGAACAACATATTTCATTGGTGAATAGAAGGGACCCAAGCTCGAAATTTTGGAGCCCGATTTATGGGTTTGCGGATCCGTTTTCTGACATCACCGCTGTGCTCAGGGGACCATTATTTATCACCACCACTTGCGTCCAACAACTCCATGTCTAACACGGTTTCCTTAGGAGATTCAGCTCCATGCTCTTTATATATGTTATCGATTGCACATCACATTATTGAATGCATAAATTATGGACGATATTACATTTTCGAGTTAATAAATGACATGTATTTTGATACTTTTTTAATTATCTAATTGATTTTTCAACAAACAAGGCTATGAGTTGGGCAGGGCCTCCTTTCCCTAGTGTCCCCCTCCCACTTCGCTAGCAATGCAGGCCCGTTAGTTACACCACTGTTTAGTATGAACGAGAACGGAGTTTTGAATTAATTATAACTAATCGAGCAATATCTTAAGTGATTTTGCAGAGGGCAGGGCCCACCCGGAAATTTCCGGTATCCGGGCGGCCTAATCCGCCTCTGCGGAGAACAAAGTTCCAGGGAACAAAGAAACTCAGCAAAGGAAAGGAAATTGTTCGCTAACCTGCTTATAGCAGATGTTGAATATGACCACCATTCATCTCTTTTTTAATGTCAACATAAATGAAAATGATCACAATTTCATGTGTTCGCACACATTTCGTAATGTTATTTGCCTTGTTCAAAACAGATCCTGTCTGACGCCATTTTCTGACTAATCGTTGCATACACTCTTTGCTGGCACTTTGACACCATGAAATTCATGAGCAAACAACTGACACACTCTTTCTATTAATTTTTTCCCCGTAACTTTCCACAACGAACATCTTCTGCTACACTGTGAGTATAATCTTCACCTGTGCACTGGTTAACTCACACTGACACAGCCCGCACTAAGATCTGAACCGGTGTTGATGTACACGTGGTGAGGTTCCATGCATACATTCACGTCCAATCGTTTCCACTCGTTCGGACTACTTATATTTGCCCCACCTAGTATAATCCTGTGATGTAATTAGTATTGCATGCGCATTTTTTTCTTTTCGCGCAATTGTGGGCAGGGCTGTGCCGTGGAAAATCAGCGCCCGGGACGAGAGTATACGGCGGCGCCCCCGTACATACACTCCAAGCAATTTTTCCTATCTTTTTTCCTTTTTTCTCCCGAATTTTTCGCCCCCTTACTTCGGCACACGGGGCCGTTCGCCCCCCACTCTAAGGCACGGCCCTGCTTGTGGCTGTATGCTGTTTGCTGCTGAATAAACATTTAAACATTATTAGTTTTATGTTTCATAAGGCCACTATGTCTTAAAATGAATAGAGGTTACTACTCACGTAGTTCTGAACACTGGAACCAATTTTGGAGATTACAGGGACTAAGTAACACGAGAAAACTTATTGAAAGAAATTTTATTCAGAAAGTACTACTCAATAGATATCATAGTGAATATTGTTTGCATAATATAGGAATAAGAATACCAATGTATAATACGAGAAATGGATCAACATTAGTTCCTTTGAATCCAAAATCTGAAATTTTAAGAAGAATGACCAATTGTTTTAATTTAGTTTAATTTATTTTATCAGAATAGAATCATGAATTTTAGAGTTTGACAAATATTATTATTATTATTTTTTGACAATATATATATTTTGAGACCAAATATTTGGTATTAATTTGACAAGGAATTATTAATCCGACACATTTTATTTAATCCAATACTATTTTATCATTATCTTTTATTGTTTCAGTAGGTAGGTTACATTGTATGCAATATGTGTTTATTTTTGTTTGATAAGGTGCTATTTTTTGCCTTAAGGCTGTTCATGGCACAGAAATAAACATTATTATTATTATTATCTTGCAACAATAAATTACGGCATTAACAGAAAATTCACAAGCTCCTGCTTATGGTTTGACTACTTTTATGAAATCTGTTATTGGAGGAAGGTAAAGTCGATGAAGATAATATCATTGAGTGGATTGATCGTGATACCAATGATCCAGGCTTTGAAAATCTTATTGATGGACAAATTATAAGTACAGCATTAGGAGGAGAGTTAGGAAGAAGAAGAGGATAGGACCCAGGAGCAAGTAGTGACGCAGTTCTAGTACGTATGAAAAGTCTTATTAAATATCTGGAGGTACAAGATGATGCATCACTTTGTGACGAAATCTTGTTAAAGAATGAAAACAAAAAGAACAATCACGAGTAAAAAGAAGTGTTCTAACACGACAAGATCGAAACTAATTAACTGGTTTACTGTGGATAAATTATTAAAAATGAAAATGAAATATCTCAGTTTAACGTCCCACGACTTGGCCTTGACTATAACAGAAGTTATCGTTTATGGTGGTTTGTTTTGCTTTACGTTTAATGCACTCGAACCTATATAAGACGTAGGCCTACAGCTTACGGGGGGATAGGAACCATTATATACACCCATTGGGAACCAAATCCTTGACAAAGGCGCGAACTATATTGCCCACAAGAGACCCTGGTTCATCATATATGAAGGGCTCGTTTCGCTCTGGTGCGTGGGGTCCCTGATTCGATCCCCGGCAAAGTAAGATTTTTTTGGACAACATCATAGCCGTGGGCTTTTTTGGGGTACTCCCGTTTCCTCCCACTTTCTCATTCCACCATTTCTTCCATCATCATTAACTTGCTTTAATCGTAGTCTCCCTTATCCTAAAGGGCATAATCGTGGGACGTTAAACTGAAAGATTTCATTTCATTTATTTCTTGGTTCGATTCGAAGGCGTGAGCTTGAGCTGGATAACACCGTGACAATAGCTTTTATCGAGGCTCTTCCGTTTCTTCCCATATTTAATACATTTAACGAACTATTCCATAATCATTAACTTTCTTATAAGAGCTCCTTCGTGGCTAAGCGGTTAGCGTACGCGCCTTTGGCGTGGGAGACCCGGGTTCGATTCCCGGCGGGAGCTCATGTGGTTCGGATTCCACGTTAATCAGTAGGTCCACGTCTCATATAGCCTCGCTGCTGAACGGGACGCTAAACTAAAATCAACTCAACTCAACTTTCTTATAAGTTCTATTTTCTTTGTATACAAGTCAGGTGATAAACTAGAGTTCACTTAATTTGAAGTGCTATGTTTACCGACACAGAATATCCGTGGGTTCTCAAAGAAAAAAAGGTACATAGTATATTGATTGAGTTATAGGCCTATAGGCCTACGTGACGATAAATCAAATTCTTTATATCGACAATGGTAGAAACAAGTAATGAATATACGCAGTGTTTGAATTTAACTTCCGAACGAGAGGGGGTGCTTGTATAATGTCGGTATATATACAAGAGGGAAATATTTATCCCATCCAAGGATGTTATGTTATTTCTGTGATACGAACCAGGGATGATCTTTTACGAGAGGGGGATTTCCCCGCCATCTCCCCCGTTAATTCGAACACTGAATATACGGTACTGTTGGTTTGATTTAACCTTTATGGAAATAAATTGATATGCCATATATATATATATATATATATATATATATATATATATATATATATATATATATATATCATACCCATGAAATAAATAGTCTAACAGTTTCTATAATTTAATTAGTTTGTAACTGTACTAAAGTTAATTTTTATTTATGATTTATGTACTAATACTGTTCCCATTAATATTGTAATGGAAAAATATATTCATGATTACACATGCTATTATCTAAAGAACTTTTAGATACGCTTACTTTTCTTTTCGTTTAAACACCGCTACAGCAGGAAGTAGATACTGGTTCGCCCCCTTTTTCGTGTTATTCTGTAAAGAAAATTATTGTAAATGATTTGGTTGGAATAGAAACAAAGCTTTCGGGTCATACGTAGTAGGAGTGATGTTATATTAAGGGGTCAAGGACAAGTTGGCCATGTGCCCCCTAGAGGTCATGGGGACACAGAAATCCGGTATGGAAGAGTGGACTGTTGTGGCTCTTAGTAAGAAACTGGTTTCTTACATCCTTAGGAAGTTGATTTTCTCTTCCGAGTTTAGAATGCATCTAGGGTATTGCACACAAAAGAGAAAAAAAGTCTATTGTAGTTTATGTTGTACAGCATCTTCACGAGCTTGGGTCGTTCTTTAGGATCTTCGTAAAAAGTTGTTGTATGTAATGTATTGAAAATATACATTGATGTCCTGTATGGACTTTACTTGACAGGTGTAAGCTAAGGCTTAATATGCGTGCCCTTGTCGTGATCATGATATCAGATTTAGTTCCTAGTTCAGGTCAATGGCGTTGTCAGAAAAGTATAATTGAAGTGCTAATAATTGCGAAGGCGAAGGCACTTAACACACACAATTACATGTCTATATCTATATCAAGGGACATACACGCACAGAAAAATAAAAGAAAATAAGAAACATGTGTTGGTTGAAAAGAACGATTTAAGTTAATTTATTTTGTGTATTGTGAGCTATGTTTTTACATGTATATTTCTTTTATTACTTATTTATTTCTTAATATTGAATTAATGGGTCGATATCTATTAAAAATAAAATGCCGTCTGGGAGTGAAATTGTAACTTGTGAAAACAATAGCAGAAGTTCCAATAAAAAGCATTACTTTATATCATTTTTGGAAGGATTCTGCTATCTCTGTGTATGAACAGTAAGGTGTAAACGTAAAGTTAATTTTAAACCTCAAAATAGTAGGAATTTTAGCAATTATTTTTCTGGAATTAGATTTCTGGGCTTACGGCATCTATGACCATGTTTCACTGAAAAAAAAGACTTGGTCAGGAATACCAAATTTGTTTGGCCAGCGCATTTTGTCACTTTATTTGCTTAGTTTAACCAAAATTTGGTCATTTATATTAAACGTGTTTGGTAATAAACACTATATTTTTTGGACAGAACATTTGGTTAATTATTTGGTTATGCTAACCCAAATCTTAAATGATGTTGTAAAGATTTGGTTTTCCTGACCGAAGTGTTTAGTTTCAAAGTCACGTGTATCGATTTGACTTCTGGGTAATTTTTATGGAAGCTATAAGTGTTTTGAGCTTATGTAAGTGACAAATAGAACTGACTATTTAGCAACACAGAATGAATATTTGAAGTGTGTGATTAATTGTGTAAATCGAGGTAAGCTTACTTTTTCGTATATATTACTTTACTGTAATGTAATGTGTATTGGTTTAATTTAGTGGCCGTAAATTTGGATTAACAAATAGGCTTATCAGATGAAGCGGGCAAGTTGTATTGACGACGCTAGGGCAGGGAGCAAAACCATAGGGGCAGGGGTTGGGACATTTCCTATTCCCCCAATAGAAACTTCCGGAAAGGGGTAAATAAAGTGACGCTAACACCAGAAGTTTGCAAAATAAACTGGTGCATTCACAGTTTACAGATGCACAAAATCTAAAATATACGGAAGAAATAAGGAGTATTGTTTAGTTTCTTCTCTAGATCATTTGGTATTGACTTTGGCTCACTTGGTAGTGGTTACCATTCCTTATGTGTAACCAGGGGTGTAGCCAAGGGGGGGCCCATCGGGACCGGGCCCCCCCAAATGGTTTCCTGGCCCCCCCCAAATGACTGGCTTTTAAAACATCATAGTGAAAGTATCTCCCTTCATTCATTTAAAAGTAACAAATTTTATTGACAATTAATAATTTATGGTAAAATAGTAAGGAGAAATATTGTTTTTTTCCATACCGATCGAAAAATAGTATAGTATCTCTTCCTTATACCGATCGAAAAATAGGATAATTTTTTTGTGACAGCAGATTACACAATTTACTGCGATTTATATGCTTTAACAAGTATGTTTTTATATGCTTTAACAAGTGTTTTAAAAGACATAGAGGATGGAAAATTTGGTGAGAAACAATGCTTTTATTCAATTTGGATTTCATTCGCTCTCTCTTTTATTTCTACTGAGTGTTTTTTTTTAAGCCACGAATATTAAATATTTTTGTCAGGAAACCGTAAAGAAATTAAGTGAAATTTCAGAGAAAATCAATCTTGTGTAGATAGGTTCTGTATACAAGGTCTTAAATTTAAAGGTAACCAAGAAACGTTTTGTTGCTTTTTCACCCACCACCTTCGAACATTGATATGTCACCTAACCTGGAAGATCAAAAATAGTCCCCATCAGCATCGACGATCTTCTGAAAACGTTCTGGAAGGCCATGGAATCCATCGCAGTAAAACTTGGTGGGCCGTGAAACGAAGAAAGTATCAGGTGCATTTTGGACTTTTACTAGGGATTTCAACTGGCGTCCTCTAAGGTGATTGTTCAAAGAATGGAACAGGTGATAATCGGACGGTGCAATACCCGGGGAATATAGTGGTTGCAATATTGTTTCCCATCCAAGGCGGAAAATGGTGTCCTGAGTCATCTTAACCACGTGGGACTTAGCGTTGACCCGTAAACGAGGACCCATTTGCAATTCAAAAGCGATGGCCCCAGGGTTTTGAGTTTTTGTTGAGCACAGCTCAACTGCTGACACTACACAGTTGCATTGATACTGTGACCAGCTGGTAGCAGTTCCCGAGGCACGATGCACCAAACACACAGAAGGACCATATTCTGGTACAGTGCTGGTTTCGGCTGTTTTGAAATCGGTTCATGGGATGCTAACCAATGATGACGGCGCCGTGGAGCTTCGTATAGGACACACTTTTTATCACATGTCAACGCCCTGTCCAGAAATGGCTCCAAAACAGTAAATAAACACAGGCGACTGCCGCGTTTCCTTCTGGCCCGGAGTTAAAATATGTGAGACCATTGAGCCAACTTGTAGTGCTTCACAAGTTGATGGATGTGCTACCGAATGGTTTCTCCACACACTGAATTGTAGTGCCAGTTCTTCTTTGTACATGTGTTGGTCTTCCGGCACGTGATGTTTTCGGGTGATTCGTCATCGTCCTTAAACTTGTTAAACTATCGCTGCAATGTTCGCGTCGTCACGACACCCTCACCAAAGGCCTGGCATGTCTTCTGTCCCGCTACAGCGGCGTTTGACCTCCATTTGAAATCGTTCAGCATACATGCTCTTATGACGCTCTGTGGATGTCCCATGTTCCCTCTGTCTTTACGCAAGTTCACGGTGTGTCTGAATTGCCACAACCAGGTAGTATGTTGGATATACCCACACCAACAATTGACGTTCGCCGTATCTCCACTCGGATTCAACTCACGGTGTGAGGTCCAATTGAACACAGACTTCCACGAAAAGGGACAGAACTTTCTTGATTACCTTTATAGTTATGCACAAAAGTATAGCGTTTGGTCCCGGGCAGTAGTTCTTGATTAAGCATAATAAAAACTATCTTGAATATAATTTATAGATAATAATAATAATAATAATAATAATAATAATAATAATAATAATAATAATAATAATAATAATAATAATAATAAGCTAAAATAGTGTTTTTAGTTTTCCAGAAGAAAACCAAAATTTTCCTTTCTTTCAGGCCTCAAAAACACTAGCAGCAACACTTTTTTGGCCCTGCACATTGTAGCTGGCCCCCCCTCAAAAACGACGGGCCCCCCTACACAAACCTGCTGGCTACACCTTTGTGTGTAACTGTAATGTAGTCATGAATACAAACGCAGTGTGAATGTATGGCATAGAAACTACGGTGCATTAAACAGGAACTAACTTATGCTAGGTGGCCACTAAAAAGCACGAACGCTATCTAACTGAGTCAGGACAGGAGTGCAGCAGGGTGATCGAGGGTTACCAACGGGGTGGGTCCGTAAAGAGCAGACGCGTCAGCGACGGTGAGTATTCATATAAAGGAGGTAGCTAAGAACAGCTCACTCTGTCACAGTACCATCTCCGGAGCCGTCAATTGATTTGGGGAGATACTAAATGTCATCCGAAATATGAAGCATAATTTTGAAGAACTTTTCATATGGAATTCTAACATGGGAATTTTTACCTGTGAGGTTGATATTTCCTGAGAAATGGGTTAATAAAAGCCTGAAAGTTTACGTTTGGGACACCACTCGAAGAAATTATTGAATAAATATAAGTTCCCTAATTTACTTCTTACTGACCCCTAAAAGATTTGCATTGGGCGACATGAAAATATATCACTTGGTATAGGTAACATTCAAGGCGGCCACCAGAAGTAATTGTTGAAAAATCAGAATTCTTTCCGCCCACGAGAATTTTTGGTGGACATTATCGTGTACATGAGTTTTCTCGAGGTTCTCCCGTTTCCTCACATATTCGCATCCCAATATTTTTTTTTCACAATCATTCCCTTCCATTAATCACCCATCACCTTTGACATAAAAGGCACAAACATAGTACGTGAAACAAATTATTTTGTGGAGAAGAGCCGCGATGGTACAATGGTAGAGTTTTCACTCTGGTGCATGGTGTTCCTGGTTCGCTCCCAGCTGGAGTCAAATGAACGTTGTATAGACAAACACCGTGTACGTGGGTTTCCTCGGGGTTGTCCCGTTTCCTCTCACTTTCTTCATTCCACCATTTCAATTGTTTCTCATCATCACCGTCTCCTTTAGCCTAAACGGCATAACCGTGGGACGTAAAACTCAAAAATTTCATTTCATTTTCATTTCCTAAACGGCATAAATGTGGGACGTAAACCTGAAAGATTTCATTTCATTTTGTGCAGGTTCAGTTAGGGCTTTTGGCGGTGGGAATCATTTAACGCAGATGGTTTGAGATAACTGGAAACATACGATGAAGTGCATTCGATTGGTGACTTTTTACTTTAAAGTTTTCTTGTTTGTATAAATATTTAAAAAAAAAAATGTTTAAATGTTTAGAAAGTTATTATGGATGTGTATTTTCATCCAACCTACACGTAATATTTACACACGTACTAACTTTCCATTTGCATGTTTAAGAATTTCTTGCTTTGTTACCATATTTGTTAGAAAAAGGTCCCATGACTTTTGCGATAACTGTATTATTTTCAATTTAGTACCTATACCAACAGTATTTGGTAATTTCTACCAAATGTTTTGGTCAAATTCACCAAATGCAGGTTTAGTATTTACAACCAAATTATTTAGTTCCAAGAAGCAAATCAGAATCATTTTAACCAAATTTTTGGTATTCCCAACCAAATCCTACTTATTTGGTTATTATTTGGTAGAAATTACTAAATGCATATTTGTACTGGTAACCAAATGCTAGGTTCCTGCAACCAAATAAATCGTAACCAAATGATTTCGTGTTGGTGACCAAACGTTTGGTTAGCGCTATATTGACCAAACGATTTGGTGACCAGCACCTACTTTTTGGTCAATCTGACCAAAAAGTTTTTTCAGTGTAGCCTGTCACGTATGAGGGATAACGTCCCTCGGCGATCACACTATACGAGGAAAGGAAGGAAGGATGTGGCTTCGGACCTGTATGTTAGATAGCATCTCGGCATTTTGCCTGGTGTGAATGAGGAAAACCCAAGAAAACTTCACTCAAGATGTTTGATCTGAAAAAAGCTTTTACAACTTTTTGACCGTATATCCCCACCGAGAATACAACCCGGGACCACTCGCACCAAAGACGACTTCGTTAACAACTACATTACGCGGGGACAATAGAATTCGTTCTACCCATTAAGAGGCCTCATCACTGCGAAATTAAAATACCGCTAATTTTACAGTAATTATGTAATATCTTCAAATAGATAAAATATAATCGAAAAATGGAACAAGAGCACCCTAGACAGTATTATTTTGCGTGAGATACCGTTATCACGACTCATTTATCTGCTTTCGATTTCCAGACATTTAGAAAATCAGCATTTATTTTCGCGTTTCTAAATAACAGCAATCGAAAAACTACTAGGTGACTCGTGATAAACAGTACCTCATGCAAAATAACATCGTCTAGGGAGGTCTTGTTCCACTTTTCGATTATCTTTTTATCTATTTGAAGATATCACATAATTACTGTAAAATTAGCGGTATTTTAATTTCGCAGTGATACAGACTCTTAAGGAGTTTAGTTTACCAGATTCCTTTATATATATTTACTCTGTTTGTCTGTCTGAACGGAAGACAAAAATATCGAGAACTAGATTAGATTACATTAGATTTGATTAGACTACTTGATGGGTCTCTAATTATTTGGGTCAGGATGTAGAAGAGAGTCAAAAGTTAGCAACCGAATTAATTGATGGAGGTGATTCCTGAGAATCTCTGCGCTTCCAAGACGATTGAAAAGGCAGTTCATAGCTTCGAAAACATTTCTCATACTGACACAACTGCAGTACTCAAAGCATCACAAATAATTCGTGACGAAATTAGGGATGGCCACAAAGTTCCGGTTCCGCGAGGAACCGGTTCCCGAAGATTCGGTTTTCAGAACCGGTTCTGAAACCGGTTCCGGACCTGGATCTGAAAATCCGGTTCCAGAACCGGATCTCAGGAATCGGTTCCAGACCTGGATCCGAAGAACCGGTTCCAGACTTGGATCCGAAGAACCGGTTCCAGACCTGGATCCGAAAAACCGGTTCCAGACCTGGATCCGAAGAACCGGTTCCAGACCTGGATCCGAAGAACCGGTTCCAGACCTGGATCCGAAAAACCGGTTCCAGACCTGGATCCAAAAACTGGTTCCGGAACCGGATCTTCTAGAACCGGATCCATTAGACCCGAAAACCGGTTCCACCAGGAACTGGTTCTGGCCATCCCTAGACGAAATCCTTGCCAGTGAACACTGGAAATGTGATGGATCTTTTGACGGGTATAGCTCTCCGTCAATCCTCCAACAGCTCATGCGTTGGCTGATGCAAGGCTGTAAGTCAGAGATTCAGACAACACGACGAGCTGCAGAAGTTAATAAAGCCGTGAACAACTTATGCCAATTCGTTGTCGCTAGCTGTAGATCTGATCGTCAAATTAACTATCATCCAAAATATGACGATAGTAATTTCGGACAACAAGCTGATATGCCATTAACCATTGGGCTTCCGCTACTCATTCATCATAAAACAAGAAGCAAACAGCTCGTAAATGCATTGGAGAACTATGCAAATGTGGAGAAATGTGCAAAATTTGAAATAAAATTATTTCTCACGTTATTAATTGCATTGATATGTAATATTTCTTGTCAATTTTTTTTTTAAATATTATTTTCTACGTTGTTTGGTGTTTGTTGCATGAAGATTGGTCAATTAGTTTGGGAGATATAAGCTTTTAAAGACAGCGCTGTGCATTCGCGAAGGCGGCCATCTTTGATAGCCGCCATATTGGATTCGGATGAACGAAAAAATGGCAACCGTGTCAGAATTTCAAAGCATCACCGAAAGAATAACAATCAAGTGTTAGTTCAATTTTAACAAGAAATGCACACGGGTAGTACCCCCCATTAGTTTCTTCGTATTAATTGGGAGGTACATGACTCTGTCTCAATACCAAATACAGCTAACCTGCAAAAAACACATAAGGGAAAAATAGAATAAAAGGTAACAGCCACTCCACTAAACTATCTCGCAGGGGCGGATCCAGAACGGACTTCTGGGGGGGGGGTTGTAATACTGCTGTTTAGAGCTACTTTTAAGAGCTCCAAACTCTGGGATGGATTTTATTTATATATAAAATAAGAAAGTTTCCTCTTCCGGGATCGCCCCGATCGGCCCCCCTGGATCCGCCCCTGCTATCTCGCTCCATTTCCTTAAATTAAACCGCGTTATGGTGAAGCCATTAATAGAACATTTTCTTGTCAAATTTGTACAAAATTATAACGAGCTTTTGGAAATCTTTTCCTGTAGAAAACTTGCTCCAAAAAGTAAACTAGTCCCTGTGGATTTCTCATAAGAAATGTCTTATAAATATATATATTAGGATTATTAATGAGATATTTGTTTATAAAATATTGAGAAAATAGCATGAGTCGTATTTGAGAAAATTCTCAGAAAAGTAACCTATCCCTGAGGGTATTTTCATGAAGTCATTTACGCAACATTATAGAATTATTCATTAAATATGAACAAAATCACCTGACTTGATTTTGAGAAACTCGTCTGAAAAGAAACTCACCATCAAGGGCAAGGGCGCCCATCAAGGGGGGCAAGGTGGGGAGCTCGCCCCCCGTAGAGTGATCCACTTCGGAAGATCGAAAACACAATAGAATTTTTAGAATAGATACCGCAAAATTTGAAACTATATTTGAAATGTCGCTTATATTTGTCTCCCCCCTTGGAAACCACAACATGGGCGCCCTTGATCAAGGGCAAACTACTCCTTGTGAATATTTTCAAAAAAAGTAGTTTACTGAACATTATAACGTTTTTAATGAAATATGAACAAAACCGCTTGTTGCTTTTCAGAAAATTGATCGAAAAAACACCCTCAAGAGAAAAACGAACCCTCGTAGATTTTCTAGGGCAAAAAAAGTAAGTGATTCTCTTAACGAGAAAGTGTTTTTGATGCCAGAAAATGTCTTTCTGTAATTTCATGTTATCCTCTTCATGGATATGGCATCAAATGATGCCCCATATTTATCGGGAAAATAATCCGATTTTTTTTCACGAAGAAGAGTGTGAACTGAAGGTAAGTAAAAATAATATTCTGAAGCACTTGTTTTTACTTACCTTCAGTTCGCACTCTTCTTCGTGAAAAAAAAATTCGGATTATTTTCCCGATAAATATGGGGCATCATTTGATGCCATATCCGTGAAGAGGTTAAGCTATATTAGTAAATATAATAAAATATAATAAAACAAGTTCTCGCAAGATTCATTTAATTTACTACAAGCTTAAAAGATGGCAGCACACGTGAAAGGTGACATGTACTATGTTGTATATTCATGCCATCTGGTGACACTATTTGCAACTACGGGTATGTACATCAACAAGTCAAGCTGAGTAAGAAATATATACTGTATATGATGTTTGAAAAGTCAACCGATATAGAGCAGCCCACAGATTTTTGCTTCCCCAGACAAATATGTGAAACCCCACCCCACACCCCAAAAGCCAGGTAGCTAACAATCGTCGATGTCCGTTTTTATAAAAGTATCCAAGAAACGATTCAAAAGTGTCTAAATTTCTGTAAAATCAATGTACCGGGACTAAACTTTTCTTAACATCAAAGTGTGTTTTAGAAAGTTGCCAAATCCACATTTTAGATCCTTGAAAATATTTTCTCATGGTCATCTAATTTTATTTAATTTAATCTCCAACAACATTACGATAATTTTCACTGTCGGGAATTTCAAACTAGAAAAATGTGTATTAACTAAATGAAGTTAATAATAATAATAATAATAATAATAATAATAATAATAATAATAATAATAATAATAATAATAATAATAATAATAATAATAATAATAATAATAATAATTTCTCATGAGCCTCTGGTATTTGTCGGGATTGCCTCCTAATGATCTCTTTCTCACCAAAAGTAAACTACTCCTTCTCGACTTTCCCTGTGAAATGATTTATACCAAACTTACTATAGGGTTGTTAATAAAACATTGACAAATATGAAATATAAACAGACTCGTTCGATCTGCTTTTGAGAAAGTCACAATTTTGTGTTTTCACCACATAGTTATAAAATAACCGCTAAAGGGACAATCGGAGCCACTATTTATGTGGTTCCAGCGTTTAGTGCGTTGCGAATTGAACAGTCATTTGATTCCTATTTGTCTCGTTGAAAGCAGTCGCCTGGTTATTTGTTTCAATGATGTTATCAAGTGAAGATTCAAATAAGATTTCTGACTAGAACTGGTTGAAAACATATCAATTATTTACAAGCACAATACTACTAATGGACTAAAAAGGCTATCATATTTTCGGAGACCGAAATAACGCAATGTTTTTATTATGTCTATAAAATTCACTCTGTCAGCTATCTGAAACTGGAGTAAGAAGAATTATACATATAAATACAGAGTACAAATGATATAAAAACATAATAAATATTTCAGGCTTCTGTACACCTCAAACAATACAAGTTGCTGCCTGTTATTCAGAGGTAAAGCTGTTCAGATTTAATTTCAGCTACGCGGTTAATCTTGATAAAACGAAAATATAATATACAGGGTGGCCCAAAAATAGGTATACAGACCAGCATCGGTCAACTATGACATTTTAATTTATTAATATAATGAGTTTATTTGGTTTGGTTTGTTCCGATCTTAAGGTATAAGTGAAAATAAATTAAGAACAAATAAGGAAAAAACTGAATCAATATCTGTATGGATAACAATACGTAAATGATATAAAGTCATGACCGATCAGTACGGGACTGTATACCTACTTTTGGTCCACCCTATATTTAATTGTGCCTAAGCGAAATATGTTAATGTGTTGTGTCTATGCAAAATATATTAATTTGTAAATCATTTAAATAAAATATGCACTCCTACTAAGTAAAAGAAATATACCTGAAAAGAGCATCATTTAACGTATGCGTATGCTTTGTCACGAATATTGTATGATGAATGTGCAAATTACCTTGAGGATAAGGGGTTATTTCCCTTTGCAATTGATAATAATAATGATTAGAGATGCAAGGGCTCGGAAAAAAACCGGCTTTTTTGGAAAAAAAAACTCGGTTTTTTCTGCTTTGCTTTTTTGCTTGGGAAATTTTGGGCTTTTTTCAAAATTCTGCTTTAAATTGATAAAGCAGACTTTGTTTCGCTTCTCTATAACACAGAAAGTCATTTAATTAGTGGTTGATGCCGATAATAATATAAAACCTCGAAAGTAAACCATGAATTTCGAAAAGATATTTTAAACAATTTTACTTCAACATTTTTACATTATGAATTCCAAAGGATTAACCAATGTAAATAATAAACACATTTTAACCTCCTATATACAAAAGTAAGCAGAGTTGGCAAGAACCATGGTTGTTTCTGAAAATGCCAAAAACCCGTTTTTTTTTGGGGGGGGGGGAGTTTAAACCAGGCTTTTTTGGGGTTTAAACCAGGTTTTTTGATTTAGATATTTTGCTTTATGTATTTGTATTACATATTCACAGAAATAAGTTTCTTTCGCTTTGGTGTTATTATTCAACAACGGGGTTATGCTGGAAGAGGTCCCATAAGCTTAAAGAAGTCCGGTCAGTAAATTTCTTAAATTGAGAAACTCCCACCCTAGCCATCGGGAAAATCCCGTCATTCTTTTAAATGTAAAACAATAACGGGAAAATCCTGTAAAATTTAATTTGCATGTAAAATTTAAAGGTCAACGTATTTTAATCAGTACGCTAAAACTGAGTGACACACAATCATAGTCAACGTCTTGCGAATAAAATCAGGAAAATAAACACACTGCTGAACAAGACTGCACTTATTTAATATAAAAACACATTTACACGTGACGTTTCGATCTTCTATCCAAGATCCTCATCAGACGTGAGTGTACGTCTGATGAGGATCTTGGATAGAAGATCGAAACGTCACGTGTAAATGTGTTTTTATATTAAATAAGTGCAGTCTTGTTCAGCAGTGTGTTTATTTTTCTAAAACTGAGGTATTAAATTACAAATTTAGTATGTAGGTATCATTGAAAGTCCAACCCAAGCTAATGTTGGAAGCTAAGTAGGCAATCGATAAATTTTACCAATTTTAATCAATATATTTAAGCAACCTTCGCTTCTTTATAAAACAACAGGCATGCAGAAATATATAATTTGGTTTCGTTTTGTATGTTTAGGCTTAACATCCTTACGTAATACCGAGGTTATCAAGGAGAAGACTTTCGCTTAAAGTGACATCCGAAAGAGTACTTGGTTTACACATGAAAGAAGGGTTGTGGTTCGACCGACAATTGAACATGTTACACCTTGATTAAAAGGTGAAAAGGAAATAAGACTAATGCAGATGCTTTGACATGTGAAACGTCACTATGAAGTTCACACGATTCGCATTTTTGTTCTTTTAATTTTTTTACTTTAAACCAGTTATTTTTAAAAAAAAAAAAACAGCTGGTGTAAACGAGCCAACCCTAAGAGTAAAAACTTCTTTCAAAAAATACACAAATAACTAGCAAAATTGTATGTAGTATTTTTACTTCAAAATATTCCATACCCTCTTTTTGAAACAAAATAAAATTAAAATAAAACATAAGAGAAATACTTAGATTTATATGATACAATTAAAGGCTGCACATGGTTGTGTATATTCTTGAAATTCTGCAGTCAAGTTTTTTATAACCACCATCAAGGGCGCCCATCAGGGGGGTTAAGGGGGCGCTTGCCCCCCTAGAGGAAAATGTACTTCAGAATATTGAAAATCCAATAGGATTTTTACATTAGTTACAGCAAAATTTGAAACTATTTTTGAAACGTCGCTTATACTTCCCCTCCTTGGAAACCACAACATGGGCGCCCTTGACCACCATCACGGTTTACCCAGTCCTCAAGTTTTCTGAATTTTTAACAAGAGAGATTCAACATATCATTACGGAACAAAAAAAAAGACTACGGAATATATTTAAGTTAAGCTAAATACAACTGCACAACAAACGTGACTGAGTGGTTGGCTTTTGCGCTTCTATCGGGAAGTCCGGGATTCAACCCAGCATTCGACCATTCTGACAAAGCCTTCCTTCATTCCATCTGAGAATGTAGAAATAGTGCGTGTACTAGCCGACTAGGAGTGTAGGAGTTGGCCGACTTCCTTTCTTATTGTTTTTAAATCGTTATTATTACTAATTACCAGCAGTGACGGTTTTGCGAAGGTTAGAGGATCGGTCTTTCGGACTGAAGCCTGTTCTCCAAAGTTGTGGAATGTCTAAAACGAACGAAATATCTATTAGTTATGCCTTTACTCATAAACTTTAAGCTCCCGTCAAATAAAAATTACGAATGTTTAGAAAAACTAAACATTAGTAATAAGAAACCCCCTCCCAAAACACTTTTTTAAATTCGCCACTGATTCTCAGTATAAAATGATCTTCAAGGTTGTATCCGGAAGATTATTGCTAAACATATAAACGAAACGAAATATTAGTTATGCCTGTACTCATAAACTTCAAGCACCTCCCAAATAAAATTAGGGCTTTTTAGAAAACGAAACAATCAGAGAAACCCCTCCCAAAGTACTTTTCTAAATCCGCTATTGATTATTTGTATAAATTGGTATTCAAGGTTGTATCTGGAAAATTATTGCTAAATCATTGCACAACTACAGTATAACAGAAATGTGCAAATACGGTTTGACGGACATATTGAAAAACGTATGCTTTGACGGTTATATAGAAAAACGTAAGTTTAACTTTCGTGCTAGAAGCTGGAGTACTAAGCTCTTAGAAATGAAACACGGATGACAAACTAAAATGATCTAGAGAAGAAAAAAATGTCGATAACTCAAAAGTTAAAATAAAGTTAAATAACCTGTAAAATTGCCCTCAAATACTACATTCTTCATGTTAGCTTTAATTCGTAAAATATGTGCTCCATCCATCTTGATGGTGAATTACAGATCTAAATATGGCATTCAGGTCGTGGAAATCTTATCTAACTATAGAATATACTATAAGAAAGCTATTTGGATAGAAAAATCATGAAAATGAAAAAAGCCAAAATTTCCAAAATTCTCGGTTTTTTTCCAAAAAAGCCGGCTTTTTATGTGAAAAAAACCATCGATTCAAAAAAGCCGGCTTTTTTGCATCTCTAATAATGATTAGTATTTTATAGCCTAGTTCACAAATAAGTTCGACAAATTAATAGTTTCATCTCGTAAATAGTAATCATATTTTTTCCAGAAAATGAATTACGTCGTTGAAATAAGCGCAAGTAACACATGAAAATTTTAATCTACTTAAACTAATTATTTAATTAGTCTATTACGAATACTGAGAAAAAAATACTTTGATGCATGTTAACCAAACCGAATGACTATTTGATCATCTAGACTGACGTCAGAAAATAAAGTTGGTACAGGAGCTCATGAAGGAAGGACTCTTCCGGTGTGATTGATTAGAGAAATTAATGACAAATTTGATTAGAAAATGTGAATTATCCTTACCCCTAAGTTTGATTATTGAATATAAGATGAAATGAACCTTTTCAGTTTTACGTTCCACGGTTATGCCGGTAGGCTAAAAGAGACGGTGATGATGAGAAATGAATTATATGGTGCAATGAAGAAAGTGGAAGGGGTCCCGGGTTCGATCCCTGTCCCCGCCAAGTGAACTTTGTGGTAGACATACGCCATGTGCGTGGGTTTTCTCGGGGTTCTCACGTTTTCTCCCACTTTCTTCATTCCACCATTTCATTCATTACTCATCATCACCGTCTCCTTTAGCCTAACCGGCATAACCGTGAAACGTAAAACTCAATGATTTCATTTCATTTTTGAAGGAAGTGGAAGAAAACGGGAGAACCCCGAGAAAATTCACGCACACGGTGCTTGTTCACCACAAACTTCACTTGGCGTAATAATGAATATATGAGTACATGATTTTCAGGAAACTACCAAGTGCATGGCCATTTAGAGTATAAAAATGGGACTGCTGATGTGAATCTTTCCTAAAATCACAGGTTGACACCAATCAGAAATGAGCAGCATATTGGAGAAGGTGGAAGAATACTACGCAGTTAAGGTAAATTGTCCTTCTCAGTGCGGTCCTTCTCAGTGCTCGTTGGTAATCAGAGGTTTCGAAGAAATAAATTTTGTAGAAAACGGAAAACATATGGTATTTTCCACTACACGGAGTAATGACACACATAGCATCGGTTATTAGCAATCATTAATAACTATCGAAAATTCCTTAACGTAAAGCAAAAATAATACCTCATACCTAGACATCGGATTTTTATGCACTTAAAATTCATGAAGCATGCAAGCAACTATGCTGTTAAATGTGTTAAAATATGCAGTTAATATGCACTAACAATGCAATAAAAGAAAGCATTTTCAAACATGCAGCAAAGTTGTGACAGGGTTTTGTAGATGAAATATAACATCGAAAGTATATTTACCTTTCAAGGATTTTTTTAAGAATTTATTTTTATGACAGTTACAATTTATATATAGTCCTTACTTTTTCAAACACACTTGTATTTTTGAGAGCATTCACTTTACACGAAATAATTCGAGCCTCAGCATGTTTCCACTGTACCAAAAAAAAAAAAATCGTTTTTAAGGATTTACTCCTTCCCATAATTAGCTTTACAGTATATCACAAGATCATCCTCTCTCTTTTTTCTTTTCTTTCTTTCTTTCTTTCTTTTCTTTTCTTTTCTTTTTTTTTTGTCGGTTTGTTACATTTGTAGCAGAAAATGACCCGTCGACTATAATGTTTACTCCATAGGATGGTGATCCAGATAGAGCAAGCATTATATTTGATAGTCGTAAATAGGACGTTTGCTCGAGCGTTGACGATGAAACAAGTTATCCGAAGAAAGCTCCTTTCAACGACAACTACACATAAGCAAAAATTCTACTTACAACTTTTAAAGACACTAAAGATTAACGAAATTAAATTCAGAAATTAACGAATTACACACATAATAAGTAAAGTAAATTTTGCACCATGTACTCAATAGACAGCCACGAGGCGTGGGAGATGACATGCACAATCGCAGAAAATACTCATCAATTGATTTGATAATTTAATAATACGTTAATAATACTTACAAATCCAATGTGGGATATCGGTTACAATACTGAATTTATATGGATTATATGTAAATAACTAAATAGGCGAAGATACTTGGAAGTTACATTTTTATATACTTTATTTCTGTGCAGCGTTATGTTAGAAGCTGTCCTTTTAGTTGCTTTCGCGCGCCGAATGGTTTTTCTCCCGCTAAATCTCTTCAGCTCTCGCTGATCGCGTGGGTTTCACGCGTTAAATGACGTAAGAGCGGACTGATCTGTGATTGGCTGAAGAAGTGTTGATCAAGGTCACTACGCCCACATGCATTCGCTGCGTGAGAGAACACACACATACATACACAGAGAACGTCGTCTGCTAGTATATGCTAGTTCTTTTAAATTAAAAAGAGAATTAAACTGCTTGAACTGCATACAGCCAAAATAATGAATAAATGAGTTTATGACAAATGGCACCCGAACAGCTGATAGGTAAAGTTCTGGTGAGATACGTTTATCCTAAGAACCCTGGCAACACTTATAGTTTGTGTCTGCGTATGACGAGGACACACTGTAAGTTGTTGAAGCACTCTTCACTTGGGCCATAGTTCACATTAACGCTTGGTTAACACTGCACTCACTAAAATAAAATGTTTATTCAGTCCACAAATATGTAATATATCAATAAATGCATAAAAATATTTATTATAGTCTTATTAGTCCAAATGTAAGTTCACTCAATACTTAAAGAAATTGGATATTTAACACATACCATAAAATATTGCAAATAATATGAATAAAATGAGAAAACACTTCAAACAATGAATTAATTTCAACCTTTAAAACACTTTCACTTTTGCAATTAATTGAATAAAACAAAAAGAAAGAATGAGTATATATATATATATATATATATATATATATATATATATATATATATATATATATTTAGTTCGAATAACAACACTTCACAGTTTAGTTATAGCACACTGTTTATACTTTTACTATCTGCACACGTCACACTGTCTATGCTGTTCACTAATCACAATCTACACCATGCTCCAGAACAATGTCCAGTCCATAGGCCATCCTCTTCGTTCATTCTTTTCCAACTGAATGAACACTCGGCGATTAAATCTTCTGCTCCTATCCTCTTCCCATTGGATAGGGCTAGGTCCATCGGTGGAAGTTCTAGAAGGTCTCTGCATGCTATAGTCCCCTATACAGGACTACCCTTTTTTAAAATTCGGCGCCAATATGAAGATGCATGGAATACTGTAACTTATTGCGTATAAACTTATTTAACGTATAGTTTGCATCTTTCTTTTTTTCTTTTTTTTTTTAACTTAAAATGTGCTGCACTTGTTTCCGCTGCATTCGTGTTACGTGGAAGTGAATAGAATGTGTGTTCTTCTTATTGTTTGGACCTACGTGTGTTCTTCCTTGTGTTGTATTCTTCGTGTATGGATATCAAATGTATGTTTTTACGTGTTACATGTAATTACTATAATAAGGTTAAAATAACATAATTATGGTTAAAAGGAAGTTGACTTGGGATGGGTTAACAAAAGAAATGTAAGTATTTCTTCTTTCATTTTTTTTTCAAATCACTTCACGAGTACAAACTACGACAAGCACGTCCCAATCCTCAACGCCTTCGTGCAACTTCATCAAATAAGTACATGGTACATGATAAATTAATATTGAAATATACCTATATAGGACATGATGCTGAATAAAAATATATATATAGATAATGTAATAAGCCTATAGATATATAACCTTAATGATGACTATTACATGAATACCATAATGAAGAGTGAAATAAACCAATATAAGCTCGAATGATGGAGAATTATATTGAGGCAACGTCAGATGTCTACAGATGCCAACCTGTATCCATCTTAGGGATGGTCTGACGACTAAATGAAGAAGAGCCAACCCACAAAAACCATATAAACTACCCACTATAAGTACGACCACGAAGACACACAGAGATGTGGTTACAAAAACAAGTTATACTAAGGAAACCCCATAGAGTTTTATAGAAGACAAAAAGAAAACGATGCACATGAAATTCGTAGTTCTTAAGGTAAAACTTCAATGTTGTTCCAATAACAACAAAAGGAATACTCTAATATCTCCTAACATATCTCTAAATTCAAATTGACTTCTACGAAGTTCTAATGGTAATACTTCTGTAATAAACTCAATAACTTTCGTTCATTTAAATAGCCATGTCGTATATACCACAAAACATTTTCGTCAACAAAACTAGAATGTACTCTCACTTCTTGATCTTTATTATTGATGCTACACAATTGGTCTTCTTTACTTTCTTCTTCTTCTTGGTTCATATAATCTCCGTTGGCTTCCTTTTCGGCTCTCTCTAAAATATCACTGAACTGTTCTTCATCCACATGCTTCTTCATAATTTCCAGCCACTTTTTCCTAGTAGCTGGTGTTGGTCTCCACAGCTTCATTCTAGAAACATTCTGAAATCCTATATATCTGCCACTTTGCGGATCTAATACTTCAAACACATTTTCACCAACTTGTTTCCACAGTAAATAAGGTCCACGGTACACTTCACACAGTTTGGCTATACGTTTGTCTACCAAGCTACTAATATTATACTGACGTAAGAAAACTAAGTCACCTTCACACAAAGTTCTTCGAGCTCTCTGATGAACGTTCAACTTTTCGTTTCGTTGCTGAATGATTTTCTTTCGCCGTAAATCAGCCATTATTAATTTTCCATTCCAATCTATACCTTCTTGCTCATCGACTGTTTCGTTGTTTTTCACAATTCCAAAATGTGACAATGTAAATTCTTCTGGCTTGATGTTAAGATGTAATTCTGCAGGCGCTATTCCCAAACTGGCACTAATAGTATAGTTCAACAACAAACAAGCTTGCACAATATATTCTGGCCATGAGGAATGAGAATCGCGGCACAACACACGCAAAATTCTCTCTAAATCAGCGTGGAATCTTTCGATAACATTTCCTTGTGCGTGATAAGGCGTAGTATAATGTATTTTGATGTTATATGCTTCCATAGCTTGTACGAATTCCTTGCCAATAAACTGTGGTCCATTATCTACTAAGATGTTCATAAAAATACCAAGATGAAGCATGTATGACTCAGTAAGACATTTTGCGACACTTGCACTTGTTGCACGACGAAGTGGATATGCTACTAAATAACGTGAGTATACATCACACACTGTTAACAGGTAAGTTTCACCATGTTTACCTCGAGGTAGAGGACCAACTAAATCTGCTGAGATCAAATAACGTATGTTTTTCGCTGGCACTGATTGCATTAAACACTTCACTGGGTGATGGTCTACCTTCGTCCTCATGCAGATCTCACAATCAAGAATGTACGATTTAATGTCACTACGCATTGTTTTCCAATAAAACATACGGGAAATGATATTAAACACTTTCATGAATCCAAAGTGACCGTAATGATCATGGTAGCCAATTAAAATATTTTTCACTAAACATGGAGGTACACACAATTTTAATCTGTCTGGGAAGTGAAAATCTCTCACCATCAGAATACCATTTTCCAATGTGTAATTTTGTTTCCAATTTCGAGCACTACTACGAAAAGAATTCTTATTTGCACTGCTTTCACTTTCACTTATATTACCTTGTAAGTAACTAATAATAGGACGGTACTCGTCACATTCCCATTGTAATTTCGCAATTGTAGACGGATCTAAATCGAACACTTCTGATTGAACAGCCTGTATAGGGTTCACATTCACCATTAAATCTTCCTGTGTTGGTAACATACGAGATAAACAATCACTTAGTGTGTTAGTCTTGCCTTTGATGAATTCTATTTCATAATCGTAAGATTGAAGTTCAAGAGACCACCTCATCAGTCTTGCATTCCAATTACGCATACGTTTTAACTGCACTAAGCTTTTATGATCTGTTCGTATGTATATTTTCGCTCCTTTGAGCCAAACATGCCACTTACGAATACACCACACAAATGCAAGACACTCAAGCTCAATTATGGCATAGTTCTGTTCATGTTTATTAAGAGTACGGCTTGCATATTCTAATACACACTTCTCACCGTCAATAATTTGATAACACACACAAGCCAACCCGAGTTTGCTTGCATCACTTTCGAGATAAAACGGCTTATCGAACTGTGGATGGTGTAACTTCACATCTTTCACTAATTCAGCCTTTAATAATTCAAATGCCTTTTGATGTTCTTCTTCCCACTTCCATTTCTTTTCCTTCCCTAAAAGTTCATAAAGGGGTTTAGCGATAACAGCATGACCTTTGATTGTTCGCGAATGCCACTGCACAGCACCAAGAAATGAGCGTAACATTTTTAAATTTTTGGGCACTGGTAACTTCTCGATTGCTTCAGCTGATTTCGGATCCTTTCGTATACCTTCTGCAGATACGTAATAGCCTAAATAGTTAATTTCACTTACACCAAAAATGCACTTCGATAAATTTAGCGTCATGTTCGCATCACTTAACAAACTAAGCACTTCATCTAACTGCTGTAAGAATTCTGGTACGCTTGTACAACCAAGAGCTACATCGTCCATATACCTGATTAATTTCTCTTGTAGCGGCAAAGGGAACACTTTATTCAAGCACGATTGCAGTACAGACGATCCATTTTTCACACCGAACACCATGCGTGTGTACTCGTATAACGTTCCTTCAAACAAGAAGGCTAAGTATGGCATAGAATCTTCTGTAATTCCACATTGTTGATACGAACTAGTAAAATCAAGAGTACCTAGCACACGTTTTCCACTAAATTTAGCAAAGAGGTCGGACAACTTTTCTACACGCAGAGCTGGATTCTTAATGTGCACATTCAATGCTCTACAATCTGTTACTATTCTCAACGCTCCACTCTTTTTCAATACTACGTGCAACGGTAATAGATGACATGATGAACTAGGTCTAATTACACCCCACTTTAACAGTTTTCGGATCTCTTCACGCACTCCCTCCTTATATTTGTGCGGAATATCGTAAGGACGAGCAACAATGGGTTCATTTGTATCCACTTCGAGTCGGTACTGAAATTTATTACACAGGCCAGGAAAACGGGCGAACACTTTCCTATGCTTCATTAACAACTGAAATAATTCTTCTTTCTCGTTTTCACTAAACAGCGTAGCGCGTGTAACTGCATCCCTTATTTCATCTACTGTGAAATATAGATCCGGTGGGAAGTCCTCCACTAAGTCACTAGCTTCAATTTTCTCTAAAGGCTCGGCGCACCCACTGCGGAACACATTCATCGTTCTCGCATAAAAATCATTAAGGTCCCTTATCTCGGACAACACAACAATAGGGGCTACCTTGCACTTAATTTCACTTACATTAGCTACAATGACATTTTCACTATTTCTCTGTATTAAAGGCACTTCACCACTAATTCCTTGAAATTCAACACGCAAGTTACTTCGCTTAAAATCGATGACACTGTTTAACTTCTCTAGAAAGTTTGCACCGAGTATCACATCTTCATGTAGTTCTGGTAATACAAGAAACTCAACTGGCACTTCCACGTTTTCAATTCGTACCGGTAAAATAACCCTTCCTTTCACGTTCTTTTTCTTTCTTCCTAGAAAATCGCACAAAACGATATGCTCTCCTTTTTGCAAATGCACGTTTGCTACACACTTTGTTACTTCTCGAAAAATATTGTACCGTAATAGGCATAGTTCTGATCCACTATCTAACAGACAGATTTTGGGTTGATCGTTTAACAAAATTTTTACTCTCATCGTATTATGACCTAATTCACATTTGATCACTTCTTCTTCATTATCATTGCTTATATCATCTTCTGCTTGTAAATCTTCCTCGTTGCACATATGTGGAAAAGTAATCCTGTTTACACTACTGAAATCCCTCCCCTTTTCAGCGATCAAGTGGGAGGGCGCTACTAGTTTAAAGGCACAGAACTTTGCGGGTAAAAACCACTTTGTTGGTATGGATATTGCCGTTGCTGATTGTTACCGTTATTTACACTAGGACCTCTATTAAATGTTGGAAACCAATTATTATTTTGATTCGGACTACCTTGAGAAGTCGACGCACTACTTTGATTTTCGTTTGCCCTTGCACCTTGCGTTTCATTTCGATTTTCATTTGCACTCGTGTTTTGTCGGCCATTACCTTGCGACTGATTACCACCGTTCGAGTTATTATTATTTCTGTTAAAATTACCTCGCCGTCCACGTCTATGAAATTTCCTTTTCCATCCCTGTTTGAAATTCGGACGCGCACTATTATCACTGCTCACTTCACTACCGTGTTCTACTTTTACATTATTTACGCTAACACCGGTACCATCTTGCTGTTTTTGTTTATTACGCTGATTGTCGTACATATTAGTAATTCCTGACAATCCTTCAATGGACTGCACACTCGCAAGGAACTGATTTATGTTATCAGGCATAGAGCCCATCATAGCTAATTGATACCGCTTGGGCAGGAGAGTGATGATGTGTGACAACGTAATGGTTGGATTTTCGTATTCTTCCAGAGCTTGAATTTGACTAAAGCGCTCTGTTACAAAATCAACAACACTACTATAACGTTTTGGGTCAAACGGAATAGAACGCAAGTTACGCAGACGTGTGGCTTTCACTAAAGGACTCTCAAATGCATTCTGAAACTCTATCACAAATTCTTGAAAAGTTTGACACTTCTTACCGTGTAAATCGTACCACTTAAGTGCACTGTCTTTAAGAATCAAGGGCATGATCGTCAAATATTCACTTTGAGGCACTCCGGCGAACGACATTTCTCTACCGAAATTTTCTAAAAATGCACTTGCACTTTCCTTCATCATATCACCTGAAAATGTAGAGAGTTGCTTAATGTCTGCTAATCGCAATGAATAACGCCTTGCATTCACTTCACTATTTCTTGCACGCTTAATACGCGGACTTTCTCTTTCGGTTTTGATTCTTGACACGGTTCTTCTTATTACATCACTTTCCACCTCTGTATCGGACGCCGTTTGAGACTCACTGCTCGATTTTCTCTCGCGCTTCACACTGTGCACGGAACCTGTGTTTCTTTGTGACATATTACTTCCAGTATCATGGTGCTCGTTTGCTAATTCTATACGCTGCACACGCTCTGATAATCGCTCTACATCTTGCTTGGTTTGTTCACTTAACTCACTGGCGCGAAGACATGTTTCAAAACACTGCTGGTTAAATTTACTCTGTTCGTGGCACACTTGAATACACTCTTGCACTGCTATACCGTATTCACTTTGTTTGGTCTCGCACTTCTGAACTCTACTTTCACGGTACTTGTCGAGACTTTCGACCAAACGCAACCTTTTCTCATAATCATCCACTTTATTGCAACATTCACTTAATTGACGTTGTTGGTCGTTTACTTGGCGCGTATTTTCTTCAACTGTGCCCCGTATATCATACACTGCATCGGCTAATTCACGTACACTTCTACGTATGTCTTCACTCGTATTAAAACACTTTAATTCCACTGCTTCAATTCGTTCTATCAATTCCTGCCGCACTGCACTAATACACGCATTCAAATTTTTAATTTCACTCTGCATGGTAACATTCACATTATTAATTTCACCTGACAAATCATCTTTCATTTTCTGTTGGTTTACATTTATTGCCTCAACACTTTCACTCACACGTTTTTGATTATCACTCAATTCATTTTGGCTCTCATTCAACTTATTTTGATTTTCTTTAATTTCGTTAATTGATGCACTCAGTTCTCTCTGCATCACTAAGAGAACTGTTCTAAGATCACCCTCAGCCATGATGTTGCAAATATAACAAACTCACTAACACAAATAATTGACTAATTTCTGCAAAAATCTAAGAATGCAAATAATAAAAATATTCTAATTTAGACAGGATTTAGGCTTCAATATGCAAGGATGAATGCACTGGACAAGGATACAATGACACGAATTTCATGCACTTATTAGCTCTGAGATGGCGGCAAAATTACGCAGCAAGTTTTGAACATCAGAAATACCTAGGCCTATGTTCGTAAACACAAAAACTGAACATTTATACAAAAAGAAAGGTTTCTGCTTCGACACATTTATCCCGGCACCATTTTATAATGTTTACTCCATAGGATGGTGATCCAGATAGAGCAAGCATTATATTTGATAGTCGTAAATAGGACGTTTGCTCGAGCGTTGACGATGAAACAAGTTATCCGAAGAAAGCTCCTTTCAACGACAACTACACATAAGCAAAAATTCTACTTACAACTTTTAAAGACACTAAAGATTAACGAAATTAAATTCAGAAATTAACGAATTACACACATAATAAGTAAAGTAAATTTTGCACCATGTACTCAATAGACAGCCACGAGGCGTGGGAGATGACATGCACAATCGCAGAAAATACTCATCAATTGATTTGATAATTTAATAATACGTTAATAATACTTACAAATCCAATGTGGGATATCGGTTACAATACTGAATTTATATGGATTATATGTAAATAACTAAATAGGCGAAGATACTTGGAAGTTACATTTTTATATACTTTATTTCTGTGCAGCGTTATGTTAGAAGCTGTCCTTTTAGTTGCTTTCGCGCGCCGAATGGTTTTTCTCCCGCTAAATCTCTTCAGCTCTCGCTGATCGCGTGGGTTTCACGCGTTAAATGACGTAAGAGCGGACTGATCTGTGATTGGCTGAAGAAGTGTTGATCAAGGTCACTACGCCCACATGCATTCGCTGCGTGAGAGAACACACACATACATACACAGAGAACGTCGTCTGCTAGTATATGCTAGTTCTTTTAAATTAAAAAGAGAATTAAACTGCTTGAACTGCATACAGCCAAAATAATGAATAAATGAGTTTATGACACGACATTAATAGATGTTACTGGACGATATTTATAGAGAGGAGCAAGTTTAGTATTTATATTTTCTGGCAAATTGAAATTTAATCCTTGAAAATATTTTCTCATTTGTTTTGCAGTCGGATTTCTGGCAATAACATCTGTCAATTTCTTATACACAGAACCTCCGAATTTACCAAGAACTGACTGGCGTTCGTGCTTTACTTCATCAACTAGAGCTAAGTATTCACTGAGTAGTATTCCTCGCGTCTCTTGTTTCTGAATTGATGTCGACATGATATTACATTCTCTTTATCATTATCAGATTTCTCTTAACGTCTTGGCAATTGTAGGTGTCTTTGCTCTGTGATAGGTTGCTAACATTATTAGTCCTCCACAATCTAGGCATTCTACCATCCTCTCATTCAAAAAGCCGTTCTGTTGCATAGACAAATAAATGCATTGAAAATACAAACTAAAACTGAATTTATTACATGCTATAAGAATAAATCTGAAATAAAATATTGAATATGCTCAATATGATCTTAAGCGCTAATATATGCTATAACCTTTGATGTATGCATTTATATGCACTATAACACTTCAAATTCGAGCTGTATCATTGTTGTTAGAAACCCCTACAAAGTTTAACAGAGATGCATATAAGCAAACAAAATATGCATTTGCATAAAAATCCAATGTCTATTCATATCATAATACAGATAATACGTATGAGGAAAAAGTATTGTAACATTCCTTTAATAAAAATATTTGCGATGTCGAATAGAATTTCAACACTTTTGAAAATGGTTTCTAATGTTCATAATGAATGAAAGAACTCCTCATCTGATAAATAATAAAAAGTTTTTTCAAAGAATTCAATCATCACAACTCAAATAATATACGTTTGAAAAGTAATGTAATACATCGACCTTCAATAATAATATTTGTAAACACTCAATGCAGTTTCAACACTTTCAGATCTGGTTTCTAATGTTTATTTTAAAAAAAATCTATAACATAATTAAGTTACGTAGGCTCACTTATTTCTTCCAAAACACCTTAGCGTAGCTACATGATAATGCAAATAATACCTACGCGGAAAAGAAAACATATATTGTCCTTTCATAAAAATGTTTGCAATATTGAATGGTTTCAATACATTTAGATATGTCCTCTCCTGTTGAAAAAAATGAAAGAAATCCTTCTCTGAAATAATAAAAGAGATTAGCCCTAAATGCTTATTTTTCTTTTTTAAAAACACAGATCGCATTTGTAATTCACTGGAGTATCTTAACCACTGCATTCTTCATGACACCACTCATCATGGATAGGAAAACTCAGTGACTCTTAAAGCCTTATTTTGTAGAGGAGACGGTTGGACAATAGGGTGGAGCGAAATATTCAAATTTTCGAGTATCGAATTCTAATAGGACTCAAAAGTTGCGTATTCGCATGCTGATTAATGTTTAAAAAAAAAACGAAAAATCACACTTCGGATCTTCTGTTCGCATAAGCAGCCTAAAAGTTTTAAAAAAAATAATGACAAAAAAATCCACCAAAATTTACCTTTATACGAAAAAATCAGATTTTTGAGTATCGAATTCTAATAGGGCTCTAAAGTTACGTATTTGCGTGAGAAAGTTTGGTGTTTATTGTCATTTTTCAAACTTTAGGCCATTTGCGCGAACTAAAGGTTCAAAGTGTGATTATTTTTGTTATTTTTCCATTGATTATCAAGCAAATACGCAACTTTTGAGCCCTATTAGAATTAGATACTTGAAAATCTGATGATTTCCCGAGTAAAGGTTTTTTTTTATTTATTTAGGCCGCTTGCGCGAACTGAGGATCCAGTGTGTGATCTTTTTCGTTATTTTCCCATTGATTAGCATGCAAATACGCAATTTTTTACAATTCGATACCCGAAAATTTGATTTTTTTCGCTCCATCCTATTGGACAAGCAATGATAACTGTTCTGATAATTTTCCGGGTAGTTGATGATCTTCCCGATTTAGGTACATTTTGGACGAAGAAGATTGTTAATTTTGGCATAAGACCATCACAGATTGAGCATCGAAGAGCAATTGGGGATTCACTTCTGAAGTCTCTCTTTCCTCTTCCTTTCTAAAAGTGTCTGGCTACTGAGGACAAATACCCGATTTTTTAAAAACCATTAACAGCTTTGTTCATATTTGCTGCTTTCCGATAAGTTCTATTGCAGATCTCGACGACGTTATATGCATTTCATATGTAAAGTTACTTTATATCAGGCTGGAAACAAAACCTTACAGTATTCACTCAAACTGTTCGAAGCGAGTCCAAGCGATCAATCTTTACTCCATTCCGTAGGTATTGAATGTATGAATATCTGTCTGTTCGTTTGCTGCATGATAACTTCCATATCATTGATATTTTTTAAATGAAACTTGGCATGTGTTCTCTTCTAACTTTAGGAAATAAGTCTGTTGCTCAGGTTGAAATCTGTTGCGGATTAGGGAGTAAAATCAACCTCATATTCCAAATGTCCATACAAACGTAATACAGGGATGCTCAAGGAAGGAGATGGGTAGGATATCTTCCCGTGATGTTGGTCAATAAAAAAAGTGAAAAGGGGCTAAGACAAAAACTGAGGGAAGAGAAAAGAGGAGGAATAGAATACAAAATAATAATTCTTATCAAATTTACTCTCAGATTTACGAGGCGCATCCAGAAAGTAAGTTTCCCACGCGTCCCAAAGCTAGGAAACGGTATGTTGCCCGAAGCGACTACGTGTACGTGAGAAAGGAAGGTCCTAGCATGGCACATGGACTAGCGGAACTTCCCTAGTGCTCTCAGTAACGTCGTGGCAGTGGTTGAAGATGGACGTTCTTATTCCAGCTCCCGCCGCGTGTGAAGTGCGAGGAGTGATAAAGTTTTTGAATGCACAGGGCATAGCACCGATTGAAATCCATCGTCAGCTGTATCGTTGCAAAAATGTCAATGCTGACCCTGTGCGTCTTGCTTTGTGCTCTAGGGTCACTTGCTTCAACACAAAACTTCTTGGTCAACAGGCACTCCGTAACAGTGGTGTGAAATATGGAGCGGAAAATCTGCAGGAATTGCTTGCTCATGCCGTTAGGCCCATGGTCCTGGCACAGCTAACGATGGATTTTGATTGCTGCTATGCCCTGTGCATTCAAAAATTTTATCATTGCTCGCACTTCCCACGCGGCGGGAGCTGGAATAGGAACGTCCATCTTCAACCACTGCCACGACGCTACTGAGAGCACTAGGGAAGTTCCGCTAGTGCATGTGCCATGCTAGGACCTTACTCTATCACGTACACGTAGTCGCTTCGCGCAAGATACCGTTTCCTAGCTATGGGACTCATGGGAAACTTACTTTCTGGATGCGCCTCGCAGTATTATGACGGTAGAGTGGAAATTAATACCTATAGAACGAGTTTCTCCACATATATTAAGCTGTTACTCTGGAGTAAATAGATACTTAATCGGGAGTAACACACAGTTGTGATTCTTGGAGCGAATGCTCAGAGTAAATCGACTACTCTAGAGATAATATTTACTCCGCCAAAAATTTGGGTGAGTAAATTCAAAATCCGCGAGTAAAGCGTGAATTCCTGCAAGATAGGACAATGGTAGGGAGTCTTAAAAATTAGTGGTTGCTTATGATTCGAGAGAAGATTATGTTTATGATCGAATTCGGTAATATGAATCAGAGGAAAAACAAATTTGTTTGAGGATTACGCCAATACTGAATTTGTAATATTTTCGGGTGAATAAAGATAGTAACTTGTACCTACTCAGCATCATAGAGTACAAGTTAGAATTTTCCTCTGACATGTAATTTATTTCTTGTTAACGAGATAATAGTCTGCAGAATTGTTCATTACATCAGAAGATTCTAACAGGAGATCTAAATGGGCATGTAGGACGATCAAGATTAGGATATGAAAGAATACATGAAGGATATCGATTGGAAACGGAAACAAGGAAGGCAAGAAGATACTACAAGTGGCAGAAGCATAAAATCTGGCTATCCTGAATATCAAGAAGAAAGAAGAACACTCAGATCGATTTCATCTTATGGAGGAGACAGAATCTATATGAAGCAAAGGAATGTAAAGTAATACCAGGCGAGAGTTTAACAGAGCAATAGCACCTCGCATTAGTCGATATCTTCATCAAAGAAATATAGGAAGAAGACGACAAAATGTTTCTATTAGAACGAGGTGGAAACTACACGGAGCAAGTGCTGAAAAAGTTCGAAAGGAAATTACCATATCCGATGTACTGCAAATAAAGGAAAAGTGTTATTCTTGGAAGAGGAATGGACCAGACTATCAGTAGCGCTTAGGGAACTGCAAGAAAAGTTGTGCGAGAAACAAAAGGAAGATGTCTTATTGATAAGGAAACATGATGGTGGAATAAAGAAATCCAAGCAGCTGTGAAGGAGAAGGGCTAGATCTGATGGAGTACAAGGAAGCGAAGAAGAAGGCAAAAAAGACAGTTAGAATAGCAAACGGGAAGACTTGTGATGAGTTTGTGCAAAAACTTGGAAACAAAAGACGGAGAAAAGATTATATACAATCTTTGATATGTAAAAGAGAGGTAAAAGAAAGATATTTCGGATGTGTACTGCATCAAGGACAAAATAACGAGATTCTGATAAGTGAAAAGATAAAAAAGGGGTAGAAGGAGTACTTCCAGAAACTTCTCAATTAAGAAAACCTGGGGGAGAACCATGATAGAGGTAGAGAATGCAATGAAAAAGATGAAAAATACTGGTCAAGCTCCAGGACCGGATAGTCTCCCTATCAAAGCATGAAAAGTTTAGCTAAAGAAGGAGTGCAATGGTTTACTCGAATTATTAATACGTACAATGTTGGAAACTTGAAATACCGTATGTCAAAAGAATGGAGAAGTAGCCACATTGTATCGATTTTTAAAAACAAGGAGATGTACAAGAATGTAGCAACTACAGGAGAATAAAACTTCCCATGCAATGAAGCTCTTGGAGGAAGTGATAGAACAAGATTGAGGGAAGAGACTGAAATAACAGAGAACCAATTTGGTTTCATGCTAGGACGACCCAACGGATGCAATATTTCACTTAGGGAATGGAAAAGTACAGAGAATACCAGAAGGACCTTTATATGATTTTCATCGACCTAGAGAAAACGCACGATAAAGTGCCACAACATCTTATTTGGTGGGTACTGAATCAAAACTGGGTTCGAACAAATACATCTCTATAATTCACGATATATATAATGGATGTAGCACAGGAGTACGGTCTAAGAGAAAAGTTCACACCTAAAATGGGATTTCATCAGGGAACTTACAAGGAACATCCAAGAGTTAACATCTTATAATGTGCTATTTCCGGATGACACGGTGCTGGTGACTGGGGAAAAAGGCAGCACTGCAAGAGAAATTAGATACCTGAAGAGAAGGGTTGGAGAACAAATGGCTTAGAATTAGTAAAACCAAGACAGAATATTAATATTGTCCTTGCGGGAAAGATCGAGAATACAAGAACAGGACTATACGAAGAAGAGATGGTAATGACGAGGAAATTCAAGTGTTTGGGATCTGCAGAAAACTACAAGAAACAGAAAAAGATGTAAACAGCAGAATTAGCAGCGGTTGGACAAAATGGAAAAAAGTCGGCAGGAGTATTGTGTGACCGTAGGGTATCAATACACCTTAAAGGAAAAGTCTACAAGACAGTAGTGAGACCTGACATATTATATGGATTGTAATGTTGGACGACAGAAGAAAGAGAGGAACAGAAGTTCATGTTGTGGAGGGGAAGATGCTGCGGTAAATGTGTGGATTGATGCGGAATGACAAAATTAAGAATGATGTGATCCAGGAAACAGTAAAGGGGAGATCTGTAGTAGAAAAATTGCAAAAAAAGTAAACTGAAATGATTTGGACATGCAAGAAAGACTTTCGGTCTACTTAGCTCACCGAGTGGATGCTATATAACTGAATGGAGAATGAGTTCGAGTCTGGCCAAAGAAGAAGTGGAGAGATCGTGTTAAGGACAATATGATGCAGTTTGCTGTCACAGAGGACACGACACAAGATAGAAACAGGTGAAGGAAAGTGATCCGAAAAACCGACCCTAGCTAACTGGGGGGGGGATGTTTTAGAAGAAGTTTTGAACGATAAGTAGATGTGTGCATATTTGAGTTTTAAACGATGAGTACAAGAGCAATCCCCGTGTGAGGTCCTTTGCTAAACAGTATCTTTCTTCAAATATTACCAAGTCTAATATTTGGAAGAAGTAACACAGTAACTAATAAAATCCAACAGCACGAACTTACACTCACGAGGAAGGTCCATAAACCGTGAGAGTTGAATTTTGATGAAAATTTGTGACAAGATTCAGTTCGAGTTGCTAAGTAACGTAGTAATAGTCACTCGATGCGCAAATGCTTCATTGAGCTGCTACACCGACGCCATCTTGAAATCCTGTAGGCAATGTCCAAGAATACCCTTTTAGCACAAAAATGAAAAAGCTTTTGATATATCTGACTTCAGTATTGTAAACCAAGGTAGATCATCTATATGCGAGAGTACTTCCAGTGCATGACCGCCATCTTGAAAAGCGCCATATTGAATCGTCGCCAAATATGATAAATGGCAAGGGGGTCATGTGGAGTATCAAATAGAACTGGAATTTACTCCTGAATTCATTTCCGTAACCAAAGTTTAGATATCTGTTTTCACTTCAGAGTTAAGAGCTCTCTCGCTCACAGGAACATACAAAAACTGAGCAAGTAAAATTTGTGATATGAAATGCGGTCGTGCAAACATTGCATGATTTTAACTAATGCAATAGTAGTTATTTGATCTACAATAGCCACTACACCAATCAGATCTTGAGACTAGTGAGAGATATCGTTAATTAAATTGAAATGCCTGTAGTGAAAAATGGAATAGCAGCACTGTAACAAATTATACCTATTTCAAAATCGCTATATATATGAGTCTGTGTGTGTTCCAATTATGCATAGCATTTAAATGCTGTAATATAAGTTAGGTGCAACGGCACATATGATTTTACAAAAATATGTCTTGAAACTATTAGAAACTTGATAGAAAAATAACTGAAAAATTATTAGAAAAATAATATAAACTGGTGCACATAAGCAAATATTAACCTACTAGGCTTTTGACTTTCAGTTGTGATAACGGAGATTCAAAACGAAGTGATTAGCACACAGCATCATGGAGCAGTGCAAACACTTAACAAATGCACTTTCGTCACAATCTTCATGACCACAGACACTATTTTCTACTAGTCTTCAGAACATTTGTAAATGAACCAACTATTGCTCCTGTTACGTACTCACATTTCTGCCATGCATATGCAAGCATGTCCTTTAGAACTGACGCACAAAATTGATGATACACAACAGAATGCATTTTCTTTATGAAAATTCTGCCATATAACTTGTACACCGAACAAGTGAATACCTGCTACAATCAGTTATTTATCACAGTTTTGATATGAAAACTAGTCTTGCCCTTATTATAAGCAAGTGTTTTATCGTTAAAGGTGGAAAGATGCAGATATTTAATTATTTTATATCCAGTGGTGCTCCCCCTCATGTCCATGACGCATCCCCCCTCAATTGTCTATCCGTAGGGGTTCTTCCATGAAAAAAAACTTTTCGATTAATTTTTACACCCCCCCAAATATTTCAATGACGCAGTTTGCGTCATAGCCCCCCCTTGTGGGCACCCCTGTTATATCGAAGGGAAAAGGAAGAAAGAGGCTTGTTTTATGAATTGCAAGTTGGAATTGAATCTTGTAATAATCTTTACTGCCACATATTCTTAGCAGTTGTGCATGCATTCTCTTATCACTAATAGCAGAACAGACACAAGAAAAGTGAATTCTAAGTTTTCAGGTGTATCTTCTAAGAATTGGCTGTGAACTGAATTTAAATCTCCTTCATTGTTCAATGTGGCAGCAATAAATCGATTGTATTTAGAGAAACTGTCAATAAATACATTAAAGTATTTTAACTTCGTAATATGCACGGTAAATTATAGGTCGTCAAATATGAGTATTGGAAAGGAACGCAATATTCTGCAACAATGATGGTCTTTGCGTAAGGTTTCTAGATTGGAGAATAAAACTTAACAAACTATAATGGACCACGTAAAATTGCCTAAAAGAGATTTTTGGTTTGATACAATTCAACGTCCCACACCCTGCTACGCTAAAGGAGACGTGGACCTACTGATTATAGTGGAATCCGAACCATTTTGGTCGTTCAACTAATATGTACCAGTTTATATAATTTTTCTAATATATATCCGAACAATCCCTTTGGTATTCTCTGCTTGTCAGCACTATTAGGCATGTGTTTCATCAACCAACAGTCTATTCCATTGCACTTTGAAATAGGTATAACTTGTAGCATGCTGATATTCCATTTTTCACTACAGAAATTTCAATTTAATTAAGGATTTATCTTACTAGTCTCAAGATCTGATTGGTATAGTTGCTATTGTACTGCATTAACTACTGCATTAGTTAAAATCATGCAAGTGCTCGCACGACCGTGTTTCATGACACAAGTTTAACTCGCACAGTTTTTATATGTTCCTGTGGGTAAGAGGGCTCTTAACTCTGAAGTGAAAACAGATAACTAAATTTTGGTTACGGAAAATAATTCAGGACTAAATTCCAGTGCTATTTGATACCCCACATGATTCCCTTGCCATTTATCATATTTGACGGTGATTCAATATGGCGCCTTTCAAGATGACGGTCATGCACTGGAAGTACTCTCGCATATAGATGATCTACCTTGGTTTACAATACTGAAGTCAGATATATCAAAAGCTTTTACATTTTTGTGCTAAAAGGGTATTCTTGGACATTGCCTACAGGATTTCAAGATGGCGTCGGTGTAGCAGCTCAATGAAGCATTTGCGCATCGAGTGACTATTACTACGTTACTTAGCAACTCGAACTGAATCTTGTCACAAATTTTCATCAAAATTCAACTCTCACGGTTTATGGACCTTCCTCGTCAGTATTGAAGATGAAGAAGTATATGATCATAAAACATTTTCAGCAGTATTCAGTTTCAGAAACGTGTTTCGGGTGACAAGCGGTGCGCTATTCTAAGCAAGTGACACATACTTTATGGCCCTGGCCCAATGTAAACACGGGCCAGTGATTCAGAGTCACTAATTTGTTTATATAAGCTTTTTAAGTTTATCTTATGATCATTTTTATCTATGTGTGTTTTTCCAAGCAATGACATAATTTCTGCTAACTACAACATTAACTTATATTATAATGACAACTAACTTCATAGTGAGTAATTTTACTATTTTGCAATAATTGAACTAGCATTTCTGATTAATTTGATAACCTTGACACCGATTCACGACTTAGGAAGAAAATAATAAATAGTAGAGAGGAGATTTGTACCAAGTAATTTAAGCTTTTCTAGAACCAATTATTAAAACAGAAAGATCATACGCGAAGACGAAAAGGTTAGCGGAGGACCGTGCAGCATGGAAGCTTATCAGCTGCGGAAAGTGACCTACCAATAAAGGCGGAATACCTATGATGATGATGAGAATCAATTAATTAATAAGGGATGGGGTGGTAGATCCCGATATTACATCCCACCAAACTATTTCTCCTACTACTACAAATTTGCCAACGAGCAGAAAAGAATTTCAATCTACATTTTCTACATACCTACGTCTATCTCTCAAATGGAAAAGATAGAACGAAGATGTGACTTGGATTGATCCTGAGCGAAAGCACAACCACACAGTAACTCAATGCAACACGCACAACACAAATAAATCCTAGGTCTTAAATATTAGCCGTTTCGACGCAATGGTTGTTCACCTTTGTAGCGGCAGGAAGTTGAGTCGACAGAAATTTCTATTTTCTGAATATTAGATAAACCTATATAGATTTATCTTCCACGTGTAAACCTTCTTGCCGGGGGTGACGCGATAGTGAGTAATTATATGCGAAGTAATTTAGTTGTTTTAAGATTACTCAAGCCAAAGTCATCATTTGTTCTAGTGAATGCTATGACTTTGTAGTTTCCTGTTGTTCCTTTGATTTCTAAATCTTAATCCATCTATTTTATTTTGTTTGTAGCTTTCATGTCACTTATCTGGAAGTACCAGGGAAGAGAATGCTGGCATAGTACAAACAAGCTATTCTCAACATCAATAAAATACATTTTCAAATTGCAGGCTGCTAATCACAAAACCGTCTTCCTCCAAATGCGAAGTTTTCCATGCTTTTATATATATCTATATACAGTATATATCTATATCTATGTATCTATGTATCTCTCTCTCTCTCTCTCTCTCTATATATATATATATATATATATATATATATATATATATATATATATATATATATATATAGGTTGTTAATGAACTATACCGACAAACTGTAAGAGGCGATTCCTCGTATCAAAATAAGACAAAATTTCATATGGACCTATGGCCAAAAGTCCATAGTTTCAGAGCTAGGGCTGTCCAAAATCCCGAAAAAGTCAAATTTCAACAGGCCCTATTTCGAATTCCAGAAACTGTGGATGGTGGTCCTTATAGGAAGCCATACATACACAATCCAAAAATAAGGGGGGGCACGGTGGCTCAGTGGTAAAGCGTTTACCTCCGGTGCTTGGGGTCCTTGGTTCGATCCCAGCTCGCGCCGTGTGGACTTTGTGGTGAACAAACACCGTGCTTTTGGCTTTCTCGGGGTTCTCCCGTTTCCTCCCACCTTTTTCATTCCACCATTTCACTCATCTCTCATCATCACCGTCTCCTTTAGCCTAACCAGCATAACCGTGGGACGTAAAACTTAAAGATTTTATTTCATTTTACAATCCAAAAATACATATTTCGTAAATTTTCAATAGGTATACAGGGTATTTTCTACAGGGTGTAATTCTGTGGTATGCTTTCAATAGAGTTTTCAATATACCCTGATTTCAAGGAGGGTCCAAAGTTGGCAGAAGGTAAGCGCTGACAACAATGGACCTCCGATGTTTCGGATGTTCATTAACCCCATATACAGTGGCGTATTTACGATTTTGTTTCGGGGGGGGGGCTTTGCCTGGAAATGTGAAAATTCTGTAAGATATTTCATTTATTTTACTATAGTAAGTAAGATTTAGGAGAGGGCTTAAGCCCGGAAGCCCCCCTTAAATACGCCAATGCCTATATATATGTGTATGTGTGTGTGTGTGTGAAAATAAAGGAAAGAAAGAAGAGACTTCTGAATATACCTAGGTAGTATGAATTTAAAAACTCACTACTAAAATTTCAGTGAAAGTAACATCCTGAGTTGATGTTATGGCCATGGGTTGTGCGTTTTCGTTCCAATTGTTCCAGTCCTTCTAGGGTAGACCTGAACCCTGTAGCACTATCTTTTGCGACCTTCGGAGTCATAATATAACTGTATAGTATTCGCTTGACTAGATTTCCACTCTTGCAATAGTTAGAGAATAAATTATGCTCAACCATGCACAGAAATAACGGCAACTATCGGTAAGTAATATAATTTTTAAAGACTGTATGAGTCTATGTTGTGCAAGAGATGCTGTTTTCATATTTTTCAGCTATAAGATAATCTGCATATTTCATCTTCATTTATGAGCTCGATTCGAGAATGGAATTCCAGGAAAGCGAATTTTGCTTTCCATGCTGAGGTAGCATAAGACTACGCATATCAATTTATTTCTTAGTAAATATTGTGAAAATGCCGGCCTAATGTATTTGATGGATTGAATCCTGAACTTTATATAGGGTTATTCAAAAAACGCACCGGTTTTGTACATGAAATTATGAACTTTATTTTTTTTTCAAAACATACTCATAAAATTCATAAACATGTTCATCAGCATCACACATTCCGATTTCAGCTATAGTGAATGACGTGAGGCATGTGACCTCTACTCCGCTGGCATACAATAACTCTCTTCGTGAAATTCGCTATGACTGACAAGATTCCACTTGGATTTCGCAAGAAGACTCGTCGAATTTCCTCCTTTACTTCACGGATGGAACGGGGTGTATTGACATACACCAATGGGACACAAGAAATTAAATCGCATGACCTTCGGGACAATTGCTGGTTAGAATTACGCGAAATGAGGCGATCCGGAAACCGCTCTTGTAGCAATGTACCATGGCAGGCTATAGTAAACTGCTCCATGACTAGACACAGACTGAAGAAATGCGAAGTTCGAACAATGGGCTTTTGAAGCCAAATTCTGAATTTAATCCACATAGTGATTCAGATAATTTACATTTAATAAATATTTAAATATAACCCAGATCTTAAAAGAAATACTACATCATAGAAAGGAAAATGATGCAACGAAGCAGTCAGTCGTTATTTTAGTACTTTAAATTAATTGCGATTATAGAATGCATGAATAAATACGGAGATGTCTGGACGCTCTTTCATAATAGAGACACAAAATGTTTGCAAAATATCAATATACTCAATTTTTACAATAAAAATTGTGCGTCCAATTTCTCCGTTTAATACATAACAGGTTAGCGAATTCTATCAAATTTATTACACACAGAATTATCATTGAGAAAAATCCGTTATCCGGACAGCAGTATATTGTACAAATTTACGGAATCCATATGTTTACTATGGAAATCTGTACGAAGCATACATCATCCATATGCTACATGCGTACTGCCTTTTTCCCGCTTAGATCTTACATCATGCTGCTGCACGGTGTTGATATTTAACATCCTTCAGTATATTACATATGTCAGCTATATGTTATATACGTCCAACTGTATATGAGATCCTTACCGCCTATATGTAGTTACACGGAAAGTACGTATAGATGGGACACATGTACGGATAGTAGGCTATTATAAAACATACGTTTTCAGTTATGCACGTGCTGCAGTATAATATAGACATATAGTCGTACTTTATGTCTAAAAATTACAGGATTTACGCATGTAACCTACGTTTTTGCGTACGCCACATACGATTTCTTCTCTGTATAATCACGAAACTACGTAAGCCTTTCGCTTGTCGTCACTTTCGGTAGCTCAGCAACTTACATGTCATGATTCACCTCACCGGTCTGCGAAATAAAACATTTTTCTCCAGCAAAAGATTGAAGAGGTGATTTAACCTAATTTAGGTGTGCTGACTTCAAATATCGAAACCGTTTTTTTGCCTATCACGTACTTTTTTTTTTTTTTTTTTTTTTTGCTATTTGCAATCGAAATTTTTTATCTATATCGTAATTTCGATAGAAAACACCATAATAGAGAACATGTGTAATTTGAATGGGATATGATCAAATTGCGATGAATATAGAAAAAACTACTTTATATAACAGGTTCATTTGTAAAAGGTATAAATCTCACCACAAGAACACTATTTTTTGCCTATCACATACAGTTTGCTACTATAAGAAATCAATTTTTTTCAGACTGTTTTAATTTCAACACAAAGTTCACCATAATAGACAATATCTGCAATGTGAAAAGAACATGATCAAATTGTAACGAATATACAAAAAAAGCACTACTTAATGTAACACATTCATTGCTAGAATGTATGAATCTTACTACAATAACACTATTTTTCGCTGCGCTTTGATGTGAATGAACGCTGTGTTGATTTGCGTTTGTGTTCCTGACTGAGTAGGGTTATCTCGCATTAGACACCGACAGTAATCTGACATTATGGAGACGCCCCATCGCCCCTGATATCTTCGTTTCATTTCTTTTATGTCTTGATGGAACCGCTCGCCATGTTCCTCGCTCAATGCTCCTAAATTTGCAGGAAAATGCCCCAGATGATTGTGCAGGAAATGTAATTTTAAGCTCATGTGGCACTGGAAGTTGTGCAGCATGGTTTCGACAATCTTTAATATTATCCAGGAATTTGCTGGAAACATCCTTGAATGATTCCCATGTCTGAAGCTGTGTTTCGTTCATCGTCTTAGTGAATGTAGGATCCTTTATAAGCTTCCGAATTTGGGGACCGTCAAAAACTCCTTCCTTAATTTTGGCATCAGACAGTCCTGGAAATTTGAGACAGAGGTACCGAAAGCAGGGCTACTTCTATACAAACTCTTAACGTACTGCTTTATAATCACCAATTTTATATGTAAAGGGGCCAATAATACATTTTGAGGATCAATTAATGGACGATTTACAATGTTTTTTGCTCCTGGCACGAACTATTTCCTCTTGGACAACTCAGAAACTAACCAGTGTCTATCCTTGTCCCGAGAGTTCCACTCACACATAAAACACGTGAACTTTGTATAGCCTGCTTGCTGTCCCAATATGATACCACACACTTTTAAATCACAGCACAGTAATCATGTGTTCATTGTATTTCAGTTTCAGCAAAACTACTGTATAGATAAATTGTGATAGTTTTCACAAAGAGATGTCGAATAGGCGACTGCCGCTGAAGCAAGTTTATTCCCATTGTACTGTACAGAAGAACACCTTTGAGACTTCTTTTATTCCAATCAATAAATAGACGTCAGTCCTTGGCTTGGAAAACTATTCCAAGACGACGAATCAACCCAGGGATATCACAGCAAAACACAGTTCTTCTTCTTGAACAAAAACTGTCAGAATTCTTCCTCCCGATTTCTGTAACAATACGATTTTGTCCCAGGAAGTAAAAAAATTCTCTCTTTTAATCTTGATCCTAAAATTCACTCTTTTCTTTAGTGAGACCTAGGTCACGCACCAAATCATTTAAGTCACACTGATTATAAAGACGTAGAGTTTTATCTTCAACATTCGGTATAAAGCTATCATCATCACCATCCTCCGCACTTGAAAATGACGAAGACACACTCTCTGGTAACTGTATTGGTAGTTTTGGGACAGGAATATCGGGTCCGTGTGGTACGAGGTTATGACTGATGGAAGGCTTCATTAATTCATACACAACGTGCTTTTTGTTTTTGGTATTGAAACACTATACATACACAAAAATAACAATCGTCAACATGATTTCTTTGCTCCCGCCAAACCATTGATTCCAAATGGCATTGATGGCAACAACCCTTTGTACCATCGCCGCAGGTTTTCTACACACGTTTTCCACACAATATGAGGTGCGAAATTCTTGTCCTGATCACCTAACTTCATGTTAAAATATGCCAAGTAGAAGCTTTTTATAAGTGGCGTAATATTTCGCTTCTGGCCTTTAATTGTACAGGGTTTTCATAAAGTCTGGACGGATTTAATTTGCTTATAATTTTCATAAAAATGCTCATAATGAAATCAAATAAAGTGCAACGGTAGCGGAAGGATTAAATTTTTAGTTGGCAAAACTGTTAGATAAGCGGCAATTCTGATAGAGATAGCCCTAAAGTGAACGTTTGGTGCGCTGTGTTCTATGATCATCTGATTGGACCGTTCTTTTTTGAAGAGTAGACCGTGAATGGAGATTCGTACCTGGATATGTTGCAGAAATACCTCATTCCGGAACTGGAGGCACGTGGAATCCAGAACGACATCGTGTTCCAACAGGACGGGGCATCCCCTCACTATGCAATCAAGGTGAGACAGTTCCTTGACGAGAAATTCCCTAACCGATGGATTGGGAATGGCGCCCAGTTGGAGGTGTGGCGGTGAATGAACTGAGCTGGTGCAGATTACAGGTAAAAATTTAATCCTTCGCTACCGTTTGCACTTTATTTGATTTCAATATGAGCATTTTTATGTAAATTATAAGCGAATTAAATCCGTCCATACTTTATGAAAACCCTGTATAATGACCACATATACAGTATAACAGAAAGAGTTTGGATTGTTCACACATTTTTGCCTCCGAACATCACTGCCACTTGCCATTTTTAACACAAACTCACTCACGGATTGACTTTAAATGCACGTTGTAAATTGTAGACAAAGGCGTGATACACGTTCCCAGGATCCCCTCTCAGACAAAAGAACATGGCGTATTGATCTTGTCTGGCACTGCGCATGCGCGAACTACTACTGTTATATTTGTTGTTAAGGTGTTACTTGATAATTATCTTAACCCCTCCAAAACAGAGGACACGCATTATTTTATCTCAGACATGTCCATACCTGCACTCCATAAGCCCAATCCAAACCTTATTTTCAGAAACAAAGCTCCATTAGCATAAACATGACAAGACCTTGTGACAAACCTGTACGTGATACGAAACAGCCGGTTTTTTTTTTTTTTTTTTTTTTTACGTAAGGGAATTAAATATAACGTATATCACATAAAATTACTTCTGCCGGAAAATCTTCGCAATGCTCCTATGGACAATTGTGTGCAGGAATGTAATGGAGCATATGTGGGAGTACATGGTGTATATCCACCTAATATTTTATAATCTACCGTGTGCTTACCTAAAATTAAAGAAAGAACTTGGATATAGATTGTACGTATACGTTATATTGTTGAAAATGGTCGAGCGTATATCTACGAAAAATTCTAGCTTTACATCATTGTAATTGAGATTGACAAAAATGCATTAGAAAGTACATCACAACATATATCTACTTTCACATTGTTGTAATTTATTTCAACAATGGATTACGTAGTCCGTTACTTAGATAATTTGTTTTAATCCATTTCGAAACAACCACAAAGTTTTCTTTTCTGTCTGCCTAGTGACACAAGTTTAGAAGCATCAAATAATGTATTTAAGATTTAGAACTCCAAACTATTCCGTTTTGGTAAATCGAAGTATCATGAATTTTATTCAGGATGAAACTCACAAGAAATTTTTCGATAACATGGAATGTAGTAGTCGCGAAGTCTATCGCGGAAATCAGGTGGCCACTAGGCACTCATTCACATCCGTAACTTCAGTCAAGCCATTAGATGAAGCCATACATCACAGATATGGCAGAAAGTTTCCAGTTTGCAGGTGTCAGAGAGCCGACCGTAAAGCTAGTGATTCTCCTCAGAATCACAGAAATTTAATTCCGGAGAGGGCAAAAGTTCGGGAAAATGATGAAACTCAACTAGAAAGAGTGGAAACGATTTTGGAAAGCGTTTGTTCACAAAGAAACAAACTAAATCTTGATTGGATCTCGCATTCTAAACGTCAATTCAGATTTTTGCGATTCTCAGAACTCATGATGGATGACTCTTGCAAGAAGTTGACAATTGGGAATCACATTGTTCTTTGGTATGGTATTGTAATTAACACTACTTTTTCTAATGATCAGTATCTACATCTTTCGTTAACGCACACACTTCACTTTGAACCAACTTGCAATGTTACGATTATGAAAATTGACAGAAGACATTTGGATTATGATACCTCAGATTTTGTATCAATTTTTGGAAATGCTGCGCCCAAAACGCTTCGATTAGAATGTCATGGTCACAAAATCCAAGTAATATGCAGAGAATTTGCCTCTGATTATTCCAAATCTTGTAACCTCATTCCGATTGATCCCTCTCTTGAAACTATCAAAGAAGGCATTGAACGCTGCAAGCGAATGATTCAACTGTTTTACAATAGAAGTCCATCGAAGAAACCTCCTTCCTTCATTTTTGCTACTAAAACGCCCAAACCCGAGAAGATTTGGATTAGAGTTTCTTTAAAAGTTGCCACAATATTCAAAATATGCAAAAATTCTGCTTTGTTTACGCCGCCTTTCGTTGTGTAATTTCATTTTCTGGAACATACTTGCAAATAAAACAGCAAGAGAAATGATTTTGAGTTCTACGCTTCAAGATTTCATATCTTCTGGTAAAAGAGCATAAAATACGTTTAAAAAAGTGTAAATTTTGACAGAGTAAAAGCTTCTTTTCTCTCTGAAGACCATAGCCGTGAATGTTTCGGAATACAGCCTTCAACATGGTAAAGGCATGAAATTCATGTTCTATAGTAAATAATACAGTCGACAAGAAGAAGAAGAAGAGAACATTAGTTCAACTATATTTGGCCATGTTTCTGTAAATTTTCAAAGTCTACCAATCGATTGATTTTATACAACACACTTCTTTGATAGTTCGAAGACTTTGCCCAGCTTCTTGCAAGATACTTTAGATGGTGTTTACAGATATTTTGTAATAACTTTTTTTTATACCTATATATATATGGAAATTATTACTTGCGAAAAATTTTTAATCACTTTTGTACATAAATTTACGGCTTCTATTAAATATTTTATTTTTCAAAGTTAATTGTCTTATTTGATAAAATATTAATACACAAATTGATGTTCTTCAAGAATTATTAAATTGTAATCAATGATTAACTCCTGCCAACTAGAAGAAAATTACTTGATATAAAAATTAAGAAAGATAAATTGAAGAGGGCAAGGAAATATACGAGCAATATTGTTTAAGTGAGATCCGATTGCCAATAGAAACTAAACTACTAAAGATAATGCCATACACTTTTGGATAGTTCCTCTATACATACCAAGCTATCTTACTACATAATTACCATGTTTGTTTAAACATTTATCATAGCGTTCGACAAGATTTTGTATGCTCACGTCGTAGAAATCACTCGCCTGTCAATAAAGCCAATCTTCAATCGTTGTTTTCACTGCGACTATTGACTATGTTTGATGTTTCTGTCGCAATGCGCATGCGCGCTGTTTTCCAGGATACTTTGGGGATGAAACACCACAGTTGCAGTCGTAGCGTCAGTGTGTATGATTCAGTGTGGACAGTTGGCATGTTTCTTCAAACTGAGCATCCTGCCAAGTTTGAAATTAGTTCTGCTATTCTTTTTGACAGCAAGGAACATGTCAGCAGTGGAAATTCATCGCCCGACACGTGAGATGTACGAACCAAATCCAATAAGTGATAGCAAAGTGCATAAATGGGTGTGATCTTTGAAGGACAGGCGGGACAATGTTCATGATGAACCGCGATCGGGCCGATCTTCTGTAATATCAAACCATTGGCGATGCAGTTGACGCAAAAATCCGTGAAAACTGGCATTTCACGATTTCCAATTTCCACACTATGCTGCACACAGTCGTTTCTGAAACCTTCAAGTTCCAAAAACTGTGCGAGCGATGAGTTTCCAGACTGCTTGCCAAGGAACACAAAGAGATAAGACTGGCTTGTGCTTTGACTTTTTTGACCCGATACAATGAAGAAAAATATGAACTGTTGGCGATATCTCCAACGAAAGTGAAAGCCAAAAGACAATGTCTACATGCAAGATTATGCCTATCCTATTATGTGATCGGCATGTCGTCCTGTTAGTCGAGATGATATCACAAGGAACAACCATAAACTCAGCTGCGTACTATGCAACCTTATCAGCGTATTAACGCCGATGAAGAAGTGAAAACAACGGTTGAAGATTGGCTTCGATCACAGGAGATTTCTACAATATGGGCATACAAAAAATTGTCGAATGCTATAATAAATGTTTAAACATCATCGTAATTATGTAGAGAAATAGATGTGTACAGAGGAAATAACTAAAAAAATGTATGACACTATCTTTACTAGTTTTGTTTCTAGTGAAAATCGGACTTTACTAAGAAAATAGCTCTCGTAATAAAACGGTGTTAACATTCATTATGTAATCGTGGAAAGGAGAGGTTTTTCACCCTTTAGTTTAGAAAGTCTTTAAATTGCCTATAATACACAGTATTCAGTCAAAGAACTGTGTTCGTTTTTAATCTTTTTTAGTTTGTAATGTGTCATGTTATCAGGGGTGCAGATAAATCAGCAGAGGTTGTGAAGTACAATCTGAGAGTGCCTAGCAAAGAAGTAGACAGAGAAAAGAAAATGGCAAACAACGGAAGCTTGTAAAGGGGAGCAAGAATGAATGGTTCTGCATAGAGTATAAGTTTACCGTATTCATCTTTAATGTTACATACTTAACGTGATATGAGTGCACTATCATCATACAGTCTACACAAGTGATAAGGGAATGAAATTGATGAATGAAATGTAGGTCATTTCAGATTTATAGTAACGAATTTGACACCCTTGCCAACTTAAGAAATATCGCGGTCCCACTAGCGGTTTTGTCCTGTCTGTTACATTTCATTTGAAAAAAACTTACCAAAGACCGACGAGAGTGTAGGAATGTCGACAGCCCAACGTTAGTTTCAACAACGGAAACCCACAAAAAATTGTAATATACCATTACAGTTGAGAGCAAGGGCATTTTTTTCTCACCCTGTACCTAATGATTTTTTAAAATTCGATTTCGGTTTAATTACACGATTTATTTATCCTCTTTACTTCAAATGAATGTAATGAATCGAAAGGTCTCATTAGGAATCATATTTTCACTGAATAACATATTTATTTATATTTTGATTAATTGTAAATCCCATTTTCGCATATACAAGTTGAATAGTTACAATGTTTACCATTCTGACATCATACCGAAATATAGCTCCGCCATTGGATATAAATTTCTTAATTTCAGACCAATGTAGAATTTGACCAGTTAACTAAATCTTCAATCACCCCCTCTCACTAGTCCATAGTCACTTTCAGATCCGGTTACATCTGGATTTCACCAATTTCTATTTGCTTTGTAATTTCCGTGGCTGAAAGATTTCGCCCTGATTGGAGGAATCCTCCTATCCCCTGTCGTTTTCGGCACAATGTTATCATTATCACCGTAAACACATCAGTAGGCGCAGCTTGTGATTTTCGTGCCGCATATTTTTTGGGAAGGACTCAAATCTCCAAGGAAAATCAAGGTAAAATTTAATGTAATTTAATAGTTAAAGACTGACAACGGCTTAGAAGCCCAAAACTCTACAAATTTTAGTAAGGAAACAATAATCCAGTGAAATATTGGATTTCGGTTTGCAGGACGCCATGGCTGCCAAGCTAGAATAGACGAAATGGGAGAGTGATTTTTGATCCTTTTAAATTCAGTTAGGGATTAGGGACAATACGACCTGTTTTGTGCATTTTGTTAGTGTATCTGGTAAATGTGATTTTTTTATTAATCAGTAACTACGTTTACATCGTAGGTTTCATAGCTGTACTACTAACCATCAAAATGACAGCTTAAGCTAAAAAAGGGCTCATATTTTCTCTCCAAATTGAAAGATTTCTAGCGGGGGGATGGGTTAGTTATTGTTTGTTTTAGGGCCTTTTCCCCTCTCAGGGGAAAGGTCCCTCAATAAATTTTGTTAAGGTGCCTCCAGGGCTTCAAATTCTAGTAAACATGTTTTGAATAATTGGCCGGTCAATTGGATCTAGGGTTACCCTTCTCATATTGCCCCCCCTAAAGTTCAATAGAGCCAGCTTTATATACCGACAAGGGAGTAATGTGTTTTAAATCTAATATATCAGGTACTTGTCTTTAATATGCATATAATAAATGGTGCTTGTTTAGTTAGTTAATAGTCTTATGTGTCGTATTTATAGTGGTGTATGTAGTTAGTAGTTCTGTGTGAATGCGTCATTTTTACTGTTAGGACAGTGTTTAGCATGCGTAAATTTAGTACCATTTGTCTAACTCGAAGTATACTAAACCAGAATAAATAATATAGATTTGATTAGCAAGTGTAAGGGTGTATTTAGTACACGGTAGATCATTCCTTACTACAGCGCCATCGTGTCCGTTTTCGGTAATCAATTGTCTGTTTACATTACGTCAGTGCATGAGTTAGCGATTTAGGTTCTTTGATTTCGACCCCTTATTTCTAAATAACATCCAGTAGACATGGTTTTCGGTTCGTATGAGTGTACGTTTCACTGACATAGCATGAGATCTCGTAGTATTGAAAATTACAGCTCGTTACCTCAATTAGAAACCGAAATATCCACTGAAATCAAGAATGCCTGTTTTCTTAATAGAAGTAAGCCTACATGGTGTTACTGTTTGTTTCAAAATGCAATATTAAATTCTCTTTTCCCGTAGCTGTAGAGATATTTCATTGTTGCTTTAGTTTTATCAGCAAATCAGAAATAAAATCATCGTTGACAATTTAACTTTCAGTGAATACACATATGGATTTTTTTTATAAAACTGCGAAGTAAATATAATTTTGGTGTTTCGGAACAGAGTCCGTGGTTCGATGAATGTTATCGTGTAGTAGTTTAAGCGTGACGGATTGTGATAATTATAGATTTATTAGTGCATAATGTAATATGTATATGGCCTGCGTGTAAATGTATGTAATAGGGTGTCCGTAAAAGATTACTTCGCGTAAAAATGGGTAAATAATGAATAAATGTAATGATATAATAATAATACAATTGTGATATAAAATATGAATGAGATGATAGGACACCTGTACTTAAGTGAATAGGCCCAGTGTATATTATATATTGAGAATATGAATATGTTTATTGAAAATCTCTCGCGTTTAGACTTCTACACCGATATATTCATCCAACCGAGTTTGCTATTGGATAGTAATGTGTAGTTGGGAATTATATGTTACTTCACATTTAAGTATCTCATATTAACAGCTCCGGTTCTTAAGCCTTTCATCAGATAGGGTAGCATCATGTAGGAATTACTTTTGAAGGTTTACGGAAATGATAATTAAGGAAAAATAACTGCTATATCCTGTGATCATCGAAAAGTACGGGTTTGGTCATTCGTACCTTTAAAATTTATTGACTCTCCGAGATTTTTTCCTACGCTGCTTACATTATTTACCGTACAGTGTTCATATAGCCAATAGGACAGACGGGGCAAATCAAATTAAATTAACCGCTACTAAAAAATTAGGTCCATTGCGTACCCGAACGTCGACCCCTAGTCCTCTTAAGTATTTTCGTTTCTTTTCTTAGTTTAATTAGATGATGGAAATTAACGACGTCCCAGACTTTGGCATGTCTGCGCAGGGTAGCCATCGGTGATGTTTGGTCACTGAAATCACCGATCCAAAATTCAGTTTATTTAATTGTTTTTAATTTTGGCAAGTTACTCGTTAGGGATATCTTAGCTATTACTCTAGTTTTATTACTATTCTGGACTTTCTTAGTTTCTGAGAGGTCGGATGATTTTTTTCTTTTTGAAATTCCAAATTAAGAACCTTCTCTAACCTTCCGGCATGGCCGGGGTCTTCAATGGCGTTGACCGGATACGGTGAGTGGTGGGATTTCCCTAAAGCCTTTGTCTTTCCGAAAATCCCATTGAGGGCACAGACTCGTCTCGTTGTTGAAGATATTTGTTTTTCGGCTATTTATTTGGTAAGCCGAACTCCTTTTGGCATAAAAGAAAATATTTTGTTATAGTATGTTGTATACATAAATTCGACCACTTATCTTTCGTAGTTGTAGTGTTCTGTCTCCTCTCTTTTTACCTATTCTTTCTTCTACTCCTTCTCTAAAGTTTTTTTTAATTTTCAACCTCCCCCCCCGGTTATGAAACTCATGAAAACATACAATGTTCATATCACTTATTTCGATCGTATGTACTAACTGAGACATCGAGGGATACAATTCATGGAGGTATTTCCCGGTATTTCAGAACAACTCAGGACCATTTTTCACGATACTCAATCCAACATGGGAGGGACTAACGAGAAGGTACACTACGATTTCAGATACCTAGAAGCTTGATTATTATTCATCGATCGTACAAACTATATCCATTGATTACTGACTTCTGATTTTTCTTTCTATTGATTTCTTTCTATTTCTTTCTATATGGTGTGTATGTATTAGTAGTTTGGGCCCACTAATTTCAAATAATCTTGATTTTTTTCTTTCTCTGTATATTCATTTATATATGTATGCTTACATAGTTTGAAAAGTTATGTATCTGTTTTACTTGCTGTATTTCCACTTCTTGTGTCAACTTATTAAATAATATCAACCTTTTCTTTATACGCGGATCTTAGTAAATTGAATCTTTGTCGATTATCGGGTTTATATATATATATATATATATATATATATATATATATATATATATATATATATATATATATACATTTCAATGTTGCAACCTTATTAAAATAAAAGAATTTTGTTAGTCAGGGTTTTTTGTTTTGTTTTGAGCCAAGAAAGTGTGAATACTTCTTGAATATGAAAAGATTATGTAGAAAGTTAAGTGTCGACGAAATACTAAGATTGATATTAGAATAAAATTTATTATATTGATTAATATGAATATATATATGAGCGAATGTGTATGTAAGGGCTCGGTATTTACCCTGGTTGTTTTAGGTTGCCATAGATTTTTTACACACGATACTGACCAATTATTTGTGTTTGTAGAGTATTACCGCGTGACTTGTACTAAATAACACCTTACGGATTTGTTATTAATGTCCTTACCTATTAAATTTTTTAATACTATGTTAAATATTGCATGTAAATAGAACAAGTAACAGGTCGGAAAAATAACCCTAATCCGTATCCAAAGTAATTTTGGGAAACCGTAGCGAAATCAGTGAATTATGAAACAGTGTGCCCCAAATCCTTCCCCTACGACCGGAAACATAACTATTAGTCATTCGCCAGTTCAGTGACTAGAATCTCTTGACTCCATGATCTAGACCAGGAATAAAATTTAGTGATCTTAATTTGAACTGAAATGTGGTTAATAATTTAGTAATATGAATACAGGACCTGGGATAGTTCCAGAGACCCAGCTCTGTGGAAGTGTCATATAATCGAAATGGGTTCTCAATGCTTGGGGACTGGATTCGCTGTTTTGAAATCTTGATAAATATTTGAATTTTCATACGAAGTGCGTCAAGTGACGAAATGAAAAATATATATAATGTGAAGCAACTATTTTGTTTGTAGTTAAGAAAAACGACTAACTACTCTCATGGACGCCAATCATAGTGTATAAAGAGAGTTGATAAAGGAGTTATTATTGACGTGAGAAAAGGACTCATAAGATTGCCGAAATTTCCCCTCTTGAGATAGAGACTCCATAAAAATGCTACCAAAGTTTTTTTTCTTAAATGATTAACCAATTAGTATTTTTTCTCTTTTGCATTGATATGTATTCTTTGTTCTGAATCTTAAATATGTTCAATGTTGACCTTTGATTTTTTTCTCTCTTCGTCTTTCGTTTTGTCGATTTTTTTAACGTAATCCAACTGTTAATATATCTACAAAGAGAAATGTGTTATTTGATATTGAAAAGTAACAAATTTCTATGTATGTCTATAAACCATATTGTTATTACTAGTCTTATTTTCTCTTCATGTATCGAAATTTCTCTTGTGCTGTCAAATTAAGTTTTCTTGAAATGTAATAAATGTCTATAGAAATGTAGTTAGGTTAGCTTAATTCAACTAAATGCAACCTGAAGTATACATTGTCCTGTATGAATGTGTGTGTGAGGGAAATGTAGGTTTAGTATTAAGTGCACCAATTCTTTTGACATATATGTGTGACTTACTGTAATTAATGGTAGTTGATAATTAAAGTCGTTGAAAAGTTAATACTAACTCAACTTAAGTTGGCTCTATAAAGGAAGCAAAAAAGGACGGAAATAGCCTGAACGAATGATCATCATGGGAGAACTTTGAAGGTAAAAATCTTCGACAAATGTGTGTGTTGCTTTGATTTTTTTCTTTTCTCTGTAGTCAATTCTAGCATGCCGTTAACTTCATCATTTATACTTTAAATACTGGATACTAGTGAGGAACTTTCGGAAATATTGAATAAACTGTTAAATTAAACTTTCTCATCTATCTCAGAGCTAGATTGGGATAATTCGGTAGTTGGGGTTAAATGGATCTAGGTCTGGGAGGTATGGGTTAACATGTGTCTACCTTTGATCATCTTAATACCAAATATTCACCCAATAGCTATTGGAAATAATCCCAATTCGATAATTATCCACTTTCCTTTACCATATTTCTCAAAAATATCCAGTAACAGTTTCCCTCTTTCTCACCTTCTTACTTTCCTTCTTTTCTCTCCTCCTATCCTATCTTCCTATTCCTTTCATCTTCTTCTTCTCCTATTGTGAATAAAACTGAAAAGGAGGTCGTGACTGAGAATTCTATGTATAGTAAACACGGTCATGTATTTATTTATTTTATTTTATTTTTCTTCGGAAGTCCGGTATAAAAGTCTTCTCATTTTGATTGAACCTTGTATGTTCAAAGTAAGACATGGATTATATATTCCTATTAAATTAGATATAAGCTGATAGCTTCATGAATATCACCCCACCAGGAGTGAAGGGTTCCCACTAACGACTTACTCCATGCATCTCATTTTCACAATACGGGGTTTCCTCCTCCTCCTCTTTTGTTTGTGTGTTTCTCTTTTTTTCTTTCTTTTCCCTTTTCAAAATCAAGGGACAATATACGGGTGCGGCATTTAAAACTGTTTTTGGAAGTATCTGGAAAACTACAAATCGGGTTTTAAAAATGTTCTAACGAAAGTTGTTCGTCTCGAAGAGGAATATTCACTGGTAACCTTACTCGACCTACTCCCCGGGGGTCAACTTTGAAATATTAAATAGAAACTCCCTTTTCTTATTGTAGATTCGGATTCTCCAGGAAACAATAAATAACTTTTGTATTAAACATTTTTCCCTGGGGAATGGGGCAGGGAGTCAAGTGTGGTATCATTGATGTTCCCCTTCGAGACGAAGAACTTGTCACAACTTCTTTCAAATCTGATTTGTAATTTTCCACATATTTCCAAAATTAACAGTTTTAAATTCCTTATCTGGTATAACGAGATTTTCTGGAATGTCTGTAAGAGGGTTTCATAAATTATCGTTTCAGAAGCCAGCCTTCTATGAACGTCACCATTAAGTTCGCTATAAGACACAGTGTTTTTTCATAGTGAATGGCAATGTAAAATGTGTGTCTGCCATATAAGGATGGAAAATCATGGCTGTGTAGTAACTACCAAATGTTCGTCTGGTAGTAGCTGGATTAATTTTGGCCCTTTTTTTCTCTCTGCATACAGTAAGTCGGTACTTACTGCATACAACAAAACATAAAAGCATGGTAGAAATATAACATGTTGTTGTTACCCGTAATAGAGAGTAATAATAATTTTTGTAGTTGTCATCCAAGTTGTGTATATGTCACCAACGATAAAGAATAATCCATATTATGAAACATTGTACTCTATCAAAGTTTATAAGAAAATTAGCAAATCACAAATTAGATTCTTTAGTAACAAACCGTTAGTAAGAAAGTAATAATACACACAGAAAAGAAACCAAAACAACTAAACACTTGAAATTCATTTTTCAAAATGACAGACATCCGTAAAATTTTGTGACTTGCATTGCCAAAGCACTGTTCATAGGTCATGATAAAAATTGTTTTGAAGCGAAAAAGAAACTAAGCAATAAATTCTCATATAAGTGTATTCAAGTAAAATTGCATCCAAAATCAGCAATGTAAAAGCATGTTCGTGTTCGAAACTTCATTCAAACAAAATTCCTTTACACTGATAATTTGCGATACTGATAATTTGCAAATAATATAAAATTGATTGGGTTTCTCTCAGTGATCATGCGTCTTAGAGTTGGGGATAACAAACTCTCAATCACCGAGCTTCTTAGACGGTTGGTAGTTAGGTGCCTGTTAATGAACATGCATCTTAGAGAGATTATTAACTTCCTCAGACCTGGGGTATCATATGTGATACATTGTATTTTGCGTCGTATTTTGAAATGTTCTCAACGAAGAAAGTTGTGCCTGTGGTATCACCAACTATACGACGTGCGCTCTATGATCGTAAATTGTTCTGTTCATTTTGTTGGTTGGGAATCCTGCAAGAGGCATAAGAATGGCAGGAATCTATGGATGAACACATGTGAGGAGTTGTCGTGGTACGTTTCACTTATTTCATTATTTGTAGTTGATATTACTGAATAATATTTACGTTACGATAGTCTTACAAGAAATGCCATGTGTTTTATGAAATGTCATATAAGTTATTTCATCACTATAGTAACGAACAATGAAGGTATAGAATATGATACCTTAGGTCACAACCGATACAAATGCAGTTACAGGATGATGTTTTGTAGTTACAAATGTAGTTACAGAATCCAACTGAGTATTTCAGTAGATACTTCGGAGATTACATTTTTGAAGCTGAAACAAAGTATTGGACATGCGAGGTATCCGGGATTTTGGAAAATCTTTCAATATAGCGCCACAAGAGATCAAAACTCTAATTGGTTGTTCTATTGCAATGAACCTATTCGGACTACCAAGCATCAGAATGTTCCGGGACAGATGAACTAAGATACCGCTTGTGTTCGACAATATTAGCAGAGACAGTTTTTTCCAGCTCAGAAAAAAAATCTCAAACGTGTGGACGATGATTTAGTTACATCTCAATAACGTGTAGAGAACAGGTTATGGAAAATATGCCCAATGGTGTCCCAAATTGTGAATTCGTGTAGAGAAAACACAAAATCTAAACAGGTTTCGATTGACGATTAAATGATTCCTTTTCATGCGAATGTAGCTATGAAACAATACACAAGAGGAAAGCCAAATCCAGTAGGACTAAACGTATTTGTCGTCTGTTCACGGAATGGTGCCCTTCTATCTGTATTGTATGATAAAAAAAAAGCAATATTGTTTCTAATATTTTACAAAATTTAGAGACACTTGATGTTGGTGGACTTGTTGTTCTTAAATTGGAAGACAGTTTACCAGATAACAAAGAATTATACACCGACCGATACTTTACATTCACCCCTTTATTGGAAATGTTATCTGACAGAAATATTCTGGCAATAGGAACAATAATGAAATCTCGCATTTCAAAATATGTACATTTGAAGACCAACTTGCAACTAAAATCCGGGGTAGAGGCAGCTACGATCAGGTGGTTCGAAACGATAATAAAGTAGTAATAGTAAATGGGTTCGACAATCCATCTATGCTCTTTGCTTCTTCGAATATTGGGGTGAATCCTGTAGATGAATGTCGCCGTTGGTGTGAAAAGAAGAAAGAGTATGCGCAGGTTCCAAGACCAGCAATTATCAGGAAGTAGAACCTTTATTTGGGCAGTGTTGATATGTTAGATCGTGTAATATCCAAGTTTCGCATCAAATCAAGGACAAAAATGGACTGTAAGATGTATTTTCACTTCGATTTTGTGGCAGCAGCAGCGTAGATTGAATACCGTGAAGAGGCTAAACGCTACCAAATGTCAAGAAAATACATTTTTGGTTACTATGAGTTCAAGTTATCAATTGCACAAGATCTGATATTTGATACGGATTCTGCCGCTGAAGCAAGTTCAACACAGGAATCTAGTGGTGAAAAAGACGTTAGAGGGGAAATAACAGAGGCAAATTTTTCCTGTGCCTCCTCAGAGAGCAAGAGTACGCCATGCAGAACATATGCCAGAATATAATCCCGAAACACAGGCTAGTAGGTCAAAATGCAGGATGGAAAATTGCAAGGGGTTAACATTTGTACGATGCTCATCTTGTCACATATATCTCTGTTTTACCAGTGGAAGAAATTGCTTTGCTGTATTTCAAAACATGTAAAACAACATACGAAAAAAACTTGAAATTATAACTAAGACAACAGTTAAAAGTATTCAGTGTAACGTTTTAGAAATAAGAAAGCTGCTTAGTTTTCTGGATTTATTATTGGAATACTATTACAATAAATGTATATTGTAAATTTAACTTGTTTATTTTATTTATTTAGAATGTAATCGAAATTTAAATATTGTATAGACGTGTAACCATAACATTATTTCTTAATATTTTCACCATTTACATGCACAACTGTTCATCTAACTTGGAGGGAAGGAATTCATGTATTTGCTTGGTTAAGACCTAAGGTATCAAATATGATACCTTACTGTGTGATGCACCCACAGTGTTGATACACCAAATGACCACATTTTCTTACTTTTTGATCATGAATGACCAATTTAATTACAGTGGTGTAAATTTTTACCTGCTATCACAGCCTCAGATCTGAGGAGGTTAAGGAACTCTCAATGACCATGCGTCTTAGAGAGATTATTAAGGAACTCTCAATGACCATGCGTCTTAGAGCGTATAGGAAGGATAGTTCTCAATGGCCAGGTGTCTTAGCGAATTGCTGGTTTCATCAACTCTGTGAGATTGATGTCTTGTGTGGTGTGCTCTCCTCTTTTATCCTAAAATGTCGGCTACCTTCGTTAATCTCCGTCACTTGCCGACCGTTGGCGTTGGTGTACGACGCCTTCGTGGTTGTCGTCTGAGGAGTGTTTACATCTAGCACGTAGTGTAGAAACACGTGAATCCTTACAATATACAGTAACAAGGGCACACAAATAGGAGTTCACTGGGTACGGATCCCTCAAAAAATTTTGAAATTACTTTTAGATATTTTTGTATAAGACAGGATCTGTTTAACAGTCGCATACCAATGGAAGGAATCAGCGACTTACCCCATACAATATTTTTTGACAATATCTTTGTTATATTTTTCAACACAGTTTTGATCATTTTAAGACATTTATTTTGAAAGCATATTTCACCTGTTGGCAACCATATTAATTTGGCATGGCCAATTTAGTGTTACCAAAAGTGTCGTGTCTCATCTACAAGCGTCTCTAAAAATGACTCAAATCAGTTGTTACACGAGTTCTATCAAGACGTATTTCTATTTTTCCCCCTTTTACGAATTCTGTGAAATAACTCTATTTTTAAAAAAGTTAAAAAGATCATAGACGTTAAGAAGTGTCTGGCTCCCTTCCGTTTCAGACATTCTTTCAAACCTTTACAACCAACTATGTCAAGTTTTGTATTCCCTCTTTTAAATAGAACTCTGTTTTACTATGAATAATCTCGCCATGCACAGCCGTTGGTGCGACCTCCTGACCTTAACACTTGGTTTAGTTCATTTCCTATATGTAGCTATTACTCACCACATCTGATACCAATGTTACCAATCTCTTAAAGTCTTATACCTAGTATTAAATAAGAATCTACATTTAACGCTGACTCAATACGCTTGTAAAGCTGCTGAGTCTGACTTTTGAACTGAACAAAGGTGGTGACTATGCGTCATCTCCTCTGGTGTAATGTTGTACAATATCAACTGGCTGTAGTTGGAACCCATGTATGTATTCCTTTTTACTTTACGGTGTGTCATCTTTGTGAGGGTGTGAACATTGGAAATCTCAAATTCACTGAGTTGATCCATGCCTATCCTGCGACTTCTGAGATCATCCAGAACCAAGACTTCACCAAGTAGCCCAAACTATGACCTCATCGGCAGGGCCGGCGAGAGCGGTCGCGGGCCTCGGGGCTGAGCAATCCCGGGCCCCTTACATGTTCCCTTATACCACTTTGGACGGAGGTAAACTAAAATGAACATTAAGGCTTAGTTTGAACTCTTTATTAGACCATTAATGCGTTTAATTTACATGGTAAACAGTATTGCTATATCTCCAAATAAGTGAATAATAAGAACTCTGAACCTAGCCTATGTTCACTGTTCGCTGAAAGCAAAACAAAACAACAACAACAAAAAATCTCATTAATTTACTATTTATGATTTTGTTTTGATCCTATAGTTGTTGGTTCTAAGATTTTTGAAGGCTTCAAAACTAAAATGAATAAAAAAAATTATATATTTAATACAATACAGAAAAAAGTAACTTATCTATTTGTAATAGCTAAAGTTCTCCCCCAATGCTCAATCAAATGCTCAAAACAAACTAATTTGTGAAGGAAATAGAAAAAGCACGTATTAAATAGTTAATAAAAGTTGAGAAAGTAAATGTTCACAACCATCCAACTTACCCTGTACTATGAATATCTTTGCACAAATTGTTGCTAGAAATAATTAGATAGAAATAAGCTATGCAGTTAGTCTTCCTTAATTAGAGACATGAGGCATTAGGCCTAATTTAGTTATTTCAATGAAATATTGCTCAAATTAACTATAGTGTGATTAATAATGTGATATTAATAGTAATTGTCTGTAGGAGAAATTTATTATATGTGTTAATACTAGACAACTGTTACAGTTTCAATGTATCCTTTTCTACGTATAGTTACAACAAAATTCCCTTTCTAGCCTTTTTCAGGGCAAATTCATCAATGATAGCTTCCAGTTTGGTACACTTGACAAGTTCTGTCTCCACTGCCAACAAGCCTAAGCTTGATAATCTGCCTTGACATACTGTAGAGCGTAAAACGTTTTTTACTCTATTTAACAGAGAGAAAGAGCGCTCTGCACTAGCAACGGTAGCAGGGATTGTGGGGAATATACGAAGGGCCACTGTCAGATTTGGAAATAAAGTTTCTAGATTCAAAGTTTTGATGTTATTTAGGAGATCCCATGGTGAAAGCGTTTTCTCACCAAAATTGGCTGAATATATCAATTTCAGGCTATGCAGTTCATCAGAAAGATCATCTCCCAAATCTTTTGTGTATCGCTGGACTAGTGCAGCTGCTTGTTCTTGGATCTGGTCACCTGTCATTTCTTTGCAAGACCACAGTACACAAAAATTGTTACACAAAGAGCGCACTGATTGGAAGCGAACTGAGCAAGACTATACAACATTTAGTAATTCTTTATCCTCGGCCGCCGGGCCCCCTTTGGGGTCCCGGGCCCTGGGGCTCTGGCCCCTCCTGCCCTCCCCTCTTGCCGGCCCTGCTCATCGGTAACCAACCAAATTGTACAAAATCATCCGCTAACTGTTACACCATCTGACACAATACCACCACGCCTTAATTCGATCCAATAAAATCTCGGAACTCAGATCGCTCGAGGTTATTACCATCGAAGTTCACAATGTGAACGTAATACGTGCCTTTGAGCCTTGCCCCACGGGAGGCCGAACTCTCCAATTCTTGCAGGGTTAAGATACTTTGTATTTTGTTTAGATGAGACGTAAAACTTATAGTGGTTTGTTTGTGGATTCCTGGACACCTCTGGCCTTCTTTAGTTAGTATGTGAAACTGTGATTTATTTTGTGAAAACTCTAGAATTGTGATAGTGCACCTACCATGTTCATATACTACAAGTGGACTCCTATTTTCGCTTGGGCAGTAAGTACTGTATTACCTCTGGTCTACTCAGAGGACCTTTTTTCTGTGTCAACTGTCACCCTACGCTCTTTGAACTCGTTTACAAATTAAGTTATTTATCTCCGCACTGTTTCTTTGTGTGCGACTATTAATTTTAAGATATCGACTTTGATCGTTACCCAAATGCCACATCTATATCAAAATTATTTGATTTCTGGAAACCAGTGGACTGTAACCTTATTTTGGACTTAGCAGTAGTTCTTGGACACTCCTGTTATTACGATCTGTAAAGAAATTGAACTCTTTAATAAATATTTCTGCAACACATTCGCTCTGTTGTTAATAACGTCATTGCTCAGACAGACCGCTATTCAAATCCCAAACCTCATCGTAATTAAATCTTAGGTGACGCCTCCATCTTGTATTACACGCTGCGAACTAATTGATAAGCCGCCCTTCCGGTGAGTCGTTATGAGAGTTGCCTTTGCAAGCTGTCTAGTGTTTCAGAGTCCTGTTGACTTCCGGGAATATCTTTCTTCATAGAGGGACATCTGTGTAAGTTACGCCGTTATTCTGTCTCGACTAAAACGCATACAGCTGACGTCTCCTCCACATCCACCTACAGGTAAGAAACTAATCATCCCTTAGCCAATCCTCTCGGGCTACGAATAATCACAGCCGGTCTCCTTCTCCAAGAACCGGCTGTTACTGTGTGAGTTAATTCCTTCTACGATAATAAAATGTTGTGATTTAATTCGCAGTTTGTGTTGTGTGGTACCAGTGAATAGTTTAGGAGGGCTTCGGTAGGAAAGTACCTCTTAACGTAAATCATGTGTTTCGTAATAGTGATTTCCTTCTTAATGTTACCGTCACCCTATCCTTGCGTTTATCAATCTTCTTGTTGTGATCTAATTTTGTAAATGATTAAGAGAAGTCGTTTACTCAATTGAAATATTATTTGATGTGTAAATGAATAATTCTTTGAGCCTTTTAATTTAATTAATTACATTAATAATGTTCTTTTGTAAACTGTTTAGTTGCTTAATTACCGTACATTCTCCTTTACTCATTTGCTCGAACCCTTTCTTTTATGGCGAAGACGCACTCATACATTGTTGTTTCGTCCGCCCTTTTGATGTGACTACTGATAGCGGGATTTGTTTGAAATCCCCTCCTTTGTTTTGTACTAGACCTGTGTGGTGTCTCCTATTGCCACTTGAGTGGCCTACTTAGTTATATTAATTTATTAAGTGTTTAATTTACTATGAACGTGTATAATGTGATAATATGGCGGGCAAGTAGTTTCTAAGTGTTTTATTGTCGTCATCTTGTATTATAACTTCCGCCCGGGTTCGATGCTTTATTGCGCCACTCTGTGATTGCTCGACTGACCTAGAGCTCTTCCGTGGCTAAGCGGTTAGCGTACGCGCCTTTGGCGTGGGAGACCCGGGTTCGATTCCCGGCGGGAGCTCATGTGGTTCGGATTCCACGTTAATCAGTAGGTCCACGTCTCATATAGCCTCGCTGCTGAAAGGGACGCTAAACTAAAATCAACTCAACTCGACTGACCTATTGTCTAGGCCTTAGCCTCTAACCTTACAGGAGTACAAATCACACCGCTTTTTGTTCAGGCCCAATGTTATCGATATGACTCCTTACAGAATTCATCTAAATCATTTTTATTGTATTTGCCACGTATGTATTGCCTTATGAATCTCGTAGCCAATTGTGAGATTGAGGAAGCGACTATTCGACGAGCTTTAACCTTCCACGCAAGTGATAGAAGTAGTGTTCTTAATATCAAACGTTAAAATTCCTACCGGTGGACCTACTGGGGGCCTGGGCGACTCGCTACAAAAGTATGAACAAATTGGCTAATAAAAGAGTATGCTTATCACATAATATTTTTCTATGAATTAAAGAAGGAAGAACAAATGATAAAAAAGAACCTTCATGCAGTACTGCACTGAATAACTACAGGAAATGCAATGGACAAAAAAAAAAAAAAAAAAAAAAAACGATTTCGTAAAATTTCCCAAAAAATGTACCTTATTTTAGTTATTTTATACACGATGTTTTATTTTAGCCTTGTTTGTTCTTTCAGAAACTGCAAGTGACGTCATCGTACGCTATTTGACGTCATCATGCATCCAGTCATTCATTTTAAACTTCATTTAAATGTTTGAAGCACTAGCAAACAGAATGGTAATTCCTTGTTCAAATATAATACTAATGCTAATTCCTTGTTTGTAATTTCCTTGTTTAAATGTATAAAAATAAAATGGGATCAGTAACTGACCCCCAGCATTAATATATCTACTAACGTAACAATAGAATTGATACGCGATTATTAATGTGTGATTCAAGCTACTACTTTGATTTATATCGAAAGCAAGCATGCCCAGGACAGAAGCGTCACTTAGGGAAGCAAGGGGGCAGTTACTTCCCCAAGAGTTTGAGGTTTACGTATACTTTAATCGATTTTGTACTAATATATTAGTATAAAACGTGAAAGTCTTACGTCAGTGGTGCTTTTGCCCCCCCCCCCCCTCAAGCAAAGTCTGAAATGACGCCCCTGGCCCAGGAGGATCGAACCTAGATTTGCACTCACCATATAGAACACACACCTTATAACATCATGCATGATATATTTTCCTCCTGTAAACAGTACCTTAACAAATTTTACCACTCCATTTCAGGATATCTCTTCAATTAGGATTATGGGTTTCTCCCCTCTCTTTAACTACTTATTTATTTATTTTTAAATGTAGAAGGTCACATGCAGACCGTCGATAACAATTTTATGATGAAAACAGATGTGGAGAGAGATTTTGTAGTAAACTTTCCTTGTTTCTACATTTAGAATATAGAATCGAATATAAACTATTGAATTAACAGGCTCTTATTCTAGTAATTCAGGAATAAAGTGCATTTTAATTGAACGAATTAAAGAAAACAATGACGAAACGAATGGAAAGGGGAAAAGAGAAAAAGAACGGAGAATAATCGTTTGACCTAATTCTGTGGAAGAATATAATAATAGAATTGTAGGCCTTTGATGGTTCTGAAAGGATTCCAGGGAAGGTTTTCCATGAACATCGTGATCGGCAAATTCGATGAGAAATGAAGGAATTTTCATATTACTGTTGAAGGAAAAGGGCCTCCTGCTCATATTAAACTTGATGATGCGTTTGCAATCAACGAAGTCTGCCTGCGAGAAGAAATTTCGCCTCGAAGCAAGAACGGGTGTTGGGTGGGGAGCATTTTAACTGACATTGTACCGCTCCTTTCCCCTCCACTTCCACACCCACAATTCCTTAGTACTGATCCTTTCTCTCTCGCTTTACCACCTACTCTATCTAACACATTACCTCGAGAGACGGCTGCACCACCACCAACCATCACCACCACTATAGCACCCATTACCAAGGCTTTGGGTTCACGAAGCATTTATCGCAAGTCGACACGCTCTGACATGCATTTCGCGCGCGCGAGTTTAGGAGAAGGGCATTCTTCACTACTCGTAGCCTTTCCTCTCCTCCCTGCCACAAGCCGTTTCTTCTATTCGTTTAACTCCATCAAAACCTCTAAGAAAGAGGAGAGAGAGAGAGGTAGAAAGGAACAAAACCGTGTAGACTGATTATCACTTCCTCTGGGAGTGACGAACGTTTCCTACTAAAGCTGATAATATGTTTCACCTAATGCTAGTTCTGCAAACACTCTCTTCCTGGAAAACACCAAATGGTATACGTTTAGAGAAAGTGCAAACAAAATGTAGTATCATCAGGGGCGTACTCTAATGAGCTTCCAGATTATTTTTTGTATATATATTGGAATTTGAGAGCAGGGGCGTCATTTCAGACTTCGCTTGGGGGGGCAAGAGCACAACCGACATAAGACTAACGTTTATGGACTAGTATATTAGTAGACAATCGATTAAAGTATATGTATGCCTCAAACTCTTGGGGGAGGGGCAATTGCCCCCTCCTGCCCTCCCTAAATGACGCCCCGGTTTCAAGACTTCACAGAATCTAAACGCGAAAGTATGTAGAAAATTAACTACCGCCATCCCTACTGCTGCAGTGGCTTGTGTGCGTTTTTTGTGCACGGAGTTCCGTGTTCGATTCCCGATGGAAAATCGTTGAAATAAGAGTGCACTATGATGGTTCGGATTCCACTTTAAATTGTAGGTCCACCCCATATCCCATATAAACGCCGTGCTGAAACGGACGCTAAACTTTAATAGTGAGTTTCGTTTCACAATCAGAGGCTACAGTAGACTTCCAAATTATGCGATTTCAATACTCAAACTTGAAATAATACATATACAGGGTGGCCCGAAAGTAGGTATACACCAATGCATTGATCAAGTATAACATTCTAGCTTATAGGTTTATTTGCTTCGGCTGTTCCGAGCTTAAGATATAAGTAAAATCACATTAAGAACAAATAATAAAGAAACTAAGTCTACCTGATGGATAACAATAAGAAATGATACAAAAGCAACGAGTTGATCAGCATGGGACTGTATACCTACTTTTGGGCCACCTTGTATAATTTCTGGTTGCAATAGGAAGATAAAATCAAAGATAGGATGCATTTTTCGGACGCTGAATCTATATCAAAAAGCCATTACTCGCTATCTCTTACAGTTTTTGTTCTATGGAGATTAATATTGAAACCTGAAGTCCTACTTGATGTCTATCAATTGCGTTTGCAATAGGGGAATAAAATTAGAAGTGAAACATATTCTTGCCGTACTGAATCTACATTTAAAAAATTCTTTCCGTTAGCTATTTCCCTTTAGTAAGTTGTGTACTCAGTGTTGTCAACGTAAATCGTAGATTTTCACCAATATCCGTTTGAACAGATAGATAAAAGTTAAAAGAAAATTCATTCTTGGAACGCAAATTCTATGTCCAAGAAATTGCTCTATGGGAGTAAGTACTAAAACCGGAAGTATGAACCGAAAATATAGTATCATTTATCGTTTTTGTTGTATGGCAATTATCTTTGAAACCGGGAACGGGTTATTTCCTCCACTTCCTGTTTCAATAGATTGTTAACAGAGGAGATGCAATCCATTCTTGGGTCGGTAAATCGATTTCAGAAACGCTTCTCGACATATCTTGTCCTTTTTGCTCTATGGAAATCAATATTGAAACCTAGGGGCCGCGGTGGATCAGTGGTATAGAGCTTTCACCTCTGGTGCTTGGGGTCCCGGGTTCGATCTGAGCCCCCGCCAAGTGAACTTTGTGGTGGACAAATACCGTGTGCGTGGGTTTTCTCGGGGTTCTCCCGTTTCCTCCCACTTTCTTCATTCTACCATTTCATACATTACTCATCATCACCGTCTCCTTTAACCTAACCGGCATAACCGTGGGACGTAAAACTCAAAGATTTCATTTCATTTTCATTTTCAATATTGAAACCGGAAGTATTAGTAAATTTCAACCACTTCCGGTTTCTTTAGAGTGTTTTGGGTGGAGATAGTATGTTGTTTTGAAACGCTGAATCATTTACAAAAGACAGCTTGTCTCTCTCTCTATTACCGTTTTTGTTCTATCAACGCTGAAACCGGAAATGGTTGATTTATGCCACTCTCGTTTTGAATAGAGAATTAACGAAGAAGGTGTAATTTATTCTTGGTAAGTTGAATAGATTGAAAAAGAAAAACACTTCGAGATATCTAGTACAGCTTTTGCTGATGGAAATTATTATTGAAACCGGAAGTACTAGTAGATTTTCAGAACTTCTAGTTTCCGTAGAGTGTTGTGGATGGTCGTGATATGTTCTCTTGAAACGTTGAGTCGCTTGCAAGAAAAAACCCTCACTATCTGTTACTGTTTTCTTCTATGACAATAAACGTTGAAACAAAACAATATAGCTGATTTCTGCCACTTCCGGTTTGAATAGGAAGTTCCCGGAGATGCAATATATTCTTGGGACGCTGAATCAATTGTTAAAAGCAAAAGTTCCTGGATATCTTTTACCATTATTGCTCTATGGAAATCTATACTGAAGCAGGAAGTAGTAGTAAATTCCAACCACTTCCGGTTTCGGTAGAATCTTGCGGGTGGTTATGGTTATGTCCTCTTGAGACGTTCAATCGATGCAAAAAACATAAGCTTGTCACTATCTGTTACAGTGTTTGTTCTACGGTAATGAACGTTGAAACCGGGACCTACTCCGATTTGAATAGACGACTAACGGAGGAATAGAACCTGTTCTTGGTTCTCGGTATATATCTTACCGTTTTTGCTCTGATACCTGTCAACAGACAGACATACGGACCTAGCAATTCTATAAGCCTTGCGACATTTATACATAGTGTAGTTTGGAAGTCTAAAAATGAACTAACGAATTTTGAGGGAGTACTGTGCAATGAACTATTGACAACTACATAGTAAAATAGTAGAAAAGAATATTGTAATATCGCACGTGATACTGTGTACAAACAACAGTTTACGCTTGTTTATAAACACCATCACATGGTTTTATGTCAAGATACTACGCATTATGTGGATCCACTACAACCAGCAGACGACGGACTCCTGGCTTCTACCACGAAGCAGACGACGACATCGGAGCAACAGCGCCACCGCCGTCTGGGGACCTATAAATTCGGCAGCGGACTGTGGACCAGTATCAGTTCTCTGGTGTCCCTCCTACTGTTTGCTTCGGAACTTTAGGAGTAACCTAACCCCAAACATATAGTCTGCTTCGGGGCTCTGTGACCACCAAACCTCCTCACTGCTTCCCACGAAGCTTTGTTGAACCATATAGCCACTCTGCCTAGGCTTTGTGGAGATCCTGTCTGCGACCTTTCGGTCAAAGACTACCTGTTTCTAACCTCACAAGTATAGAGAAAATATCTTTGTAGTATTTCTGTAAAATATTGTTTTTAGTGAATTTTATAATAAAAAGCCGGTAGTGGGAGTAGATTTCGGACACTCTTTCTATTACCTCGCTCTACCTACATCCTATATGGGATAGAGTTTTACAATATAAACAATCTACCAGCTATCTTTATTGAAAAGTATAATATAGAATGTGTACTTAAGAAATTACTCACTAAATACTAAACGTATAAATCCAAAATACTATACAGTGGCTAAATAACGGACTTAACACTTCGATTTTTTAACTCTTGACCAAATGCAACGAAATTGGTCAGGAATGTAATTCCTAGGTGCTCACTAAGAAAGAATTTTAAACCTTTCAGCCACTTGGGGTTGAACTAAAATAAAACTTACGAATTTCTTTACCTTCCAATTAACAGGCTAGTATTATTGAATACATAGTGGTATTCAAGTATTCCACAAGAGATTTATTATAAAGCTTAATGCGAACTATTATGCATAAAAGTCCCTGAGGGTTTTAAAATGATACTGTAAGTAGAAAAATGGGTGTATAGACGCACATTCTATAAAATAGGAGTTTTTTATTGATCCAAGATAACTGGGTTAAGATTGTTCGACCAATTCTAAAATTGCTTACCAAAAAATATGTAGAGCATGAACAATTATTTTTGCTGAAGGCAGTACAATGCTGTAAAATCGCTAATTCTTAAAGTATGCAGCTTTTTCTTTCTTTTGTATTTCAATTTTTAACAAAGCATCATACAAAATCTACTTGACCAACCCTGGTGACCTTTTCGCGTTGATAGTTCATTCGGGTGCAATTTACAACATTTATAAAATATTGATCATCTATTCGTAATCTGTTTATTCTATGTATTTAAAAAATTATCAAACTTCTTTGATGCGCAACCACTCAAAAAGAATATACAGCGGGCTTTTTAAAATTCGAACTTGGATAGTTCGAACAAAAGTTTATTCCCCTTAAAAACTGTATTAAAAACAATTGTTTAAAAAATCGTGGGTAAATCAAACTTTTGAACCTCCTGTTTGGATAACTCGAAGTATTTACAGTGGAAAAATTTGGTGTTCGATAGATTGGAAATAGAACAATGCAATTTCAACCGGTTTTTGTTTATCTGTTATCTTATCCAGTGGCGACCGTGGGAAAGAGAAAGGCGACCATTTGTTTGTTGATATCACCTCCGCTGAACTCCCTCTCGCTGTAGAGAATCCTTCAGAAGGTGGTTGGTATGCATCTCTCCTCCTCCTCAATAACCTGGAAGTGTCCATCCCTTCTGTAGAAGTGTGAATGACTTTGAATCCTGTCCTTCACTAGCAAATGACTTGTAAGAACGGTACATTTTGGTATTATTTTTAACTGAACTAAAAGCAGTGACAAAAAGGTAAGCAGATTCGTTTGTGATATATTGGCGTGCACTATGCACAATGTCGAATCGCGGCGCGTATTGTAATTCCTTACAAAAATGTTTTGCTTTAAAGCTAAAGTGCACTGCATGTTAATTAGTTTTGCATATGCAGTATAGTTATTTTGTTCTCTTGATTTTACTTTAAAATGAGAATTGTTGCTTAATTCGAATTTTGGATAATTCAATATTTTTCGTGTCCCCTTGGTCTTCGAATTAAAGATACTCCACTGTATAGTAATACATTTTGACACATATAAGAAACTCCATTGACTGCTGCAACTGGTATATGATATTTTGAGTTTTTTTTGTTTCGTAGGAGTATAGACTGTAGAATGGATGTCAGCATGTAGATAATAAATAGAAAAACGTCAATATGTGCATGTGCTGATGAAACAAGTGTATGACAGCTACTCCAAATTGAAACAGATATATTTTCGTAATTATAATTACTCGTCTGATCATATTAAGCAGAAACTCAATGTGAATTTGAACTCTTTCTTTCACTTAGATAAATTGTCGAAATATCAGTATTTTAACCAATTATATTATAAACTGGTCTTAGTTCCTGTTTCGGGTGGAATTTATTTTATAACCATTAATTATAAACTAGTCCTGGGTTTGAGTTCCTGGAAGTAAGTATTTCATTATAACCGATCATCCCTTTACATCTCGTCTATGATTCAGAATCGTGGTTCATTAAGAGCCAAGAGCGGTTTGTAAAAAGCACCTCAAGTGGTAACGTCTCCAGTCACACAAAGAAAAAGAAAAATACATTACAAGGGTGACGAAGATTTATCGGTAATTCCAGTTAAGCAAAGGATATTAGGGCACAACCCACAAAACTTAGATCACAAACATTAATACTGTTAAGCACTATACAAATATTATATATTTTATATTTCACAGCTTTCCTTGAAATGCTCTTTTAATACTTTGCAATAATGATAAATCACAGTTCTACTTTCCACACTTTTCACATTACAAAAAAGGGGAATATCTTCTACGTAGTTGTTTCGTTAGTAATGATGCAGAAATCAACGTTTAACATTGTCGTAGATAGCAATTATCACGCAATGGAAAACATTCCTAAAAGTAATATTCATTTTTCACATAGTAAGCCTCTAAGTTCACGACATAGCAAATTGTAATAAACATCGCACTATAGCTTAGTATTCTATTGCGTTATGTTAATACGTCAGATAAAAGAAAGCAGATATGACTTGGGTTAAGAAGGTTTCGGCACGCAGTTAGCAACTAGGAAATAGCAAATAGAACCAAAAGAGGCTGATTCTTTGAAGTATAATCTCACAATAAAGGCAAAAAGTGGGTTTTCAAAGTTTGACTCTTGTATGGTTCTTCAAACAGGGAATGTCTCGAAGGGGTAACAATAGTTTGTTAAACTACTCATAGTATCAAATAAAATTGCGTAAACCATGTGCCATGTAAAATATTCAATCCTGACAACTTAGATTTTCTTATGTAAGAAGTGTGTTTCGCGACACATTTACTGGCCATGGTTTCTCATGTAAATTGAAATATTTCTAATCTATATTATAAAGGGTCTTCACTACAGCGAAATTAAACTACCGCTAATTTTAGAGTTTTTCTGTAATATCTTCAAAACAAATAAAAATACTCGAAAAGTAGAAACGTAGTGAACTAGACAATACGATTTTGCATGCGATACCTTTATCACAATTCACCTATCTGTTTTTGGTATACCGCTATTGACAGAGCTCGCAAAAAATGCTAAATCTATCTACAGTTGCAAATTGAAAGCAGATAGATGAGTTATGGTAACGATATCACATGCAAAATCGTGTTGTCGAGTTCACTACGTTTCTGCTTTTCGAGTATATTTATTTAAGATATTACAGAAAAACTCTAAAATTAGCGGTAGTTGAATTTCGCTGTGGTGAAGACCCTTAAAAGTGACTATGTTTGTGACTCTTAATCTCTTGAACCGCCGATCTCAATAAATTTTTGGCGTAGATGCAGTTCTGGCCAGGGAGTGTTTTTAGCTATTCGTTTTGACAGTAGAACGTAGGGGAGGGGGGATTATAAAAAAAATAAAACTTAACTCTTAAACCGTAAGTCCGATGTCGATCAAACTTTCAACATAGATGAGGTTTAGGCATGGAATGTTTTTATCATTTCACTTTGACGAAGCAACGTAGGGGAGGGAGAGGAAGAGGACATACAAAAATCAATATATATATAAAATAATAGTGACAATGTTCGTGAGTTAATAATTCTTGAACCAATCGATCAATCTGAATCAAATTTTCAATATATATGAGGTTCGAATCTGGGAAAGTTTTTGTCATTTCACTTTGACGGTAGATCTTAGGGGAGGGGAAGGGGAGGAAGGGAAATTTATGGAAATGAATAAAACTTAATAACTCCTGAACCATCCGAACCGATCTAGATCAAAGTTTCAACATAGATAAGGTTCGGGCCTGGGATGTTTTCTTCATTCACTTTTACGGTGCAAGACCACCCAACCGATCTTAACCAAATTTTCAACATAGATGAGGTTCGGACCTGGATTGTTTTTTATCATATCATTTTTACGGTAGAGGGGAGAGGGAGGGGAGATATTTATAAAAATAAATAAAACAATAAATCTTGAACCACCCGACCGATCTCAATCAAGTTTTCAACATATATGAGGTTCGTGCTTGGAAAGATTTTTTAAATATATATTTTCACTTTGACGATAGAAAATAGGGGAGGGGGAGATTTATATATATAAATAAATAAAACTTAATTCTTGAACCACCCAACAATCTTGATCAAATTTCCAACATAGATGACGTTTGGGCTTGGGATAATTTTTCTCATTTAACTTTGACGGTGCAACGTAGGGGAGGGGGAGGGGAGGTATATGTACAAAATAAAAATGAAAGTGACTGTCTTCGTGACTTCATCACTCTTGAACCACCCAACTGATCTCTATCAAATTTTCAACATAGATGGTATTTATCTATTCACTTTGACGATAGAACTTAGGAGAGGGGAGGGACGAGTTAAAAAATAAATAAAACTTAAAACTATTGTACCAAACAATCAATCTCTATCAAATTTTTAACATAGATGAGGTTCGAGCCTGAGATGTTTTTTATTACTTCACTTTGACGGTAGAACTTACAGAAAGGTGATAGGAGGGAAGATAAAAAATAAATAAAACTTAATAACTCTTGAACCATCGGACTGATCTCGATCAAATTTACGACCTAGATGAAGTTTAAACCTGAGATTATTTTGTCACATCATGTTGACGGTGTAACTTAAAGGTTACATTTAAGAATGATCGATATTAGTGCCGAATCCATAGTTTTCATAGTAGCTAAGATGAACAGTGATACTCCTGATGCCGTTTAAATCCAAATTTAGCCGTTCAACTTGGGGGAGGGCGTTATATATATATATATATATATATATATATATATATATATATATATATATATATATATAGATAGATAGATAGATAGATAGATAGATAGATAGATAGATAGATACATGATCGAAATGACCAATATCAGTGTTGAATTCAGTTTTCGGGGTCGCTGAGATGAACAATGACACTTCGGATGCCGTGCCCTGCAACATGAGGAGAGGAGAGGGATATATAAAAATAATCGAAAATGACTGATATTAAAGAGCGTTTTAGTAATAGTAAAAGGTGACGGACTAACGGACTATATTACTATTTTTTTAAAAAAAATAACCCAGCGAAACGGGCAATTGATGCTAGTTCACTATATAAAAATTATCAAAACATCATTAAATATTTATACATAATGTAAATATAAGTACGTAAGTAGCAATATTAATGACTGGTGCCTATCCGTCTTCGCTATACCTGATGTACTGAAGAAATAGGATTGCAATGGAAGGATGCTTTATTCTGTTGGCTTCGACGAACTAAATGGATTTGATTCCTCACTCATGTTCACCAATACACAGAAAAAGTTTTAGTATTATTCCCACATAAATGCATTAACTTACGTCTTTTGAACATACAAAGAAAATAAAATATATTGAAATGAATTTTCCATAAGTTACCTTGTATAGTCGGGTTAAAAGTACATATAGAACTGAGAAGCGTTTACCGCATGGAAATCAAATTGCAGTCATGGTCCAATTGTTTTCTTGAACTGTTTAACGAACTGAATGGCAGCTTACACCAAACCATGGCGTTGTTGATCCTGGACGTGTGACAAATAAGGTATTTTCTCTAAAATAGATTGGAAATATATTGATATATTAAGCATGTCAGAAAAACTAAATGTGTTTGACAGTGTTGCTCGATCATAATGATCAATAACGTCCATCATAATTGCGAATTTTTTTTAGCACTAAATAAGTTGCTTGGAAATGGTACACTCTTCTGATTGTACCCATTGCATTTGTTAAACTCAGAAATTTGTAACAGCCATTTCTTTTATACTTGACATAAATATTTTAATAGAGTATCGAATTGCACACATATACAAGGTAATCCAAAAATGGATATACCTTACAATGTTCAGAGATACATTTATTATTAATACATATATGACACACAAGCTCTTAGTAAATGTAATACATAATCTTGCTGTTGCGTACCTTTCGCAGCACGACGTGAATGACTTCGGCAACAAAGGACAAAATATTTCTCTTCAAACCCAGTCTTTTAAAAGTTCTTATAAAAAAATAGTCCGCGGGCGTAAAATCAAACAATCTTGCAGGCCACACTTCAACCGAGACTATCGTGTCTTCAAGAATGGTAACCAAGACCACAGTTGCAGCCATAGTATAACAAGGTATCTCCTTTCTGTTGAAATTACAACTAACTTTCCTCAGTTTCTAGTAAGACAATCAACTGTTCTATGATGTGCTGATAAACCTCAGTCGTCACTGTCGTGCAGAAAAAATCAGACTCACAATTTGGCACCTTAATACGGCACACCTTAATCCTATTAAATCATAATGAAATTGAATCTCGTGGAGAATATCTGGGTGGTCCATTATCCATATATACTCTGTTGTGCGTTCACCGCTTGGCGCAAATGAAACCACGTTTCGTCCGGAAAGAAGATGAAGTCAAGTGTGTTAATGTCCCGCCGTCGTGTGAAATATCTAAACCAAACTAAACGCAGTGTTGAGCCTTTTCTTTATCCTCTCCGTGGAGCTCTTGGACTGCATACATTTTATAAAGGCGACTTCGTTTCACTACCGCTGCTTGTCGAGCCATAGCAGAATGTATCTTCTTGGGATACAGTTTTGTTTCTTTCCTTCCATTTCTCCATGAACTTCCAGTCACTGGGCAAGTTTATTTATTTATTTATTTTTTTTTTACTGGGGGTGGTAGTGATCATACATACAAAGATAATAACTCGTATTACTTCGCAATATTACTGCACGTTTTGAATTGCGTAATGATCATTTTATATTATCACGGGTATACCAACTTTTTGAACACTCTTTACTGATATTGAAATCGTCTTGATAACTTTGACCATCGAACTCTTTAGTACTCACTCTTAAAAAGCTTTTTATCTGTAGTGAAATCCTTATGGTTATGGAATCCTAATTTAGAGTAGAATTTTCCTGAGATTTTAGGAAGAGTACTTGGAAGTCTAACACTCTATAATAGTATCAAGAAAGAAAAATAAATAGAATATAATCCAGATTTTACGTTCTCGCTAATAAATTTTCCCCTAATTCTTACCAAATGAGGAATAAACACAATTAGTAACGCAATACTAATTGATTAGTAGAATATGTTCCCAGAATTCTCTACTTGTAATAGCTTAGGCAAGTTTATTGATATTTGGATTATTCTTCTGAGCTTAAAAGAAATAATGTTCTGATGAAAGAATATTAGCAATTCTGTATTCTCTGATTTTTGTTAGCTTTCAGGTAGTTTGGCTTACCAAAAACCCTTTATATATTTACTCCGTTTGTCTGTGTATTCATACAGGAGACACAAAATATCAGGAACTACTTGATGACTTGATGAATCATTATCAATTTTTGCCAAGATGTAGAGCGCCAAAAGTTAGGAAATAGAGTTCTGTGATAGAGATGACCTATACGTTAGTCCCAAGATATGGGCAATCAAAAAAAAAAAAAAAAAATCCGCATGTATTCCTATAGGAGCAATAATGAATGTCATCCTGGCTTGATAGACTATTTGTAGTACTGTTAGGATTAGCGGGTTAGTTTAATGCACAGAATACAAAATACTAGTCTATCTGAGGAATATAACACTAAAATGGAACCAAATTATTTCTACTTGACAATCTAAAGGCATAAATATTTTCTATTTTCAAAATATTCATTCATCTTTCTAAAAATTTTTGAGTGAGAGGAAATGCAAAAAATTCAAGCTTCAATCTTCTTATTGCGTACATCGTGCAAAACGAATCCTCACATGGTATACACTGTAAGACTACTACTTGTTATTTTAATATATTTGGTAAATTTTACTCTGGATTTCAGTACGGTATTTTTCAGTCTTGTGAAGGTGAAAACACAGGTAGTGTACACAGGGCCGGATTTAAGGGGGGTGAAAAGGTGCACGTGCATCCTCCCTTTGTTGTAAATATACACTATCTAAAATGAGAAGCTAGCAGTGAAAATAGCAACACATTCCGAAACTTTCTGCCATCATTTTCCGTTTGAGGCTTAAAAGAAGGCAGAGCTTTGCAAAAGCAATAATTTGATTTTCTGAACGTTGAAGGAAAAGGATTCACTAAGCAAAATAACATAACATTTGTCAAGTAGGAAGAAAACAGAAGGCAGGAGGAGAGAAGAACATTTTTGTCCTGCATTCCACTTGCGACCCTTTTTAAAACACTTTCCTCCGTTCTGCGCATCAAAGTTGTCAGGGGTAAAGAATATTGTTACATGCTACTTTGAAGAGTTTCAGTATGATTGGTTATTTTGGTAGTTATTGGTGCACCCCCTCAGACAATCCTGGATCCGGCCCTGAGTGTACATATTTTTGAAAAGAGTAGGATATTGATGTCTTGCTACTTAAAGTAGCATCTCTGAATTTTTCGAAACAACCAATGGTGTGTCTTATATCTAGAGGTCTGCGCGGATACAAAATATGGCATCCGCATCCGCACCCGCAGCATCTCTATCCGCATCCGTACCCGAATCCGCAACATCTCTATCAGCACCCGCAGATAATGAGATAGCAAATATATACAACTTACATATTCTATAATACATGTAGTTTTCTGAATCAAACGAAACAATATATTATATAAGTTTCCTCGTGATCAAATACCAACTACGATAAATAAAATGCAATATAAACCGTGCAGATAGAAATTAGAAATTAATGAACGATTTATGTACTTACCCAAGATCTTCAAATGCAGACATCGGGCCAAAATAATGCCACGTAGGTAATATCCCCTCAATCGACTAATTTTAGAGCATGTCATTAAGTTTTTAAACTTCATTATTACTCATTAAAAAAAAAAGGGCATTTGTTCTAAACACAAAGGCGAAATAGAAATAATCGTTATTAAGAAATAAAAATTAATCACAGGACCGCAAACACATCCACATATTCCGAACTGACACTAGCACCAGTAATTGCACTAAATTTTAAAAAAAATAATTGACGAAACTAACAACGCAATACAATGCATGCTTTCTCGACCAAGCACCTTAGTGGCTAAGCAGCTAGCGTACGCACCTTTGGCGTGGGAGACCCGGGTTTAATTCCCGGTGGGAGCTCATGTGGTTCGGATTCCACATCGATCAGTAGGTTCACGCCTCATATAGCCTAGCTGCTGAACGGGACGTTAAACTCAAAATCAACTCAAGCTTTCACGACCGCGCTCTTACTGAAACTAGAAGTGCAAATAACTTCGAATACAAATAGGAAGTCTATACCGTTAATTTCGGGAAGACGCAATAGAGGAAGTTTAGAATTTACTGCTTTTCTTTGCAGCCTCCACTCATTGTTGGACACATTTAGGGTAGGAGAAACAACGCATTGGTTGTTCTTTCTTTCTTTCTTTCTTTGCCAGAGGCCCAGAACATACATATATATACACATACACACAAGAAGAAAGAGAGGGAGAGAAACAATTGCTGTTATAAAACTCCAATTCCTCGGAATGTTCATTGAGGTCCGTGGCACTATCCGAAGAGATAAACTGTGGGGTCACAAATGTGCATTCAGTATCTGCTGTACTTCAAAGGAAACAGTGAAGAAGATTTTTTTCTTTTTTCTTTTTAAAGAGAGAGGGAGAGAGAAAGATGAGCGTATGATGTTATTTGTTTACTATTTCGGTGACCTACACGCTTCTCCAGTTTGCCACAAAAGGCAAAGATAATTTTGCTGACGAGTTTTCAGTTTATGGAAGGGGATGCGGTGCTTTATATTAGGGTTTTGGTTCCTGACCTCTCAGGCTAGAAAGACTTTATTTGAAGACATTGCTTCCTCTTCAAGGCGAATGGTCTGAAAATTTTCAGCTTTATCAGAGGGGCTTTGGCGGCAATTATTTTTCTTTTTTACAGCAAATAGCGGTACTTGAGGAGTAGCGATGGGGTCGGTCGTTTCTTTCTGTTTAGGTCAGAGATGTCATTCACCTACAAAACGGTTGCTAAAAATATTGAAAACAGCAATAAAAGGACAACTCTCTCGTGTCATTTTTTTGTCCTTTTGCTGTCACTCAGTCACAAGCTTCAAACACACTTGTATTTTGATTTTACTATTTTTCAACTGGTTTTAAAACTTTTAATTCAAAACCAACGTTTCTAGTGCTCTTTCCACCATTATCAGAAAATTCACAGCAATGTTTTAGGTAGAAAAAATGTAGGAAACATTATCCGCAACTTTATCCGCTATCCGCACAGAAAAGATATATATCCGCAAATACCCATTTTGATGCGGATATCCGCATCCGCGCAGACCTCTACTTATATCATACTTGCATGGCCGAAAACAATGTTTCATACAAAGGATTTGTTACAGAAAAGTTCAATACTCAATCGGGAGCCCTCAAGGATCTAATCTAGGTCCCCTGTTGTTTCTTCTTGTTACTAGTGATATTTCTGTGTGTACTAAAACTTCTCAAGTTCTTCTTTTTGTCGACGATCTCAAATTATACTCCAAAGTAAGTTCAATTGATGACTGCGTGAAACTTCAACAGGATCTACAGAGAGTTCAAATATGGAGTGATAAGAATAAATTAGTCCTGAATGTGTCCAAATGTAAATCTGTATCTTTCACGAAGAAAGAAAATCCAATTAACTTTACCTACACAATAAGTGGCACTCCCTTGTCTACCCCAAATACTATCAAAGATCTAGGAGTTATATTTGATAGCAAATTAACCTTTGCTCAACATATTGACACAATAACGAGTAGTGCTTATATGAACCTAGGTTTAATTTATAGGATAGGACAGGCTTTCAATAAAGAATCAACATTTATAAGGTTATATTTTTCGTATGTGAGGTCAAAATTAGAATGCTATTGTACTGTTTGGACTCCAAATGTCACTAAATACTCTGATGCAATAGAACATATACAGTTAAAATTTTTTAAAATGCTTGCTTACAAGAAAACTGGTTTCTGCCCAAAGTATTTCCTTTATGAAGACTTAGTAACGAGTCTTAGTTTTCAAACATTAGAAAAAAGGAGATGTGTTTTTGATTTATTGATCTTAAATATGTTATTAAACGGTTAAATTGATTGTCCAGAATTAGTTTCAGAAATGTCATTAGGGGTCGTCCACATATTATGTAACGCAGCAAAGGGGGAGGGGATTCGGTCTTGCGTTACGAAATGTGACAAAGGGGAGGAGGGGGTTTACGTTCTCGTTACGTAACGCATGTTTTTGCTGTAATTTTAATTTTTATTCTCAGGTTTATATGCACTCTTTTAAATAAATAATATTATTCAGTTCTTTTTCTTTTATACATAAACATTTCTATTGTTTTGGGAAATTGCGAACATACAGCCTAGAAAATATATAAATTGAATAATCCACAAGTAATTCAGAGACGCTACTGGACCAGCATGAGTGGTGACGAATCCTGCGTGTATTACAATATAATAAAACTCCGTTTTATGACTATCGTGGCATTGCATTTACGGCACACGCTTTTCTGGAGTATTGTTAGTGATCGTAACTGCTGCTTAAAAATGCCCTCGCGTTCAAATTAGTGGTGGGCATAAACACCGGTTTTTCGGTTTTTAGCAAAACCGAAACCGGTCTGTGAAAATCTTCAAAAAACCGTTTTCGGTTTTCTCCAAAAACCGATTCGGTTTTTCACCGAAACCGGTTTCAGTTTTCTTCAAAACCGGTTCGGTTTTCACCGAAACCGGTTATTAGATTTCTCCAAAACCGGTTCGGTTTTCACCGGATCCGTTTTTCTTCAAAACCGTTCCTGTTTCTTCCAAAATTTGTTCTATTTCTGACCAGAATAGTGTTTCGTTGTTCTTCGGAAACCGAAACTGTTTCCACATAAATAGATTTATATTTTTTCCAAAAGTTTTCACCGAAACCAATTTTGGTGAAAACCGAACCGGTTTTTGGAGAAAACCGAAATGTCGGTTTTTCGGGTTTCGGTTTTTGTAGAAATTGGTTTCCGGTTTTTATAAAAACCTGTTTTGTCGATCCCTAGTTCAAACTCGTATCGCTACTTCTGAGAATATTATTTAAAACTTTAGATTTGGATCATTAGCCACTCTATTCTTCTAAGGGGGTTTCACATGTGAAACAAGTCTTTTCCGTGAAATATTTTTCGCGACGGAGCGATTCATGATTTGGATCAAAATTAAGATATTAAAAACCTAATTCGTCGGATATTCATCTCGTACTGATTTCTTTTTAACTTTTGGATTCGAATATTTCTGGTGAAATTGAGTTTATTCGGATTCTGGCACTGATTTAGGACAAGAAGAATTTTAAAAGGGATAAAGTGAAGTCCAATGTTCAAAGAAGATGCCCGAAAACTTGTTTTGAAAATTGCACCTGCTCCTTCACGTGTGTAGTCATTTCGAATCTCTGGCTGACGAGTAGAAGAATTTCTTTGTATGTCGACACTGGCAAACTTCAAATACACGAAGCATCCTGGATCCCGGAAAATGAGGTCGATGTCAGTTATTTAAATCTTGTTTCATATGCAGCTTCCAGCAGTATTTCTTCCTTGCCAATCAACGGTGACCTAAAAGGATGGGTGTGATCTCTTTGGGAAAACGACAGTGTGCAATTTCGAAGGATTAAAACTGATTAATTAAACAGCCTTATGGGGTTAAAATATTATCACGGTACTACCATTTTCCAATACTCTCATTTATTGCCGAAAAACACTACAAATATATTTAGATTACAAGCAGTTTGTAATAAAATGTTCTACCATTAAAAATTTTTTTTGTTACAATAACTCGCAAACTAAGCAAAATTGATGAAAAACTTACATCAAAAAGTGTTACGGAAGAAAGGGGGAAGGGGTTCCATCTTGCGTTACGAAGTGTCACAAGGGGAGGGGAGAGGGTAAAAATTGAACAAAAATAGCGTTACATAGAATAATATGTGGACGACCCCTTATGTAGGTCTCAACAAGTTAGACCAGAACAGCAACAGAGTAAACACTGGGACATTCTATTGTAGAAAAGCAAGAACTAACATAATATGTAAATCTCCTCTGTGGAGAATGAGTGCTTCATATAATGAAATGATTAGATTTCATGTAGTAGATGTGTTTAGGATGTCAGAAAACAAGTTCAAAACAATTGCCAGGCAATAACTCCTGCACAATTAATCGACATATATTTGTGTATGTATAATAGTGTACTATAATAGTGTATGTTAGATAATTGTGTACACGACACTACAACTGGGTATTAAGCCTGTTGTGTTGTCCTTATGAAATAAATAAATAAATAAATACTGAAACAAGTATAAATTTTATATTATGGTTTTTACATGGTGATTATGTAATCATTTTAGGTGAAAGATCCTTAGAAGTTCAAATCAAAATCATAAGAACACAAAACATGTTGAGATATTAAAATCTCATATTACCGGGTTATTCAAAAAGAAGGAACACATTTAAAATATTTGTTTCTATTGAATGACAATAAATAGAGACACACACGTATACATCACTGCATAAAGGAACGTTGAAAAGTTTTAAATCATTACCTATTAGTTCACACAATGCTTACTGGAAAATGGCGACATCAGGCGTTTTGTGTATTGCAATATTTAATGCAAAGAGTGGATCCATTGTTGCAGTACAATGAATCTAGTTTTATCTATGGGAGTATATAAAAAAACAGCGTGTATATAGCACTTTTATGCCTGCTACTCTCCAAGATCTGCAGATCAAATTGTTGCAGCATTGAATTCAACAACCACGGACAAGTTAAGGTAATTCATCCGTAACAAGAAATGGACTCCTATTTGATGCTTGTCATATAACAAATACTGCTTATACTGAAAGAATAAAATCAAACTTTGAACTTTCCTATATCCAGTGATGTATCGTATGTGTCTACCTGTTGTCACTCACTAGGAATTATATTTTAAATTTGCTCCTTCTTTTTGAATAACCGAGGGCCGCGGTGGCTCAGTGCAAGAGCGTTCACCTCTGGTGCGTGGGGTCCCTGGTTCGATTCCCGCTCAAGCTAAGTGAACTTTGTGGTGGACAAACGTCGTGTGCGTGGGTTTCCTCGGGGTTCTCCCATTTCCTCCCACTTTCTTCATTCCACCATTTCACTCATTTCTCATCTCACCGTCTCCTTTAGCCTAGTTGGCATAATCGTGGGACGTAAAGCTCAAAGATTTCATTTTTAAATAACCATATATATATAATGATGGGTATATCTTTTTTAAAAAGATTTCTATTCAGTATAAATTTTCAAGAGTAAATAAATCCATCAGAATTCGTTAAATAGGGGGTTATATTGTAGTACCAGAATATCAGAATTTTGTACGAAGTAGTGATTTAATGTGCACTTTGAAATAAACACGAATTTGTTCTCAAGTGATCATGCGCATGAAGGCTCTTTGCCAAAGAGGAAATAAAGTGTTTCTGTTATTCCAAATGAATGACCTTCAATTACAGCATCAATTCCAATGGCATGTGGCATGTGTATGCTATCCTAATACAAGATTCTCTCTTACATTTGAAATATATATATATATATATATATATATATATATATATATATATATATATATATATAAAACAAGGGGATTGCTTTTAGACGTGATGGTAGCTGGCAAATCTCCCATTGATGAACAGGGACTTAAAAAAGAGAGAAAAATCTCATAAGCCATATTATGTTATCTCAAGCCAAACATTTATCACAAGGTCTGTTAAATCTTCTCTGGGAGGTACAACTAAAGCAGTTTCCATGTAGAAAGGCTCACTTGGTTATATGATATTTATTGCTTTAAAAATAAATTCAATGCTTCCACGACAAAGGTTCTAAAGATTCATATGAAGAGCACAGGTGGTGCAAAACATTAATTCAGCTGTGGTCTACAAAAGTTACTTAATTTTCCTCTGACAGAAAACTTTGTATCCATATACTTTCCAAGTCGTATAATGCAGCTAAAATATAACAAATGAAATCAGTGCCTAATGTTAGATACAAATCATGTTAATGCAAACCGAATTCTCCACATGGATATATTTATTTATGTATATAAATAATTTTCGCGCATATGATTGATACAACTACTGTTATTGTACTGGATAATGGTTTAAATATTTTAGATTTTCTTTCTAGCACTTCTACGTCTTAAATTGAGACAATATGAGGATTTGATATCCAGAGTAGAACATCAGTATTGTATTTATAAAATGGCAAAAGTATTAGTGTGTCAAACTAATTCATAACAATAAACAATCAAGCTAATAGATATCGCTACCTGCGCTATTGCTTGCCTGCCTATCGCTAATAGATGTCGCCTACCTATGCTATTGCTACGTTGCTTGATGCTAATACATATCGCTACCTATGCTATCGCTTCGTTGCCTGATGCTAATAGATATCGCTATCTGTGCTAGCGCTTTGTTGAATGATGCTAATAGATGTCACTACCTGTGCTATCGCTTCGTTGACTGATGCTAATAAATGTCACTACTTGTGCTATTACTTCGTTGCTTGATACTAATAGATGTCGCTACTTGTGCTATCGCTTCGTTGCCTGATGTTAATAAATGTCGCTACCTGTACAATCGTTTCGTTGTCTGATGCTAATAGATGCGGCTATCTGTGCTGTAGCATCGTTGCCTGATGCTAATAGGTGTCGCTATCTGTGTTATCGCTTCGTTGGTTGATGCTAATACAGTAGATATCGCTATCTGTGGTATAGCATTATTGCCTGATGCTAATATATATCGCTACCTGTGCTATCGCTTCGTTGTCTGATGCTAATAAGTATAGCTTCCCCTGCTACCGCTTCGTATGAAAAATACATGTATATGTATATTGCAGGAGATGTAACTTCCAACTATTAGTGGTAAACTTAACCGTATCTGGATGCAAACAAAAGCTAGTTAGAACCATAAAAGCATTTATACAAATGTTCAAAGAAGGTTTCTGGTAGCGTAAGAAATAGTCATACGTTTTGAGATAGTTTCTTTTGGCAATGTGATGTTTGTGTGTTCAAACCCTGCACGAAGTCATTTTTTTAAATTTGCTTTTTAAAGTGTTCCTAAGTTAGTTCGAGAACTGAGAATATTTCTCCGAATAACACTTTTGTGATTTTTTCCTTACAAAATCTATTAGGAGAGAATATAATAGGACTTGCGAATGTAAAATAACATAGCTGAAAATAAAATATTAAGAATGTTCAAGTTACTATCCTTTGATTACCTCAGTGGTAGAGCGTTCACCTCTGGTGCGTGAGGTCCCTGGTTCGATCCACGTTCACGCTGAGTAAACTTTGTGGTGGACAAATATCGTGTGCGTGGTATTTCTCGGGGTTCTCCCGTTTCCTCCCACTTTCTTCATTCCACTACTTCATTCACTTCTCATCACCACCACCTCCTTTAGCCTAGCCTCATAATTGTGGGACGTAAAACTTAAAAATTTATTTCATTTTCATATATCCTCTGATTACGGTAGTAAAATAAAATCATTCACATTTTTCACAACAAATACATTTTATTTATTTCTTGTTATACATTTTTCAAATGGCAAAATCATGCTTTCCATGTACGATACCTATTACCTAAGGAGTATTTACCTCAGACTAAAAATCGAGTACTGTCTCAAATTGTGCTTCAAAGTAAGTCTCATCTTTTATAAATTTGATTCTGGAGAGGATGCTAAACTTCAAATAATTTGTTGTCCAAGGAACCTGAACTATTTACAAATATGACATGGCAAGTCGTAAAAAATGCAAGAAAGAAAATATAAAATTACTAATAACAAATATACGTACGTGTCAGTTAGGATTTGGTAATATTTTTAGTACTCAATGTTTTAAAAACTTGATTTCTGGAATTAAAATCTCGGAAATGGATACGAGATGGTAATACTCTATCGATGGATCAGAACTTCTTTATTTGTCGGATAAATAATTGTGAATACGAAACATCAATGCAACAATGATTTATCATATCAAATAAGACATTGCTTCTCTAATTATTCTATCGTAAAATCGTTCAAATTTAAACACTAGTTCTGACAACGTGGTATTCTAATCCTTCATTCTTTTCTCTCTTAAAGGACAAACCGAACTTAAGTCCTCATTCGACGTCGTCGTGTGACGATGAATCGAATTTCGAGATGCAATTGTATGTGTGATCACCTAATTCCAAACGTATTAATTAAAACTAGAATGGAAGGATTGAGCAGTTTAGCGTACAAAAATCACTCAAATACATGATTAAAATGGGAGAACAGCAAGGTCACCCGAATACAGCCTGGAATTGCATTTGATGTATGAATAGGTCAAAATACTATTAAAATCAATGAGTATATGATATGCTGACTAAAAGACAATAATTCTTTCCAAATAACTCAAACTTATAGCTTAGAAAGATATTAAACTGAGAATGGACGGTAATGGTATATTCAGATAACATTAGTAAGTTTTGTCTACTCATGTGTTCTGTAATTTCTGAAGTATGTTCCTGTTCATAATCACACACACACACACGCAAAAAAAAGTATTGTTTGACTGACTTCAATTAGTTTCTCAGTAGTTAATGTTTCAAGGCAGCGACAAACTCTGAGGAGCCGAACAGCTCGCAACAAGAACTCTTGTCTATTTTTTCGTTCTCTGGACTTCTAACGACAGCTTCCTGAATTTTATAATTGTCCTACTGAAATGGGTAACTGAAGTACAAAGAAAGAAGCCGGCTATCGAAGTCTAGATATTTTTGCATCCTTGAAATCATCTCTTTAACTTAGTGATTAAAACGACTTCATGGTTGAATATAGTAGATAGATAGATAGATAGATAGATAGATAGATAGATAGATAGATAGATAGATAGATAGATAGATAGATAGATAGATAGATAGATGTAGATAGAATTTCAGTTTTTGGAAGGACAGACCGTTAATCTACCACAAGTTTCTATTTCTTGAGCGTCATGTTCATTAAATATATAACTCTAATTAAGTTGGGTCTTATTTTTACGTCTTTTTTTCCAGTTTTTAGGTCTTTTTTTTTTAGATATTGTTAGGTCTTTTTATAGGTCATTTTTAGCCAATTTTTAGGTCTTTAACTTCCGAACCCTAACCATGATTATTCGCAGCTCTAGCAAAACCGAAAGTGCATCAAATTTACCATTCTTTCCAGTTTCAATACTAATTTTCACAGAGCAAAAACGTTAAGAGATATCGAGATATAGTTTTTTTTTTTTTTTTTTGTAGTCGATTCATTGTCCCAAGAATAGGATTCATCTTCTACTCTATTTCTCTATCCAAATCGGAAGTACTTCAAATTAACAGTTTCAAGTATCAATACTTACCGCCATAGAACAAAAAAGGCAGTAGATAGCGACAAGCAGTTATCGGCAATTGTTTCAGGGTCTTAAGAGAGTATTGAGGTTGCAACCTGCAATATTACACCAAAAGCGGAAATGGTTAAAATTTACTACGAAATTCTACACTGATTTTCATAGAGCAAAAATGGTAATAACAGATATCGAGATGTGTTTTTTTCTGTAATGGAATCAGTGTCCCAAGAATAGGTCCCATCGCCTTAGTTAAACCTCTATTCATACCGGAAGTGGTTAAAATTAACAATTTCCAATTACAATTGTTACCGTTTACAACAGTAATGTTTATACTTTTTTCATTCGTGTATATCTGGTTAAAGGCAAATTTTTGGGGTAGAAAGAAAAAAGAAGATACAATTTATAACTTTACCCTGATTAATGTTGATTTGTCAATTTACATTTCACACTTGTATTATTCTTTTTGTTTTTGCAATTACGCTTCGCTTTTTGTTTATGCTTGCTTAGCAACAAGATCAAGAAGAGCTGTTTATTGAAGGTAGTGTAGCCTACTCAATATCAAATCTTGAAAAAAAAGTAAGTGTATAAACTATGTGAGTTCAAATAACTTATTTAAAGCTAATTAATGGCGATAGTAAGAAGTAAGCATATGTTTACTTTTTCTTTAAGCAGTTTCTTAAAGCATTTATTCTTTAAGCAGTTTTTAGAACGATAAAAAGGCAAAATAACAAACTAGATGAACTGGTAAGGTTATGCGTTATAGAACAAAAATGGTAATAGATTGCAACAAGCTGTTTTCGACAATTGATTCAGTCTCTAAGTAAACCCACAACACTCTACCGAAAGCGGAAGTAATTGAAATTTACAACTAGACCCTATTTACTGTTTCAATACTGATGTCAATAGAATATAAACGGTAAGAGTAATCGAGATGCGATTTTTGGAATCGATTCAGTGCCCCAAAATAGGTTGCATCTACTCCGTCAACTCTTTATTCAAAAGAGAAGTGGTTCAAAAAAAATGAAATCTTTAATTAAGTTTTACGTCCTACTGTTATGCCGGTTAGGCTAAAGGAGTCGGTGATGATGAGAAATGAGTGAAAAAGATGGAAAGAAGAAAGTGGCAGGAAATTGGAGGACTCCGAGGAAACTCACGCACATGGTGTTTTGCCCACCACAAAATTCACTTGGCGCGAACTGGGATCGAACTAGGGACCTATACACCAGAAGTGAGAAGAGGTTCAAATTAAGCATTTCTGATTTCAACATGTATCAAGATAGAAACGGTAATAGAAAGCGATTACCGTACAATACTGTGCCAAAATCGGAAGTGGTTCAAATTTTCCACTGGTTTCGATTTTAGTACTGATTACACTGCTCAACAAGAAATTGTTTATCTTAATGTTTTTACATTTACCGAATGATTTTGACGTGCTAATTACGAATCTGGTATTAGTTTTCCTCAAATGTCGATTGTTTGGAAGGAATTTCACAAAATCGTCTTTGTTCAAGAACGCCATTTAAGAAGAAGAATTTCAGCCTTTACTTCGGTTGTCCATAGATGACAACACCAAACAAACTCTTGTGGATTAATTAATAAGTTCCGTTTCGGAGCATATGCATTCTATGATTACAAATTCTGAATACAGCATTTATTTTGAATGAAAATAACTGTATAGAAAAATATAATATCTTATTTTTCCCCTTACTTTGACAAAAAATATTAACTTTTACTTAAGTAAAGTAAGTAAATTTCTACATGACTCCACTTGGATAGCCAGTTCATACAGTATTGAGTAACTGTAGTGGTAACTATATTAGTGGCATTTGATTTAATTTCACTAGGTGTTGTGTGGAAGATAAAATGTCTACAAGTAGCATTGTAAAATGTCAGCAGACTCATTTTGTTATGTTTGTGGATATTACATAAACCCAAACAACTTAAACATAACATTGTACCTGGAACAAAACTCTGTGTTGCATATGAAGCTTACTTTCGAGTGCCCGTAGGTGATCAAGACAAACATTGGGCTCCGCATGTGTGTTCCGGTAGTTGCCGCTCTACATTAGAAAGTCGGGGAACCAGAAATTGTATGCCATTTGCTATTCCTCGAATTTGGAGAGAGCCTACTAATCACCATAATGATTGCTACTTCTGATCAGTTGACGGAAAACACTGTAAAAACAGAAAGAATAGGAGAAAAATAGAATACCCCAGTTTATCTTCATCCATTGCTCCAGTTCCACACAGTGACGAACTTCCTGTACCCTAACCACCAGAGATATTGTCATCAGAAGGAAAGCCAGAGGAATCTTCCGATCTTGATATTAGTTTTTCGCATGAAACCAGAAAAAGGAACCACATTTGCTTAATCAGCAAGAACTTGATGACTTTATAAGAAATTTAGATCTTTCTAAATCAAAGGCAGAACTTCTTGCTTCATGTTTAAATTGTCTCCTTCCAACATGTAAAATATCAAAATATAGGAAAAAGCATAAGACGTTTTCACAATTCTTCAAAATGGAAGGAAGTTTGTGTTATTGTCATGACGTTAGTGGTCTATTTGAAGCTATCGGTTTCCCACATCAACCAGAGGAGTGGCGTCTTTTCATAGACAGTTCATCTAGAAGTTTGAATGCAGTTCTTCTGCACAATTGAAATGTGAATCCTTCTATACCAGTTGCACACTCAGTCCACATGAAGGAAGACTTCGAAAACGTGAAATTATTGTTGGAAAAGATTGAGTACCAAAAATATAATTGGGATATTTGTGGAGATTTTAGGATGATCGGTTTCCTTCTAGGTTTGCAGAGTGGCTGTATTAAATATTGCCTTTGCCTTTGGGATAGCAGAGCTACTGACCGTCACTCAAGGTGTGGCCAGAAAGGAAACATTTACTTCCTGGCCTCACAATGTCATACATGAACCTTTAATTAGGACTTGTAAAACAGTTTGTTAGAGCATTAGATCCACATTCTGCAGATCTTTCTTACATAAGACAAATATTTCCACAGTTAACTGACGCAAAAATCACAGCGGCGTATTTACTGGCCCACAGATACGTGTGATGCTTTAGTCTGAAAAACTTCAGAATAGAATGACTCTAGAGGAAAGAAGTGCTTGGAAAGCTTTTAGGGCGGTAGTGCAAGTTTTCTTGGTAAAAATAGGAGTGAAAATTACAGGGAGTTAATAGATTCTTTGATTGACTTACATCGCAATTTGGGTTGTAGAATGTTGAAATTGCATTTTTTGTTTTCCCATCTTGATTTTTTCCGTCCAAATTTAGCAGGTGTGAGTGAAGAACATGGTGAACGCTTTCATCAAGACAATAAAGAAATTGAAAGAAGATACCAAGGGCGGTGGGACACCGCGATGATGGGAGATCACATTTGGACATTGATTTCTGATGACAAATCAACTTCGCACAAGCGAAAAAGCAAGCATACACATTTTTAAAATGTTCTGCATTATGTGCTTGTAGTGAAAGTGGATATATTTTTGCTAAGTTTTTTATTTTGTGCGCTATGTTCATACTCCATAGTGATAAGTTAATTCTGCATAATTTCTTCATTGAAGCATATTGTAAGATAGCAATTATCTCTAAATTTCTCGATAAAAATCAAAACCGGGCCAAAACTGCTGCTTATATAGACTAGCCATTTAATATTCACTTCTGCGTACGAAAAGTGTTAGAAATGTAATATATTTTAGTTGAAAATAGAGGTTAGGAACTATTATATTACACGGAAATGAAAAATGACTTTTTTCATTTTTCTTTGTCAAGTTCCAGTTGATTTCATAACCATATTTCTAATTTTCTTCCCAACATTTTGTGTCGTCTCGTGAATACCAATTTAAAACTTACAAAATCAATTTCTGATCAAAAAAATATCTGATGTAATTTGACTAACTGTACAAACAGGGTTACCAACTCCAGAAATAAAAAAAATACTTAATTTTGAGGAAAAATTAAGAATTTTCTCAAAATTTGTTGAATAAATTTTCTTTCGCATGTAATGTTGCAAATAAACTTACACAGTTTAAAAGCCTGTTCCTTTGCTTAAAAAGCAAGGCATAACCGGTTGCGTTAGGGCAAATGGTTTCTTAGTTATTACCCTTTAACGAAAAATGGAGGAAAACTTCGACAAATTACCCGATTTCTAAGGGTTAAAGACGAATTTTAAGGCGATTTTTGACATTTCGGAAAAACTAATGTTATGCATGTTATTAGTACGACCCAACGATATTTAAAAAAGAAATAAAATCAGATAAACATAAAGTTGGTCAAAATTTGTTACCCAGTGTTATCATAGAACAAAAGGGTAAGAAATACCTACATAAAAACGGTAAGAGGAATCGAGATGCGTTTTTTGCAATCGATTCAAATTCATAGGAATTGATTCCATTTCCTTCATTACCCTCTATTCAAACCGGAAATGGTTCAAATTAACCACATCCGTTTTAAACGTTTATCGTCATAGACTAAAATTGGTAGTAGATAGCGACAAACACTTTTCTGTAGTCATTTTAGGGTCTCAAAAGAATATTATCACAAATCGCAACACTCTAGCAAAACCGGAAGTTATTCAAATTTTCTATCGGGCATGTGCAGTTTTGTCACACCACTAGAAAGAGTTGTTGAAAAATTGCAATTCTTTCACTAATTTCCTTCTTATTGTCTCCTAAGAGATTTAGTCTGGGCAACATGAAAATATCTCAGTTGGCATAGATACACGTAAAATTCAAGGAGGCCACCAGAGATAATTCTTGAAAAGCTACAATTCTTTTCCGATTTGTGTATAAATACGGTTTTCGGATGCACGGCATAAGAACTAAAGTGGAAAAGCATAAACCAACTCTTGCTGGAAGGCCACTAAAAAGCACGAATGCTATCGAACCGAGTTAGGGTAGAGCGAAGCTGGTGGGCCCGCGCATCAGCGCGGGGGTGCGCCCAAGTGGAGCAGGATCGTCAGCGATGGTGGGTGTACGCGTAAGCGAGGATAGAGAGTAAGAAGTGTATTTTGGCAATTAAATGCGAGTTTCAGTAGCACTTGTCATGGCTTTACACTAGTAACGTTCCACTTGTAAACGTAAAATACAGCTTCTGTAATTTGTGCAGAAATACACCACCGACAGAAAATAACATCTAATAGTGTCATCTTTCATATGCACTCACTTATCCACCGTAAAGCACTTGTAATGATTTTACATTAGTAACGTTACACTTGTAAACCTGAAATACAGCTGTATTACTTTGTATAAAATTTCGTCGCCTGCAGAAATATGTTCCCTATGAGTATATCTTTTCATACAAAGTATTCAATTTTACCTGTAAATCTTTCAGAATGTGGTGCGCTAAAACTACACCAGCACCTTTTCTATTATATTTGGTTTCAATACTGATTTCCATAGAACAAAAATTGTAAGAGATATCGAGATGCGAATTTTCGCGAACAATTCAGCTTACTAAGAGTAGATTTCATCCTTTTCTGTTAACCCTCTATTTAAACTGAAGTGGATCAAATTAACCATTTCCGGTTTCAACATTTATCGCCGTAGAACAAAAATGATAATGGATGGCAACACACGCTTTTCTGCAATTGGTATAAGATTTTAAGGGAACTTATGATCACAACCTGCAACACTACCAAAAATCGGAAGTGGTTGAAATTTACTAATATATTCGGTTTCAATGCTGGTTTTCATAGAGCAAACATGGTAAGAGATATCGAAATGTAAAGTTTTGCAATCAATTCAGCTTGCCGAGAATATGTCCAATCTTTTCTAGTGAACAGGTTTTATCTTTGAACTTATTACTCCATTGCAATCACACTGAGAAAAATCCGTTATCCGGGCAGTGGTATATGGAATCCATATATCTATTACGGAAATCTGTACGGAGCATATGTTATCCATACGCTACATACGTACTGCCTATTTTTTATCGCTTAGATGTTACATCATGCGGCTGCAGTATGTCTGACATCTAAGTCTTCCGCATATTACATACTTATATGTATGTTACATACGTGGGCTTTATTTTATATACGTCCATCTGTATTTGAGATCCTGACCGCCTATATACAGTTCTTTGTTCGTACGCAAAGTACTTTATTCGAAACGCTTATACGGGAAGTACGTGTAAAACATACGTTTGCTTCAGGATGTTACATAGAATTGTAGGTTAAGTCCATAAACTGCAGTGTTTAGGCATGTAATCTACGTTTTTACGTACACCACACGTTCTCTTTTCTCGGTGCAGTAGTTATAGATGCACTACTTTAAGTTTGAGCATTTAATTCGCATAGATTCAGAGTCCTATATAGTTTCACACTGTGAAATGAAACTCAGTATTTTCAATTTAGAGCTTTCTATTATTATTTTCTGCGTTTAAAAACTTTCGTACTATTTTCTGCTTTTAGTGCTTTAAAAAAAAAAATCGGTTATTAATTCTTGAATGAGGGAAACCTAGATCTTTTCTATTTTATTTTATTGAGGACAAATTTGTTAATATTACCGTTATCCTCATCATATAGACTCGTTCTCACCTTCTGACGATAAGGAGAAAGTGAGCTTTCATAAATACAAATGTCGCAAAAAGTTATTTTCTTCAATATCATGCAAAAAGAAGAAAATGGCTAGCACAATTTAAACCCTCCACTCTACAAAGAAGGACTTGAAGGTAACGTAGCCATAGTATTTGATGAAAAAGATGCGAGAGGTGGAAATAATTTCAATTTTACCGAAACGAAAGCTATTCTTACACATACCTAAAGAATTTATTTTTCATTTCTAAGCCATAGAATTAAGAGAGGTAAATTTTATTACAAGATATGTATTCATTAAATGGCTTTATACAGCAAGAGGTAGGAATAAGTGTAGGGAAATCCTCCTACAGAGACGAAAAGTCATACATTGTTGAAGTAACAATAAGGTATCATAAAATACCCTCGTTTCAACACTGAACACATTATATTTGCTTGAAGGGCGAAATTTATGTAATTTTTATTGTTTACAAATTTTAAAAAAATGAAATGAAATATTTGAGTTTTACGTTCGGCGGTTATGCCGGCTAGGCTAAAGGAGACAGTGGTGAGAAATGAATGAAATGGTGGAATGAAGAAAATGGGAGGAAACGTGAGAATCCCGGGGAAACCCACGCACATGGTCTTTACAAATTAGAATTAAAAGAAAGTTTTAGATAATATAAATAATAAAAAAAAACTGTAAGAAACTTGCTCATATCCAAATTTAATTAGTTGCTATTATGTTGTTTTGAAGAAAATTCTACAATATCAATTACATTTAACGAAAGTTTATGTAAAAAGATGATACATACCAATTTATAGATCTCTCTTTTTTTTTTTTTTTTTTAAAGTGCAGTTTCATTCCCATTAATAGATGGGCCGACCGCAGAAGTTAACACCTTCTCTTGAGCCAGTGACATCAGTTTAAGTGTAGTAAGAAGGTATTAGCAGTGGATATCAGAATTTTTTGTTTTTATTGATTTATTGCAATTAATACATAAAAATGCAGTGAGATATGAGATGGTGGTAGCAACAAAGTGCTGTTCACGTAACGTAAGGACACGTGATGTTGTCTAAAAAGACGGTGTTACTTTTCTGCTCTGATGTTACTCAGGACGGGTTGAGACGGGTTACATGCGTAGGATCGAAACTGCGTAGCATCGAAACTGCGTACGACCGAAACTGCGTACGACCGAAACTGCGTACGACCGAAACTGCGTACGATCGAAACTGCGTACGATCGAAACTAAAACCGGCGTAGGATCGAAAACAGATAAGGTCTTATGATCGAACAATAAAAAAACAATTATTTTATAATCACAGAATATTAAGTAATAGTATTTTTTTGAAGTTATATAGGGAAAAATCGGAGTAGGATCAAAACTGTATACGACCGAAACTGCGTAGCGTCGAAACTGCGTAGGATCGAAACTGCGTACGGTCGAAACTGCGTAGCGTCAAAACTGCGTACGATCGAAACTGCGTACGATCGAAACTGCGTAGCGTCGAAACTGCGTAGGATCGAAACTGCGTACGATCGAAACTGCGTACGGTCGAAACTGCGTACGATCGAAAGTGCATAGATACGAAACTGAGAAATAAAATAGTGACAAATATAATTAAATAATCATACAGGGGTGTACCCAGGAAGTTTTTCTTGGGGGACTATGACTTATTCAGGAGGACCAAAAAAGCTAAGTCTTGTCTCAGCAGGGAGAAAGGAGAATCCTCCCCCCAAAAGCCACTACTTCTGATCAAGTTGGCAAATTCCTTGTTCAGAAGATTGCCGTTAAGTTCAATTGACTTAGCTTAACATTTTCTTAGTTACCTAGTTGCTGTGAATTGTCACTTCTTTTATAGACTTTGCAGGTGGCACAATCGAAGGTTCATGTAATTAGTTCAAGTTTTTGCTAGTTTGGGCTTCGTCCCAAATTTACTAACTTCCAGGGTTGTTTTGTTTAAAACAAAATATTTAAAACAAATGATTAAAACTTTTTTTAACAATTGATTTTGTTTAAAACAAATTTTGTTTATGTTTTAAACACGTTTATTTTGAAGACTTGTCTTAAACATATGTTTATTTGCATTTTATTTTATGTTCGTAAAAAAAAGAAATCTTCCAGAGCAAGAGAACTGTCCAAAAGTGCTCCCCAATCAGAAGACTATTTTCTTCCCATGTGAATGATTTGATTTCTCGTGGCTACAGCAGGTCAATGTGGTGATCTACAATTTATTTTGTCTCTTTTCCCCCTTATTTTTAACGTATATTGTATTGTTTAAATGCTTCTCAGTTAACTTGCGAGAAAGTGTCGTAGTCGAAGGTTGGACTACTTATAGAACTGATATTAAAAAATAAATAAAATAATTATCACGGAAACAAACTGTTGTGTTGTATTCATTGCGACGTTGAGGTTCTGAAATTAAAATATCGCAAGCATTCGTTTGTACAGTACATGTTAGTTCTGTCTCCGTACAACATGGAATCGTTTAACATGGATTATGCGTGAAGAAAAGAAGGACATGATTTGATACAAATTTATTAGAGTAACTCAAACTCAATCAGGTAAGTAAACGATCAAACGAGTTTGTCACAAAACGTGTAAGAAAGAAATGGGTGGTTTAGTTCCAAGAACGAAAATCATTATAAAAAATGCAATGCTTGGTAAAAATGGAAACCCAAACAAATGGTAAAAATGTTGATCCGAAAATTGCTTCTGATGAATCTAACGTCAGTGGTGTGGCTGAGATGCAACTGGAAACTTCAGGTAACAACTAATTTTGTATCAACAATATCTTTTTCATTATATTATGAAAATTTTATTTCGTACCTCTTCCCCACCACAGTTCTAAATTTTCTTTGAAACTTTACAACTTGGCATAGCTTGTATGAAGAGACCAGGTGAGAAACGCAAGGTATGGCAGTCGATCACGTAACTAACCAAGTGTGATACTTATTATAACGTTAGTGCTGAACGTCAAGGTCTGGGACAATTTGATCTCAATTTGTTTGTTTGTATGTATGTACCACGCTACAGGGTGCAATATTCAGTCTTTTAACATTAATTTTTGAGGATAGAGACACGAGGCGTCGGAATTTGCTGTATAGATTTTGACTGCGATCCCACGTAAAATTTCAAAATTAGTGGGTCAGATCCCACTTTAAACAAAAAGCCCTGTCTAATATAGCCTTGCTACTGATGCAAGATGTAATCAATCAAACTAAACAAACTAATTTTATATGTTTCGAACAAACTTGGGTTGCAGGATAAATTTGGCTTCAACTCAACATTTAGAGCACAAGGGACCCAAGTTCATTTTCAGAAAGGTTCACTTTTGCTCAGCAAACGTAATATCTTCGTAGCATAGGGTATGAAATAAATGAAACAAAAACCACGGGAAAGCGTGTGGACTAGAGTTTCATAGGACAACCGCTAGACAAGGGCGTTGACGGAATGGGGAGGAGAGCTAATTTTCCCTTCCCCCTCCTTGCTCATACATTTAAGATATTAACATTATACTTGTATTGTGTATGTTGCAGCGTTGGAATGATTAACAAGTCAAGCTCCGAATGTCATAGTCAATGATGCATAATTACGTTACATAAATGCAGAATGTGTCCAAAAGAATACATCGACGTAAAATGTCATATTTTCACAACCACGAATCCGAGATGAAAGAAAGAAAAACTACCTGAAAAAAAAGGAATCTAGAATTTTGTATGATTGCCGCTAGATAGGGGCGTTCGTTTAGAAATCATCCGTCTTCTACCCTGAATTTCAGATTTTTGGGGCAGTAATGCAGATTTAGAAACATTTTGCTTAGCAAAGTCCAACATTTAAAAATTGAAGTCCTTGCACCGAATAAATACGGATTTTGATCATTGGCCGTAAGGAGCTATAGGCCTATATTGCTTTCTTGTATAATTTTTTTACCCAAGGATTTCAAAGGTGGCTCTACTTTCGAGTTTCGGGCCTGCTTAAAATTCAGGAAATTGGACCTAAGCAACTTCCCAGTTTTAATCATCTGTATGTTCTTCGTATTTATTCGGTGTAATTACCTCAGGCTTATTCTGTTGGACTTTGCTTATCAAAAGATTTCTAAAACTGTCTTACCGTCCCCAAAATCTGAAATGCAGGGTGCGGATGAGGGTGGTTGCCCTCCTGTTCCACTGACGCCCTTACTAGCGGCTGTCATATGAAACTATCCCACGCCTTTTCGCATGGTTTTAGTTACATTTGTTTTGGATTCTTGACTGCGAAGTATTATTTTTTGAAATAGAATTCATTTGCTGAGGAAAACTGAAGTTTATTGAAAATGGATTTGGATCTATTGTACTCTGAACGCCCCAAATATTACCTTTCGTCAATAAATTTTTGACTCAAAAAACAACCAATTACATAGACTTGCAGAAAATATAAAGTTAGCACAATATGAAGTGTGCTTCAAACATTACTTTTCGAAAACGTAGCCCTATTATTATAAAATAATTTTATTAGCACCAGTGTTATGAAGTAGTAATCAAATTTTGCAACAAAAATCTCACCCGCCTCCACGAAACGCTAGCTTAGCCCCTAAAGGCATAACTACAAAACTTTTAGAAGCGGTAACTCGAAATGATTTTCTTTATGGTTAAAATAACCGCACAACAGCATTTCTGGTAAAATTCTAGCCCTCATGTAACATGACACCATTTGCATTTGAAATTTCGAATACTAAGCACAGATGTTCGCCATGATGCTTGATAGCACCATCTGATGTGTCAGACCACTTCCAAGATTCATCATTCTCCCTCAACCCGTTGTCAACGCACAAGGATGGTGAGGACTTTTGTTTTGCCATGTATATTGATAGATTGTGTGAAACCTCTATAGTTGGTAAATTTTAAAATCTACCTTAAAAGCTTACTATATCCAAGAAAATACTTACTGTATGAGAGTCACTGGCAAGAGGGTGTAATAAAAGGGGTCGTTATATGAAATAAGTTGAAAATTACTAATCTATACGGAAATGTTCTGTACCCAACACTGTGTAGTCTTAAAGAGAATAAAATAAATGAAAAGATCGGTTGAAAGAGCAAAAAGTCTTAATAAATACGTGATTACACGATTTTGAAATATGTTTAAAATAATATTTTAAACTGTTCAAAATGTTTAAAACATGTACTTTTACTTTTTTGTGTGTTTTTTAAAACATCTTTAAAACATTTTAAACACTTTTTTCATGTTTTAAACACGCGTTTTGTTCTTTTTTTAAAAAAAAAACTGTATTTTTTCCAACCCTGCTAACTTTTGACCAAGTTGGAAAATTAGAATGCGTTGCTGCCAATATTTACTTAAAAGACTTCCGTTTCTTTCAATTGACATTTGGATTAGCATTTTCTTACTTACCCAGTTGCTGTGATTTTCAATTTCTTTATGAACTTGGCAATTGGCAAAATTGAATGTTTATATAATCAGTTTAGTTTTAAGTAGGTGGGAATTTGTCGCCAGATACAAAATTTCTCATCCTACGGCCTCGCGCCTCATAAACCTACTAACATACCAAAATTCCTAGTTTTTATTCCGATTTCAATTACGGTACCTAAAATATGAGATTTTGTACATCCAAAAAGTCTATTTAAATTACACAGTTTTTTGTCTCTTTAAAGCTGCTAAAAATGGAAAATATTCACTTTTGGAAATTTTCTATATAGTCCCAGGAGGCTAAAAACTTTGCCAAATTTAATCGTTGTAGTTCTACTGGAAGTGCCTATACTGTAAAAAATCGTTGTATTATTTCAACGACATGCCTATGTGTTAGCACGATTGTGTTAAAATATAACACAAACAAGTGGTTAGAACAACTCACTCTCCGTTTGGAGTTGTGTGTCAAATGCCGCTAGTTGAAATGACACACAGCCTGTGTGTTAACACAAGTGTAGAATCTTCGGTGTTGTTTTCTGCGTGATTGCCATATATGTTGGGTATCTAATTATAAAGGCTTATGAACTGAAGCTACAGGCAAACACAGTAGAAAGAAATACTTAAACAAATCCAAGTATACGCAAAATTTCAAAATACAAACCGCGCGATGTGTTTTCAATTGTTTTACAAAATGTTTCTGAAGAAACCCTAACAGCACAAGATGTGCTAGGCATGTACCATTTTGGTGTTCTAAATTCATCTCCCACATTTGATGCATTTATTGCTTCTTTTTCAAAGCGGTTGTGTACTAGAAGCAACAAACGCATCAACTTTATTAGATGGCAACTGGCGCCTATCATTTGAAAGTGAATATGGAAGAACTACAAAATAAAGTAAATAGACAGTCGTCATTTTGTAATAAAATTAGGTCTACATGGCGAGCAGATTTTATCCCGAACGGTTATCGTCGAATATACGCGGGTTAAAGGAGCACTCTGATTAGCCAAATTCAAAAGACCTTAAGAATTTATCCCTCTACAAGCGACGGTTTACGTGTTATAGGCTGCCAAAAACATGAAAAAAGGAATTTTAAAGGTCCATAGCTCCAAAACTATGGGACCTACCGCAGTCGGGTCAAGACTTAACTTAGGAACTAGTATGTGCCCTATCCAAAAATGCGTATGTCAGAATCCTGAGGTGCTTCCACAACAATTTTTATAGAGGGAGTTTAACTACGGGCCTATGATATAAAGTATTCTCCAACTACCTCCATAAAAATTGTTGTGGACATCTTAGGTGAATTGAATTTTGGACATCTTAGGTGAACTTTGGACATCTTAGGTGAATTGAATTCTGTATGGAAATGGAAAACATTTCAGTTTTATTTAAATCTTGGAAAAGAAACATTCTCTGTGTGCAAGAGGTTAATCTATACACATGACGATACATCACTCCAAATGTTTTAAACATATTAACTGGCAGAGTATATAGTTATCCTGGGGGCAAGAAAACAAAGGGATTTTTACTGAAATTAAAAATCGTAGTATGGTGGTACGTACCATACGCATGAACTTACTTTGGAGGAGGGGTCCAAATTCAATGCGAAGATAAAGTATTTTCAGATTTGTCAATTTTCGAAGTTTATGTTTATAATTCCGTACCTATACGTCCGAGCGCAAGTGAACTACGTCAGTCAAACATCGGTCCTTACTGAACAAACTTGGGCACAGATCGTTGCAATTGCGTAATTAGGAGGCGCACCATAAATTCGTATTTAGGTTCTAAACATCGTGTGTGTGGGTTTTATCGGGGTTCTCCCGTTTCCTTCCACTTTTTTCATTCCACCATTTCATTCATTTCTCATCATCAGCGTCTACTTTAGCCTAACCGGCATAACCGTAGGACGTGAAACTAAAAGATTTCATTTCATTTCATTTTCGTATTAAGATTCTAATCCTTGATTTTTCTCACTTTTATATTTACCATAATCTATTAATTTTTAATTACTAGCTTCGTTTATTCAATATCGACATGATACTTTCAGGATATATTAGTGGTGGGCTAAGGTTTATTTGAAGATAGTTGCATCTGTCTCTTAGCAGTATTTCCTTCTCTTCTATTGGCTACATTGGAACGAACATACCAGATTCTGGAAGCCTCATCCTTGACTTACACAACGCACTATAAAAAGTTTCACTTGGATAATTGGGGACACTACAATTCCGGTCTTACAGTATACCATATTACATAATTTTAAGGATAATAGTGACTTTCTAGGAAAAATGATATACTTTTTAAAATTACATGCTTAATTTGAGAGATATCATCATGATACTAGCTGAATATATTATTGGTGGGCCAAAGATTACTTTAAAATTGTTTGCTTCTGAGTGGTAGCAATGTTGCCAGCTACAGAAAATGTTAATTGTAATTGTTTGTAAAAAATTTGGGAAGTTTATCCTTTCCCCCCTATTATTTCAGTGTCCTTGGCTATATTCAAACCAACGTACAACTGTCTGGAATCATTCTTGGCCTACAAAACGCACCATAGAGGAGCACGATTGAATAATTAGGGAAGACGGTGAACCACCATGTATGCTGATTTTTGCTTCTGACGCGTAAGAAGTGCCAAAATTTGATGTGTATTATGAGAGAGTTTTTTTCTTTCTCTCTTTGTATGGCAGCCAGCGACTTCAGGTTTTTACTGTACCTTGTCAACATACCAGAAAATTCTTTTTAGGTGACTTGAAGCCCTGTGGCTTCGGTGTTCCCAGCTAGAAAAAATCATGAAATTCGGCTAGGGATTTTTTTTAAAATTTCACTCCTACATTTTTTCAATAATCCCTCCCGTTAGCAACACTGCAATCTAACTTACACCAAAAAATAGCCATGTCCCTCTTCTAAAATACAAGACGTAAACGATATCAATCGGGATAACAGTGTTTGGGCAATAAATCATTAACTGAAAGTCTACCAAAAACCCCAAAATCGATTTTGTCCCGAAAGGGTTAATGAGATATGCGCGTCAAATATTTCGGGCTCTAATTTAACGTGATCCCCCCCCCCCAAAGTTTCTGGGCTGGTCCAGAGAATGAATGGCCTACATAGTACTGTCTACGGGCTGGATAGGCTACCAAATTTCAGCTTTCGTTCTCCCATAGTTAATGTGATATAGGCGCCGAAAATTTGGGGGCTAACTTCACCAGAGCCTCCCAACTTTCTGGGCTAGTCGAGATAAAGATCGATGGGCTAACAAATTTCATCTTTTGGGCCAATATAGTTAATAAGGTGTGAAAATCAAAGTTTTGGGGCGTTAACTTAACGTGAGCCCTTAACTTTTTGGGCAAGTTGAGATAATGAGTGTACCAGGTACTAAACTTCATGGGCCTTCCAACCCATTATTATTTAGCATTTGGGGCACTCAAGGAACACAGATACAGGGTCTCCAAATGTGAAAATGAAAATGCAATCTTTAAGTTTTATGTCCGACTGTCATCCTGGGTAGACTAAAGGAGACGCAGATGATGAGAATAAATGGAATGGTGAAATGAAAGAGTTGTGGGAAAGGGAAACTCCAAGAAAACCCTCACACACGGTGTTTGTTCACCACAAACCCCACTTTGCGCAAGTTGGTATAGAACCAGGGCCCCGCAGCATGTGTGAACCCTCTGCCACTAAGCCACTGCGGCCCGGAAGTCCTCGAGACGAGACACATAGACGTATACCTAACGTGTAATTTGTTCGTAGCGGGAATTTCTGTTATGGTATAGTTAATTACATACAATGAAAAACCGAAAATGTGATGTGGACAATCGCGAACAAGCAATAAACAATCTGCGTGATTTGTTTTAGATTTCGGAAAATAGGTCCTGCCAGATTTACGCTTATCGACTGTAATCGTTTATTTATTTATTTATTTACTAGCAGCGTTCACCCCGCTTCGCTGCGGTCACCCCGGAACGCAATAAACTTTGTTACTTAGATAATTTTTACTTTTTCGCTTTCAAGTGATATGATAAAAACCATAGAAGATTGCATTAAATGTTAACATTATATCGCCTGTCATTTATGTTAACCCGCCCCGCTTCGCTGCGGTCACCCCGGAAGTTTTCGCTTTCAAGTGATATGATAAAAACCATAGTAGATTGCAGTAAATGTTAACATTATATCGCCTGTCATTTATGTTAACCCGCCGAGTGACACGGTCATGCGGGTTGCATATAAATACGTTTATTTTTACCTATGATGAACTAACAAAGGATTTGTACGTTATGGACACTTGAATGGTCAATTATCTCAAGACACTGGTAATTAAAAATTAAAGTGATATGATAAAAACCATCTAGGGTCCAAATCCTAATAACCCCCCAAAAATAAAAGAAATTGGTTCAGCCGTATTAGCGTGATGAGGTAACAAAGGATTTGTGCGTTCTCTTTTATATATATAGATTTATTTGGGAGGGAAGCAAAGTATAATACATTTCAGTCATTACACATGCAAAGAGATGTTTTATGGTAATTGTTTTTTGCTGAAATATAACTTCGGTATCTTTTATACGTGTTTAGGAGCTGAGATTATTATCTAATAATTATAAGGAAGATACAAGTTTTTTTTTTTTTTAACGAAGATACAAGTTTTTCACCTTCGTACAACAATTCATGTTTAATAGGCGTATAGAAGGGGCTCATGCCCAAAACATTGGGACTCCATTTCTGGGGCCCCATGTTGGGGGCCCGGTTCCTGACCACCACTGTGCTGAGGGGAATCGGATCTTTCCAACGTCACCATCTGTATGCAACAACTCCATGCTGAAACGAGAAATAGAGTGGACTCAAGCCCAACATTTCGGAACCACATTTTCTGGAGCTTCGAGGCCAGGGCCCAATTTCTGACATTACCGCTTTCGTTAATCGACCCCGACCTTTCAAACGCTAACACTATAGTACAACACCATGTTAAATAGGCAAATAAAAGAGACCTGAACCCAAACTTTTGGGATCTCATTTCTGGAGTCTCAGGTCCCGGAGCTTTCCAACACCACAATATGTATCCAATAACTCCATGCTTAAAAGAAAAATATAATGAAGCCAAGCTCAAAATTTCGGGACACCATTTTTGGACCTTTGAGACAAGGGCCCAATTTCTGACGTTAACACTGTGCTCAGACGACCCGAACATTTAAAAACTTCACCACCCACCCACATACAATACCATGTTTAATAGGCGTATAGAAAGAACCCGCGCCCAAAACTTCGGGACCCCATTTTTCTGGAGCCTCATGGCTGGGGCCCGGTTTCTGATATCACCACTGTGCTCGGGAGACCCGGACTTTTCCAATGCCACCATCTGCATCCACTAACTCCATGTCTAACACGGCTTCCCCATTGTAGGAGGATTTTGACGAATTTTCTGCAGGTTCTTTACAACTATTTACAACGTTTCAAACTATTCATAAGAAATGAAATTTCAATACATTAGAAACTATGTTCTTTTAAAATGTTCAAAATGGATGACAGCATTGATTTCCAGTAATAGTTGTAAACTTTCGTAATTTTATTCTCTATTTGAATAGTAGTTTAATTTCGAATCTTTTACGGTTAAAAATATTTTTGTGAAATGTAACGGAATACATTGAAATGCTCCTACCCCCACGGGTACGTGTTCCAATTATAAATCGATTTGAGGTTCAGCGTACAAATGAGAAACTCCCAAAGCGAAGTACAATATTGTAACGTTGTTGACATACATATGAATAACTGGTGATTAGGTCGTTAAGCTGTACATAAAATCATATAAATTTTCATTCATATTACGCAGACAAGTACACACAGAACAGCATATGAATCTTTATCTGACTTTTGTTTCTCTAACTTTCTGATAGCCTTTAGAAATAATATCTTTACAATCGAAATATTCGTTAAACATTATTATTATTATTATCCTTCAATATTCATTATACATCATATTCTTCATTACTTTAAATTCTTCATATTACATAACTATTTTACATTATATTCCGTCGAAGCTGTTTCAAAGTTAGTATTACACTTCTGACATAGTCATCATTACAAATCATAATTGATTCTCAATCCATACGCCTGTAACTTGTCCATCCTACCTGCAGTGTGGATCCTACGCAGTTTCGATCCTACGCAGTTTCGACGCTACGCAGTTTCGACCGTACGCAGTTTCGACGCTACGCAGTTTCGACCGTACGCAGTTTCGATCCTACGCAGTTTAGGTCGTGTGGAGTCCATGAATATAACCCTAATTTATAGCTGCACAGGTTAAACAAATTAAAGAGAGAGAGAAAAAATATATTTTTTGAGCGCATGATTAAAACTTAAATTATTTCAGGGCAACTGCGTAGGATCGAAACTGCGTACGGTCGAAACTGCGTAGCGTCGAAACTGCGTAGCGTCGAAACTGCGTACGATCGAAACTGCGTACGATCGAAACTGTGTACGATCGAAACAGGTTTTGAGCTGAATTTTTCGATCGTACGCAGTTTCGATGCTACGCAGTTTCGATCCTACGCCCCATTCCCGTTGAGACAACGGGAGCTCAGTTAGTGAAATCAAAAGAGTGCAATAATGAAATTATGTGCAATTGATGTGCGGATGATGATGGTAAATGCGACGATGTGGATTGTAATTAGAGAGATATGGCCTAATCACGTCCATGGAGTGCAAGAAGACGATTGACTGGTGAGTATAACGTGGCACAGCTGAGTTTGATCTAATAGTTCATGAAGGATCGGGTGAGCGGTGTTGATAGGTTGTTGAACGTAGCTACAATGGAGACGGGAGATGCTGTAAAAGAGTAGGGATAGTTGTACGGCGATAGGCTTCTTGTGTTGAGTTCGTGCAAGTAGTGAGTAAATCTCTTTGAACTGAACAAAATTATATTGGTGAGTGCAAAAACTCGAAAAATTTAGTTTTCGAGTAAATTGACCAGAAAAAATGTAAACCTGCAAAAAATATTCCTGTACAATAATTACGTCAGATATTAAGATGAAATTGATACTAGAGCGTACTCTCACCAAACGTTTTATTTACGACTCTACTATGGCAACAGTTCACTCTATAGTAAATGAAATATAAGCCCAACAATATGATTAGCTCTGTAATTTGTTTGACTATAACATTGTTCAAAAAAAAAAAAAGCCATATTCTATCAGTAGATAGATCACATCGAACTGAATTAACTAGATACTTGAGGTGAATTCTCATGCTTAATTTTTGAGAAAATAGACGAATATGATTTTTAAGGTGGAATTAATTATAAGTCCACAAACTGAATAGTTATTGTTTTGGTTACCAAGAAGAGAAATATGAATTGTTCATGGGTGTAAACTTCAAATTTCTTACCTACAAAATTTCAATTTTGGACTTAGGCCGCTCGACATTCAAGCAGAACTGCTGAACCAGAACTAACTCAATATAAAACTTTTGTTCAATATACATTTTACAATACCAAGCGGATTAACAAGGTAAATACTATGTAAATAATAAATTTTCCTATATTTATGCAATTCCAATGAAGGAACATTTTTCGCACCAAGAGAATAAGCCGAAAACGAAATATTCCGATGGCATCTTCCAAGCCAACGAAGTTCAATAACACATGAAGCACTCTTGACAAAATAAATACACAATGGAAGAGGGAGACTACCGTTAAGACTATTTTGGATAGAACCGAGGCCTTTTCCGTCCATAGGTCGTTCTTTATTAATTTATGAGACAACATACTTGCCGATTTTTTCCTTTCTTACAAATTCTGTTGCGTTTCCTACCCCTAGTGCAAGTTACTTGGTGATTTGTGAGTACGATTCTGGTGTCTTCAAACCTTCTACTTCAATGAAACCTTCATTAGCAATACCATTAAAGTACACTACTTCATTCAGCCAAAGTGTTTTGTTAAGTCAATGTTTCAGACTTCTTGCCTCATTCTACCCCCTCTCCAAAATGCCTCTTTTAATTTTATTTCCTCTTCGTTTAATCTTCTGTTCAATATCGAAGTATAAATTTTGTTGCATGTGGTACGGTACTATATTACGCGGCAACCGAATTGACGTTTGCCGTAAACCAATGAAAGCACGACATTCTGTTGCGAATCGCCCGTTAAAAAGTTAGTCTGACAAGATTCTCATCGCACTAAGAACGTGCATCATGTCGAAGTGCATCTTCACATCAATGCATTGGTAACATCTCTATAAGCAGTTTGGTTGACGTGAAAACCAGTTCCCAAGGACAAATGTCAAATAGAGCTGCGTTACACTTTGCTAGTTGTGTAGGACGATGTTCAATATTTAATCACAATTTTGTAATTTTTATGATAGAGTTTATTCTGTGATTACACGACTGTGGTGAAAAGCTATCAAATGTTCATATTCAAGCATATTTGTCATTCTTTTTTTCAAACCTATGGTAGAAATATAGCGATTCACTTTTAACTGAAAAGGTTTCTGTTCCGACCAAAAGGCTGTGCAATTTTAAGGTTTGGTTAGTGTTTTTTTTCTCGGTATTCTTTCCTCTCCTGCCATTTCAACAAATTATTCATGATCGTTAAGATATTTTAATCCCGTATATTATTATGGCGTCAGATCAAAATTTAATATTTAACAAAATGCCCACTTTGGTATCTTGTGGGAAACTCGGCACCTAAGCCATACAACATAGTAACAGCAGTGTGATTTCAGATTTTGCTGGAGGGGAAGCAAGATTATTCAGTTCTTATATCAGGTGCGGATCCAGGACGGACTTCTGGGGGGGGGGGCGGTGAGTTGTAATTAGAGATGCAAGGGCTCGAAAAAAACCGGCTTTTTTGGGAAAAACTCGTTTTTTTCTGCTTCGCTTTTTTGCTTGAGAAATTTTGGGCTTTTTTTTTCAAAAATTTTGCTTTAAATTGATAAAGCAGACTTTGCTTCGCTTCTCTACAGCACAAGAATTCATTTGATTAGTGGTTGACGTAGATAATAATATAGAACCTCTAAAATAAACCATGAATTTCGAAAATATTTTTTTTAAATTCTTAACATATTTACATTATGAATTCCAAAGAATTAACCAATATATATATATAATAATTTTTTAACTTCTTATACACAAAAAAATAAGTATACTACTTTTTTTAAAAAAGAAAGATACACAAATAACTAGCAAAATTGTATATAGTATTTTTACACCTTCTTTTTGAAAAAAAAAAAACAAGAGAGAAATACATTTATATGATAATCTTAAAAGCTGCACATCAAGAGCTTGATTTCGGGTGGTTCTGTACATTCTTGAAATTTTTAAGTTTTAACTTTCATATACATTGTATGAATATTTCAAACAAATTTTTCATTCATTGATGACATACCTAATAATGTTACCACCTATCAGTTGCTTGGAATCTGCAAAACCGCTAAAATTCCGAATTTTATAATGCACTGACTGTTCCTTAAGCTTGTTCAGAATCGGGAAGGTACCAAATTTTCTCTTAATGGATCATATGCGTAATAGACTGTTTATCTGATCGTGCGGTTTCCTAGACTTATAACCACCATCACAGTTTACCCAGTCCTGAAGGTTTCTGAATTTTTAACGACAGGAATTCAACATATCATTACGAAACTTTTTTTTTTTTTAAAAAAAAGAGAAAAACTAAGGAATACATTTAAGAAGAATGGAAAGAATCAATCACTGTTCCAATTCACAAGAAAGGCGACAAAGCTGAATGTAATAATTATCGAGGCATTTCTTTTAACATTCTATTAACAAGATTGATTCCATACGCAGATGAAATTATTGGAGATTATCAGTGTGGATTTAGGGAAATCGATCAACTATCGATCTGATATTTACTATTCGATAAATACTCGAAAAGAAATGGGAATATATTACCCAGTACATCAGCTGTTTATTGTTTTTAAAAAGGCTTACGATTCGAATAGGAGGGAAACATTGTACAAAAAGCTAGTTAGATTAATTAAAATGTGTTTTAATGAATCCCAGAGTAAAGTCCGAGCAGAAAAATTCTTGTCCGCGTTATCGCCATTATTATTCAGCTTTGTTCCAAAGTACGCTATAAGGAAAATTAAAGATAGCAACCAGGCCCTAGAGCTGAAATGTATTCACCAGGCTACAGCGTATGCTGATGATGTAAATTTAATAGGGGATGGTAGGAGAACAATAGAAAGAAATGCAAAGTCCTTATTAAACGCTTGCAGCGACATTGGTTTAGAAGTTGTAGTGCTCCAGGTTTGCACTCCGCACTACAGACATCAATTCATATGTCATATTTTAATTATTCTCTACACATTATGTAATTTTATTTTTGTATTTAATACTCTAATTTAGTGTGTATAATCGCACTCTGTATTGTAAATCTGAGCCCAAAAGCATATTTCTTTGTATGAAGTATGTCTGGAGCCTGGCTAAAAGGCCTAAATCTGGCACCTGAACAGAAAAAAAAGAAAACTTAAGAATTAAGATACACAAGATTTCAAAAAAAAAAAAAAAAAAAAAAAAAGGACTTTAACCTTCGTTGAAATTCAAGATATATCTCCAGGAGAACGATGTAATATTAACATTAAGAAGAATTTGTTTATCTAGAAAGGTAAAATTGTTATATTCAATATATTTAATTGTATGGAAGAGGCAAATAGGATAAGCTGCTGAAAAGTTATTTCCTTCGGGGAATGTCTGCTCCGACATCGTTCTGTCACATAACTAAAATGATCTGTTTTTGCTAACAAGTTTTGGATGTACGTCAAAATTCTCAGTAGGAAATCGAATATTGGAGTTCGATTTGAAATAACTAATGTAGTCTCATGTAAACTAAACTAAACTAAACTAGTATTCAGCAAACTAAAAGGTAAATAAAACAATAATAAGACCAAATACTGTTAAATGTCTACAAATAAAATGGTTGCATGTTTATGTGTTCCAGAGTGTGTTCGTAACGAAAAGTTCCGTTAAGCTAAGAGCAAATTGAACTTAAATAACAATGTACTTACCCGACATACCCTCGGCGTGGAATATAGGATATAGTATTCTCTGAAAAGAAAGAATGCAATATAGTAGAATCGAAGATATTTATAAATGTGAAGTTAAATGAATATATGAAGTTACATTTGAAAGTTAAATAAATATATAGATATAAATAATGAGGGCATGAAAGTAACAGAATAAGTAATTTAACTAATAATGTAAAAATTGTGCATTCGAAATTACATCATAAATAATATAATAAAAGAAGAAATAACAAAGGGAAGAGAAAGATAGGAAAAAGGAGAAAATCCAAACTAAATATTCACCTGATACACGCTGCAGAGAAATCCATTGATTCTTGTAGTTGATTCTTGTAGTTGGTGAAACGTTTAGGAAGCGAGACAAGACAGGGGTGCCCACAAGGGGGGGGGGGGCTATGACGCAAACTGCGTTATTGAAATATTTGGGGGGGTTAAAATCTATATAAATATGTTTGATGAGGGGGGGGTAAAATTAATCGAAAAGAAGATTTTTTCATGGAAGAACACCTACGGATAGACAATTGGGGGGTGCGTCATAGACATAAGGGGGGTGGGCACCACTGGACAAGAGAACGCTACCTGAAAGAAATAAAGCAAGTTAAAAGACGAAATAGAATCACCTTAGCTTAACGATTTCTTTACAAGGTAGAAACACTGAACTACTGGAACTAAGATATCTTCAACGTGAAGTAATACATGTAATATGATGCGAAAACGCTGACTTGTTTATTATTTATTCACTTACCTTGCTGATGGAGTATATGTAGACGAGGCTTTTTGAATGTTATACGTACCACACTCTATAACTGCTCCATTTTTACAATAGATGATCAATTGAAAATTTAATATTGTCATCAAATCATTTTATATTTCTTAGCTTACGCTAAGTTCGTCACGGTATCTGGTAAAACTCCGTGCGATGTCACAATTAACGCCTTCCTTATGATCTCTGTTCATTCAAGAACCCGGACATTGCGTTACCAATGCGTAACAAGCAATTCCTCGCTGTAGCTATCGTATTGATCTTCGTTCATTGGATGTCGTAGGGGATTGTACCTCGTGGTAGGTTTTACAGGAATAAGGGTACCCGTTAAAGAACAACGTCAGTTAACATCTGTAACGTGTCACCTGGTAGAAGGTTAAATACCTTATGACGATGGTGAGTGGATGAGACGTACGACATAGCGTACAGCCACGCACGCGAAGAAAGAGAAAGTAAGAACCGTGCGTATAAATGAGGATGAGGCTACCACAACAAAGTAAATGCAGAGGAAACTAAATACATGGAAGTTAACCGGGATCGTAATATGGCAAATTATGGATGCGTTAAAATATCAAATAATACTTTCGACAAAGTGGATACTTTCAAATATCTGGGATCAATATCACCAGACCAAAATCATATTCACAAAGAAATTAAAAGTCGACTGAAATCAGGAAATTCGTGTTATTATTCAGTTCAAAATATTTTGTCGTCGCGAATTCTGTCCAGGAATTTAAAGCTTAAAATATATAAAACGATAATCATGCCTGTTGTGTTTTATGGTTGTGAAACATGGTCGCTTGAGGGGAGAACGCAGACTGAAAGTATTTGAAAATAAAATCCTAAGACGAATATTCGGACCCAAGAGGAACGGGAATGAGAGAACTTCATAACGAAGAACTGCATAATTTATACGGTTTACCAAACATCGTTACGGTCATCAAGTCTAGGAGGCTCAGGTAGGCAGGTCATGCAGCCAGAATGGAAGAATGTAGGAACGCTTTCAAAATTTTAACTGGAAATCCAATCTTCAAACGTCCATTAGGAAGATTTAGAGGCAGATGGGAGGACAATATTAAAATGAATCTCGCAGAAATAGGAATACAAAGTAAAAACTGGATCCAGTTGGCTAAGGATTGTGTCAGTGGAGAGCTTTTGTGAACGCGACATTGAACCTTCGGATTCCATAAGCCATAGAGAGGGAGAATATATTTAAGTTAAGCACAACTGCACAACAACCATGAGTGAGTGATTAATTTTTGCGCTTCTGTCGGGAAGTCAACCCCGAATTCGAGCATTTTGACAAAAGTTTTTCTGAATTCCATCTGTGAATGTAGAGATAGTGCATGTACTGTGAATCCTGGCCGACTTCCTTTATCGTTTTTAAATCGTTGTTATTACTAATTACTAGCAGTGACGGGTTTGCGAAGGGGGTTAGGGTGGGGATGTTTTACATTTCAAGCTTGTACCCCGAAAGTACAGAATTTCTAAAACAAACGAAATATTTGTTATGCCTTTACTCATAAACTTCAAGCTCTTCTCAAATAAAAATTAGGTATTTTTAGAAAACTAAACATTAATAAGAAAACCCCCTCCCAAAATACTTTTCTAAATCCACCACTCCGTATCAGTATAAAATAGTATTCAAGGTTTGTATCCGGAAGGTTATTGCTGAATATACAAACAAAACGAAATATTAGTTATGCTTGTACTCATAAGCTACCAAATAAAAATTAGGAAATTTTAGAAAAAAAAAAAAACAAACATTAAGCAGAGAAACGCCTTCCAAAATACTTTTCTGAATCCGCTACTGATTATTTGTATAAAATGGTATTCAAGTTTGTATCCGGAAGATTATTGCTAAATCATTGCACAGCTACAGTATAACAAGAATGTGAAAGTACGCTTTGACAGATACTGTATACTGACAAACGTACGCTCTGGCGGATATATTGGAAAACAAAAGTTTAACTTCTGTGCTAGAAGCTAGAGCGGGCCTACAAAGCTCTAGGAAATGAAACACGGATGACTAAAAAGAAATGATGTAGAAAATAAAAAAAAATGTCGATAACTCAGAAGATAAAATAAAGTTAAATATCTTCTACAGTTGCCCTCTAATACTAGTACTCTATGTTTACTTTCATTCATAAAACATGTGTTCCATCCATCATGATGGTGAATTCCAGAGCGAAATATAGCATTTAGGTCATTAAATCTTATTTAACTTTAGAGTATACTATAAGAAAGCTATTTAAATAGAAAAATCATGAAAATGAAAAAGGCAAAATTTCCAAAATTCCCGTTTTTCCCAAAAAAAAGCCGGCTTTTTATGTACAAAAACCATAGATTCAAAAAAACCCGGCTTTTTTGCATCTCTAGTTGTAATACTACTACTTAGAGCTACTTTTAAGAGCTCCAAACTCTGAGATGGGTTTTATTTATATACAGAGGGTGATCAGAAAAATGGAAACATCTGAACGAAATTGCAACTTACCAGATTAATATGGTGTCGAGCCACCTTTCGCCTTCAGAACAGCCTTGATGCGACGTGGGATGAAGGCATAGAGGTCGTGAATGGTAGCAAGTGGAATTTTACACCATTCCTCGTGCACGGCATCGGCCAGTTCTGTGAGAGAGGATGGAGGTGGAAATCGTCTCCGGAGCCGTGTTTCCAAGACGGACCACAGATGTTCAATTATGTTGAGATCTGGGGATTGGACGGGCCAGGGGAGGTGTTGAACTTCATCCCGATGTTCCTCAAACCACGCTGCAACAACGCCAGCTGTGTGAATGGTTGCATTATCATCCTGGAAGATGGCGTCATTGTCCGGGAACAACATCCGGACCATAGGATGGAAGTGGTCTCCTAAAATTGCGACATAATCGTTGGCAGTGATTCGTCCGCTAAGTGTGACCCCAGGACCCAATGAAAACCATGATATGGCGGTCCACAGCATCACCGAGCCGCCGCCATGTTTCACAGTTGGGCGGAGACACTGTAGATCATAAGCTTCTTTGGGCGTTCTCCACACATAAACACGACCCATGGTTGGGAATAGGGTGAAGGATGACTCATCCGACCATATCACAAGTTTCCAGTCCTCAACGGTCCAAGTTGCATGGTCGCGGCACTGTTTGCGGCGTGCGAAAGCGTTATGGTCCCTGATGAGCGGTTTGGCCCGTGCTACACGACCTCGTAAGTTCATGTCATGTAATTCGCGGCGGACTGTGATTGTCGAAACAGGGTGGGGGAGGTGCTGATTGAGTTCCTCCGTCACTTGCTCCGCTGTGGCACGACGGTTCTGCGTGACAATGCGCTTTAATACCCGGGTGACCTGTCACTCATGATTTTCTTCCGCCCACTGTTCCGCTTCCCCGATGTGGTTTTCCCGTGTGTTGTGTAGGCCGTCATCACCTTCGACACTGTCCCACGCGACACACCTAACACAGTAGCCACTGCCGTCACACTTACTCCACATAACTGCGCACCAACAATTTGCCCTCTTTGAAACTCTGAGAGGTCTCCCATTTTACACTACCTCCGTCTGCTGCAGCCACTGGACACTGCTGTTCCACTGCGCCTGACGTAGTATGGAGACCGACCTAACACACCACCAGCAGCGGTCCGGCGCTGCGGGCGCCACGACACCACTGCCAACCCATATATCTGACGTGTTGCCAACCTCAGGTGTTTCCATTTTTCTGATCACCATCTGTATAAAATAAGAAAAAGTTTCGTCTTCTGGGAAACGATTGCCCTCCCCCTGGATCCACCCCTGTCTTATATGAATTTCGCACTTTTTATTATTACATTAGTATACAATTGAATAAAACATGTACTTCTAAAAACCCAGACGAGGGGACAATTGCCTCTTGCTGTCCTCTTCAAATGACACCTGTGCACAGGAAGGACTAAGATCAAGCTTCCCAACGTCTCTAACTCTGTAGATGTCCAGCAGACTGCGGTACCCAGACAGTCAAGTGACAGTGTCGTTGAAAAGGGTTGTATGAGCAGGATATTTAACTCACATCAACCTAATATCTAAATTCAATCATAACAAATACAATCAAATTTATATTTTCTGTAATTATAAATTGGTTGTTGCAGAATTTTCCTAGCTATATTTCACATTTGCGCAGCTGGGATCAGTGGGTAATTTACCTCTCCTAAAGGAAAGATAGCGGTGGGGAATGACATATAGGCCTAATGTGAAGCTTGATCTCGCATGACGGTCTGTACATCCGCTAACTGCATCGAATTCAAGCCTCGGAAGGAGTTTAGAGTCCTTTTTAATAGTAGTTTCATTCTTCATAACCACGCATTACACAACTCAAGTCACACGAACTCAAAGAACTCATGGTTATGCAATTTTTATGTACACTTTCCACTAATATATACTATATATTTAACTAGTGAATTGCCTCAAGAGAAAAGTTTATCTCTATGTGTATTTACCTTTAATAAAAGAAAGAGTCGATATACGTATATATGTTGAAGCGGAGACAGGATAAAATAAATAGAAAGAGAAAGAAAGAAACAAAACAGAAGACATTTTCAAATAAACTCGTTTCTTGACAATTCTTTTTGTATGTCGAACAATAGACTTTTATTTCTTTAGTAGTTTTCTTCTTATTTGTGTTTTCACCATCTAAACTTCGAACGGAATGGACTGTTTGCTGAGGCGATTGTTATTTTCATGTTTACCACGAACCACTGTATGTTCTCCATTGAGATCTCTCTGTCCAATCTTCTTTTCCCTGAATTCTTTTTTTTTTCTATGTCGGTATTTTTGTGGTTGCCTTTTTAGACGCCTACCAACTGTTTACGTGGCAAATACGATAACAGATAAAATTAAAGGGATTAAATGTTTAGTCCGTTATTCGTTGTTTCATTTTTTATTTAGTACAAATTCTAGTAGACATACGAGAACAACAGTTCAATTAAATCCACTAATCCACCAGAAACGATCGCATTCTCTTTAAATTATACATATATATACAAAAAAAGTTTTTAAAAATTTGCATATCCGCTCTTATATTAATTATATTTTAAAACTTTTTTTTAAAAAATACAGGGTGTCCGAGAAGTTACAGTACTGCCGTGTCGTGACAAAACGCTGTAACTTTGGCGAAGAAGTTTTGCGAAAATGAGCCTTAAAGTTTTCATCCGAAAATGTGATCTGTATCGTGTAGAACCAGTGTAACTAGGCAATAATGGTCAACCAATCAATTTTCACCAAATTTAATCACACAACATGCATTTACGTAACATTACATGTAACCACGTGTTTCCAAAGTCAAGATACACTATTTCTACACGATACAGATCACATTTTCGGATGAAAACTTTAAGGCTCATTTTCGCAAAACTTCTTCGCCAAAGTTACAGCGTTTTGTCACGACACGGCAGAGTACTACTAGATAAGGGATATCACAGAGACCAATATCTGTGTGATATAAGTTTATTCATTTAGTATACATTATAGTTGAGTACTTACGTCCGTATACAAATTATGTATCCAGTGCATACAGATGCATTGGATGTATTTATTCTATCGGGCTGTGCACACACACAGATGTATGCGTCTGTATGTCCTTCTTAATACGTTGGGGAGCATCTGAGTAGCTATCGTTCTCCAGGTGGACCGTTGCCAAAGCAATCTCTAAGCACAGTCATTATCCTTGACATTGCTTGGCCTGTGTGTGATCATTCCTACACTCATACTTGTGCAACTACCGTTTAACCATATGATTGCGGCCGTCAGCCTGGAGCACACAAACAAGAAACTATCCTGTTTCAGTGTTACTAATTTAGGGAGGAAAGTCACTAAATCTAGGGGAATTCGACTTCCAGCATAACGACAAATAATATATTTTTTTCTATTAGCGTCTTTTTTGATGACTTTTAAATGACGATTTGGTGAATCACTTAAGAATTTAGCGACTTTTATGCTCCAAACAACTTGTCCTAAATTAAGCTCTAATAGTTCGAAGCAGTTTTGATATGTTTATTTAACTTTGGTTTATTTGAATCAGCGCCAGCTTCGATGAGTTCTGCAAGTATATAGCGTGAAATCCGTTGTGTATGCTACCAAGATCAGGGACATCAACCACCTTCAATGCCGGATTATCTACGCGTATGCCAATATTCCTGAGGACATGATGGGCAGGGTAATGGATGACTGCCAACAGCGAGGACATTTAACGATTGCTCAGGATGGACGGCGCATTGAACTGTTGCTGTAACATTGGTCAGTGGGCCGCACATTGCCCGTAGTCTTATCTCCAGGTAAGTGCAAAAAATCGGTTAGAACTTTGCAACGCTTGAATGCGAATGGAGATAAGGCGGTCAGATGTTGGTATGGGTACATCCAACATTCTACCTGGTTCTGACAGTTCAGTTACACCGCGAACAAACCGCGTAAGGACAAAGTGAACATGGGACCACCACAGCGCGTCATAAGGGCCTGTATGCTGTACGAGTTCAAATTGGAGTCAAACGCCACTGCAGCGGGGCGAAAGATATGCCAGGCCTTTGGTGCGGGTGTCGTGACTACGGAGACAGTGCAGCGGTGATTTACCAAGCTTAAGCACGGTGACGAAACACTCGAAGACGCATCACATGCCGGAAAACCAACACATGTCCAAAATGAAGATCTTCAAGCAGCAATTGAGGCGAACACTGGCCAGGCATACTGGGACTACAATTCAGTGTGAGTGGAGAAAGCATTCGGCAGCACCTCCATCAACTTGTGAAGCATTACAAGTTGGGTCGATGGGTCCCACATGATTTGACTTCAGGCTAGAAGACAATGTGAGAAGACACCTGTGTTTCTTTGCTGTTTCGTCTAAGAAAGGGGTTATTTCTGGACAGACTGTTGACATGTGATGAGAAGTGGGTCCTGAATGAAGCTGCATGGCCCCGTCATCATTGGTTAGCATCCCATGAACCGGTTCCAAAACAGCCGAAACCAGCAGTGCACTAGAATAGGTCCTCGTGCGTGTTTGGTGGACTGCTCGCGGCATTGTGCATCGGGAACTGCTACCAGCTGCTCAGAACATTAACGCAACTGTGTACTCTCAGCAGTTGAGCCGTCTTTAAGAAAAACTCAAAACTCTAGAGCCAGCACTTCTGAATCGCAAAGGGGTCCTCCTGTTACATGACAATGCTAAACCGCACATGGCTAGGATTAACCGGGACACCATTCTACGCCATGGATGGGAAATACTATTGCATTTACCATACTGCCCGGACATTGCACCATTGAATTATCACCTATTCCATTCCTTCTACAATCACTTTAGAGGACACCAGTTCAAATCCCTAGTAGAGGTGCAAAATTCACTTGATACCTTCTTCGCTTCAGGCCCACCAAGTTTTACCGCGATAGAATCCATGGCCTTCCAGAACGTTGGCAGAAGGTCGTCGATGCTGATGTGAACTATTTTTGATCTTCTAGGTACATCTTAGGTGACATAGCGATGTTCGAAGGTAGTAGGTAAAAAGCAAGAGAACTTTCTTGGATACCTTTATAGAAGACCACAGAACAATAGCAAAGAACAAGTGTGAGATACGAGAATGATCCAGAAAATAAGACCGTTTAGTTATACAAAATGAAAAAACATATTTAAAAAATGAAATCTATCACATACCTGAAGCTTCTCTCACTTCTCTACATAATAACTACCTTCATTTAAACATTTACCTTATCTTTTCACCAGCTTCACAATTCCCATGTTATATCCTTCTGCCACTAGTTCATGAAGCCAGGTAGTCACTGCATCCAAACAAAAGACCGCTCGCGGATTTCAGCCGCGCAGCTCACACCTCTTTTCAGGGTCATTTGACTTCCGTAACAGCTGTGCTCATAATACTGTGAGTGGGGGTTGTAAGAAGTCGCCCTGTTAAGGAATGTTATTCGATTTCTGAACGCCACTGGTGATGAGACCTGGGTGTCTCGCTTCACCGCAGAGAGCAAGAGGTAATCACTTGAATGCTATTATCTCTCATTACCCAGAAAAGATAATGGCAACCATCTTTTGAGATTGTGAAGGTGTTCTTTTGGTGGATTTCATGCCAAAAGGTACTACGATCAATGCAAATTGTTATTGTGAGACTCTAAGAAAACTACAGTGAGTCATGCAAAGCGACAATGCCCGACCTCACACTGCCGCTGCAGCTAAAGAATTGCTGGGTCAAATCGGATGGGGAATTTTTGATCATCTACCTTATACTGCAAACCTTGCTTCCAGTGATTTCCACCTTTTCTCTAAGCTAAAAGAGTTTCTGGGCGGTAAACGTTTTGGAAATGCTGAAGAGGTGGAGAATGCAGTGACCATGTGGCTTAATAAACTTGCGGCAGAAGTATAACATGGGAATTCTGAAACTCTTCAATAGATACGATAAATGTTTAAATGAAAGTGGTGATCATGTAGAGGGAAGCTTCAAGTATTAACATTTTTTTTCAATAAATATTGTTTTTCATTCTGTGTAAATAAGCGGTCTTTATTTCTTGATGACCCTCGTAATATGAAACCTGAAAAATGGATTTTAACGTCGTAACATCATAAAGTTAATCTTTGAAACTTAAATGGGCTCTCTTTTGCTGTGCACCCTGTGGAATTGTTAGTTATGCCTCCGTTCAAAATTTTACGTTTGCTTGTTATTTAAAACTTCTACCAATTGTATTTTGTTCAAACAATCATATTATTACATTTAATAATTGTTAATCTTCAATAGTAATAATTGAATTAGTTACCTTGACATTTAAAAAAAATTTTTAACAAAGAGAGCTACGTCTAAAAAGGTAAGCTCTGGTTATATTATTTATATTTAAATTTTGCTCATGATAATATATCTATTTTCAAAATCTTACATTGCTTAACACTAGGAGCATCATAATCTTGCTTATACTAGAAGCATCAAAGGGGTCATTTTGACCCCGACGTAAATATACACACATTAAACAGTATTACTCTTTACTTCTTGTATACTTTTGGTGTTATTGTTGGGTTTTTATTATTTATAAATTAAAATATCATTATTTTCTTTCTTTATTTTACATTTGTTATTGTTCTTAGCGAATAATTTAAATATTGTATGTTTTGTAATCTATAAAGTTACTTAAAATGAAGTTACATAATATAGCAAATATAATTAACACTACTTATTGATTCTGTAAAATTTATAAGTTTCCCTTCAAATGTCATGAACAATAGGAATTAAAATAAAATATAATAACATAATGAATTAGAACATGAACTTCTTTACAAGTAGGGATGTAGATGTGAACATTATAAAACATGTCTACTCATCGCATTTTGAACATACAGCGTACTTTTTGGTTATCTTTGTACAGGATCCACAGACGTGCTTATTACAGTGGAATCATTGAACTTATGTCTCGTTTTCATTGCACTCAGCAACTTGATATCTCTTCCGCTTAGTTGTTTGAAGCAATCCAGGTACAAACTGTTTGGTACGATTACCGTCTTCATTTAGTGTCTTCACTTCCGAACCCAGTTCCTCTCCTAATGCCAAAATAAATTGATGACGAGTGTCTTTTTCCTCGTTACCAGCTTGTAGAGGACGAAATCATTTGTAGCTGCCAAATCAAGGATGTTATAGAAAATGTGTACTGGCCATCTTCTATTTGATGCTTTCACGGAGTATTTTCGTGGCATCTGGTGAATTACATCAACTCCAACTCCAGGCTTTTTTTTCTTATGGCTGATATCGATGTCAACATAAGAGTAAAAGCTACTCAAAAGAAGGACATTTTTGTTCTTCTTACAATGATAGGTCGTGAGCGTGATATCATCTACAGTCTTCAGTACAGTTGTACTGTATAGACCCTTTCTCTTGACTTTTTTTTACTGAATCTCGAACTTCTTTCCTGTTGTTACGGATAGTTCCTACCAAACTGATATTATTTTTCTTGAGATCACGAGCGAGACGTAGGGATGTGTAAAAGTTGTCACATGTGACATTCAATCCGGACTCTGCGAAAGGTCACACAAGCTTCTGTAGAACAAATTCACCAAGCTGTGTGTCTGCTGGTCGTTCGTCATCCCTTCCTGAATATGCGAAGCCATTTATTATGTATTTGTGTTCCACTTCCACTAGCATCCAGAATTTTACGCGATATTTGTCTGGTTTGTTGCCCATGAACTGTATGAATTTCCTATCTGTTGAGCGTATGTTCTCCCAAATGTAGGTATACACCCCTGCATTGATCAAGGATAACATTCTAGTTTATGGGTTTATTTACTTCGGCTCTTCCCGAGCTTAAAATGTAAGTAAAAACACATTAAGAACAAATAAAGAAACTGTCTTCCTGGTGGATAACAATAAGAAATTATATAAAATGTAGTACGGTATTGTATACCTACTTTTGGACCACCTTGTATACTATTTTAAAAGTAGCCAATATTAAAATATCCTTAATTATTTATTGGTATTAGTAGAAGTAGATGATAATTTCTTTCCGTATAATTGAAGACTATTAAAAATATTTTATAGAGTTGATGGGGTAATAAATTTCGTAATATATCAATTCTGGAAAAGAATATAAAAGATGCTTACTTATGCAATTAAAAAAAAAAAACTCTCATATTCTCAACTATTGTGTGTGACCAAGGGCGCCCATCAGGGGGGCAAGGTGGGGCGCTTGCCCCCCTAAGAGAAAATCGTACTTGGGTATATCGAAAGCCCAATAGAACTTTTACATTAGTTATGGCAAAATTTGAACCTATATTTGAAACCTCGCTTATATTTGCCCCCCCTTGGAAACCACAATATTGGCGCCCTTGTGTGTGACACGAAATTACCTTGAATTCTAAGTGGTCCTTCGTTCATAGTTTGACGAACGCTGATTTAAATGAGCACTGTTATTGGTATTTTATATCTCCCGTTTATTTCGTACTTTCAAGAATTAATTCTTCAAATCTTAGAAAAACTGTTTTTAAAGAAGATAGCCATCTTCAAACACTAAGCACCAAGTAAACTCTATTAATGTACAATATACCGGTTTATATTCATGTATTGCATAAATAACCTTTTATTAATTTAAAACATCATTCAGCAAATTATGTCAACGTTGCCCTTAATTGGGGTCACTTTAAGGTTCCCGCGTCCTGTAGTATAAGCATAATATTCTGTTTTATATATAGATGTATACCGCCCGACAATTAAGTAACGAGACTGATTTTACTGTGACGAAACAGTGAAAGCAATCCGTAAACCAATATGTGTATTCGAAAGAGTAATCCCTTTTCTACAGTCTGACAACACCACATTGTTGCACGCAAAGCATCTTGGGAAATACGAAGCCTTTACCAGCAGTCTCTGAGAGGCTCTCGTCACGGTAGTACAGGGTGTCCAATATACAATGCAATCCGGAGTTTGGGATAGTAGAACTTTTGAACCTGAAGTGATACACGAATAATGGTTATACCAAAATGAAGCCTTGTTCATACATATATTTTTTAAACTAGGAACCAACGATTAAAGTACACTAGGAACAACACAGTGTTGCCAGATGTAATCGAAGGGGTAAATCAATTTTTTGGCAAAACATGTAAATTGACTCATAACTCATACGTATGGGTGTTCTGTCGTTAATTTTCAGTTTGTTTAGTTGGAGTAGCTTGGAAACTATGGAGCAGAAAAAAATTCATTTCTACCGATAACTAATCGGATAAAACCTCTGTAAGAGGGAACTAGGGAAATCATATTTTTCATAAATTAACACTCTGAATGGGCAACTTTGCTGATGTTTCAGTGCATCAAAAGGTGTATTAAGAATTTGTCTACATTATGCAATTCCTGAAAACAATGAAAAACAAACTTTGAAAATATCATGATAAAACGTTTACTTACATGCACCCTGCAGCACTGCTACTATCAGAAATTAGTTACCAGCTCTACAGCGGATGTTGGGAGTGTCCCCTGTTTCGATTCAAACACTCACTGGTCCATACGTTTCACCAGGTTGGCAGCAACTTTACGAAGATTAGAAGTGTTAATGTTCTCAATGGCACTGTGAATGTTCGTTTACAGGTCTTGAAAAGTTCGAGAATTGTTCTTGTATACTTCTTGCTTTAAGTAGCCCCATAGAAATCAATAGCAGTGTTGCCGGGTGCATGTAAGTAAAAAATTTATCACAATAATTTCAAAGTTTGTTTTTCATTGTTTTGAGGAATTGCATAATGTAGACAGATCCTTAACACACCTTTACCTTTTGATGCACTGAAATATCAGCAGGGTTGCTAATTCAGAGTGTTAATTTATGAAAACTACGATTTCCCTAGTTCCCCTTACAGATGCGTCATCCGATTAGTTATCGGTGGACATGAAAAATTCTTTTTTCTGCTCCATAGTTTCCAAGCTACTCCAACTAACGACAGAACATTCATACGTATGAGTTATAAGTCAATTTACAAGTTTTGCAAATATATATATATATATATATATATATATATATATATATATATATATATATATATATATATATATATATATATATATATATATATATACCTTCGGTTACATCTGGCAACACTGTGTTGTTCCTAGTGTACTTCAATCTTTGCTTCCTAGTTTAAAAATATATGCATGAACAAGGCTTCCACTATCCCAAACTCCGGGTTGATGGACCCCTGTATTGGACACCCGGTAGCATGGAGCAGAAAGCGAATATCAAATTTTGTGTTAAACTGGGTAATAGTGCCACAGAGACTATTGATTTGGTGCGGAGAATGTATAATGATACGTGTATGTCTCGTATACAGGCTGTAGATGGTGTGTGTGTGAAATTAATTGAAGCTGAATCTCAGCTGGGTCGTCCAATGTCTGTTAGCAACGAAGAACTCATCGCAAAGGTCCGCGAACGGAATACTGTGAAAGAATATCGTTGCGTCACTGTGGGAAAGATGGCAGATGAGCATGGTGCTAAGAAAAAGACAATTCGTAAGATCTTACTTAGTGTAACATTTGGGCAAGATCAAGTCGCGGTTTGTGCGACACTCATTGTCCGAGGAACAAAAACAAGAGCGCAAGGCCGATGCCCATGACATCCTGGCAATGGCTCATAGGAATGACAATTTCCTACTTTCCATTGTTGCGGAGGACAATGTTGGCGTTATCGTTATGATCCAGCTACTAAACGTCAGAGTGCCGAATGGAAGTCCCCAGGATCTCCAAAAAGCAAGAAACTTTGACTTCAGAAGTCAAAAGTGAAAACAATGCTCCTGTTTTTCTACAACAGTAAGGGTATTATTCATAGTGAATTTGTACCAGAAGGTCACACAGTGAATGCCCAGTTTTATTTAAGTATTTTGGAGAGTTTCATAGGAGAATTAGTAGTGTTCGGCCTGAATATTCAGCCCCAGGTAGCTAGATCCTTATCTATGACAATGCACCCGCTTACCGAGCAGTGCTTGTTCAGGAATATTTGGCCAAAAAAAGAAGTGTGTGCGCTACAGTACTTCCGTAGTCTCCAGATAAGTCCCCCTACGACTATTTTCTGTTTCCTTAACTGAAGTCACCATTAACAGAATTACTTTTTCACAATGGAGTCAATCCATGAAAAGTATTCGTGAAAAAATAAAAATTGCCGTTAGACCTTTTCAAAAAAAATCCAATATTTTCACGAATGTTTATTCTACAATTAATTATTTTTCACAACATCCCATGGCGACGCAACGGCTGCCGCCATTTTTTTTCGATTTTACGCGTTTACGTTGTTTTGAATATCTCAGCATGTGTTTGTCCTCTCTTAACATCTCTTAACATTTTTGCCTAAAATCATTTGAAGGGGGTGAAATCAGGGCCTACAATAGCAACATTTTTGGACATTGCAAATATGTTTGGGAAGAGGAAACAACTGACGTAGAGGTCTGAATTTGTGTGTGCATGTAGTTTGGGGTCATAAGTTAATACACAAAAATTTACAGGCTTGTAGCTGCTTTCAAAGGCCTGGAAAAAATCGTAAATTTTGGGAATTATGCCAATTTGGCATATTTCACTGTCCAATATCTCCAATAGGCCTGGATAAAAAAATCTGGAATTTTGGGAATAGATAGTCCTTTAGTATACTATAACAGACAACAAAGCGCGTTTTGTGCTTTTGAGCAGAAGGGTGTCAAAGTACTATGTAATGACATACTCTAGGAGGTGTTTTGTTCATAAAATCTTTTTTGGGCATTGAAAACATGTTTGGGAAGAGGAAACAATTTACGTAGAGGTCTGAATTTGTGAGTACATGCAGTCCGGGGTCATAAGTTAATACACAAAAATTTACAAGCCTGTAGCTGCTCCCAAAGGCCTAAGAAAAATCGTAAAGGGTGCATTTTGACTTTCGTCGCCTTCTGCTGATAGCGGCATTGTTCACCAGTGCTGCTGTGGGTCTGATAAGACAGTGTTACAACTAGAGGAAAGAAACGAGCTTGAGAACCTTCACTGGACTAACCATTCACCCTACTTTATTTTTCTTCAGAACAACAAATTTCCAGTAGATTTTATGAACAAAACACCTCCTAGAGTATGACATCATTACTTAGTACTTTGACCCCCTTCTACTCAAACGCACAAAACCTATTCCCAAAATTTCAGATTTTTGTATAAAGGCCCATGGGAGATATTGGACAGTGAAATATGCTAAATTGGCATAATTCCCCTACTTTACGATTTCTTTTCAGGCTTTTGGGAGAAGCTACAGGTCTGTAGATTTTTATGTATAAACTTATGATCCCGGACTATATGCACTCACAAATTTAGACCTGTAGGTAAATTGTTTTCTCTTCCCAAACATGTTTTCAATGTCCAAAAAAGATTTTATGAACAAAACACCTCCTAGAGTATGACGTCATTGCTTAATACTTTGACCCTCTTTTGTTCAAAAGTACAAAACGCGCTTTGTTGTGTGTTATGGTATACTAAAGGACTAACTATTCCCCAAATTTTAGATTTTCTATCCAGGCCCATTCGAGATATTGGACAATGAAATATGCCAAATTGGCATAATTTCCCAACTTTACGATTTTTCCAGGCCTTTGGAGCAGCTACAGGTCTGTAAAGTTTTGTGTATTAACTTATGACCCCGGGCTACATGCACACACAAATTCAGACCTCTACGTCAGTTGTTTCTTCTTCCCAAACACGTTTTCAATGTCCAAAAATGTTGCTACTGCAAACCCTGATTTGACCCCGTTCAATTGGTTTCAGGCAAAAATGTTAAGAGATCAAAGTTTTAGCTTTGCAGGAGTTACAGACGTCCAGCAATTTTCAATTTGTTAGGACAAATGCATGCTGAGATATTCAAAACAACGTAAACGCGTAAAATCGAAAAAAAAAAAAATCAAAATGGCACCAGCCTCTGTGTCGCCATGGGATGGTGTAAAAAATAATTAATTGTGGTTTTGAAGTACCCTGATATAGGATAAACATTCATGAAAAAAATTAGATTTTTTTTTTTTTTTTTTGAGATGGTCGAGCGGCACATGCTTGGTCACTTAGAATGGATTGACTCAATGTTGAAAACGTTCAAGTGGCTGTGACAACGGCAGTACGAAACATACTAGAAATTGTGTTTCAGAGGTCGTTCTACTTCTTAGGTGATCGCGCCACTCGCTGCATTGACGCAGGAGGGATGTACTTTGAATAATAAAAAAAGTATTATTACATTGTCTTTGTTTGTTTGGTCATAATAAAATCAATCTCATTCGTCGGATGGTATATATAAGAACATTGGTCACTGTGTAATTAGGTCCATGTTAATTGCCCACGAGACGAGAAATTTCAAATTCGAGACGAGACTTAGAAGAATTACAAATCTCACCTCGTTTCCGAGACGAAACGACGAATTTCTTTAGTCTTCTGGGCAACACTAGTTTCTCCAAAACTTAGATATCAAACACGGTTTTAGTGTTACGTGACTCATTATGTAGAAAGAACAAATCGATAAAGTGAAATGAAAACAAAGTAAATGAAATCTTTAAGTTTTACGTCCCACGGTTATGCCGGTTAGGCTAAAGGAGACAATGATGATGAGAAATGAGTGAAATGAAGAAAGTGGGAAGAAATGGGAGAATCCCGAGAAAACCCACGAGCACGGTGTTTGTCCACCACAAAGTCCACATGGCGTGAGCTGGGATCGAACCAGGGACCCCAAGCACCGGAGGTGAACGCTCTACCACTAAGCCACTGCGCTCCCAATAAATTGATAAAGTGAATGTTCGAAGAGCATTTATCAATACTTTAAGATATGCTAGCCATAATACACTATATTCTAGTACTAAGTATTGTTTGAATTATATCATATCTTTCGTAAACCTCTCGTGGTACTGAAGTATTCTAACAACTTCTACATCAAACTAAGAAAATAATCAAGGCGTATATTTTGTACATAAATTTTCAAAACAAGAGTTTTTTTCTGTAATGATGTGCCCCGAGCACCAAAGAGAATAAACACAAAACTTCTGAGACTAGCCAGACATATACTTAAAAAAATAAAAAGGAAGCGACTTCAACCTTAATTATACTGAGGCTTTGTACAAACTCAAGAACAGAAGGTATGAAAAACATGGAATTTTCTTGATGTATCTTTTCTCAAAATTTCTTCGTCATTCCTGTTTCAGCAGATACAATTAGAAAAAAAATACACTCGCACTAAGCAAGGACACTGGAAACAAAAAAAAGACGGGGGCCGCGATGGCTCAGTGGTAGAACGTTCACCTCTGGTGCCAGGGGTCTCGGGCTTAAACCCTGCTCCCGCCAAGTGAACCTTGTGGTGGACAAACACCGTGTGCGTGGGTTTTCTCGGGGTTCTCCCGTTTCCTCCCACATTCTTCATTCCACCATTTCATTCATTACTCATCATCACCGTCTCCTTTAGCCTAACCGGCATAATCGTGGGACGTAAAACTCAAAAATTTCATTTCATTTCCTTTTCACAAAAAAAAAAAGACTACACAAATGAATTTATAAATATATAGAAATTAGTTATGTTGAATGGGGATAACTGAAATCCCAAACTCAACTTGATATCCCAAGTTGAACTTACCACCTAATATACACTATAAGAAAAATATCTAATTAATTGTGGGATCTGCAAGAAAGTTCTGGATCCGTCTCTTATTTATTATTATTATTATTATTATTATTATTATTATTATTATTATTATTATTATTATTATTATTATTATTATTATTATTATTATTATTATTATTACAACAGATCCATTTTTCTGAAACAATAACAGGAATATTTAACTATCGAGCGGGCTCGATTACGCATTAAGTGAGAAACAAGTGATTTTTCAGTATCGCCTGTGTTGTCACTTCCCAATATCAGTTGTAATTTTTCAAAGAAATATGTAGATAATTAACACATACAAGAAACAATAATGAGAGTTACACTACTCGGAACTAGAGGATGGGACTTCTGGATATCCAAAGCCCTATTAACCTTGGAATACCGGCTTTGTTGAACAGTATAGGAAATCTGGAACTCCGATTTCCTTTAGACAAGGATGAAGAACAAAGTATCTGGGATAAATTTTTAATTGTGCTTTTTATACTAATTTGAGGATGTTTATTCTAATAAAACTATCTGTAAACATGTCACAGTGACGAGAAAATTACGTGTGTCACGAGAAAATTATCTGAAAAGTTAGGATATAATATCTATAGTTTATTTAATATTCCAAATTTTCTATGAGTTCTATTGGACGTGTATGTCCGAAAATAGTTCTGTTGGATTCACTGTCCTTAAATCAGTATAAGAAGTGCAATTACGTATAACACGCGCGGGTACTTTTACTAATAGCATAAGCGATATTTCAAAGATTCCCACTTTGAGGTTATTTTTCCCGTGACCTCATGGACTGGTATATTTTAAGATGATTTCATTAGCTTCAACAAAAACTCAATTGGAAATGTATCCCCAGCGTGGGCACTTTTTATTTAATGACATAAAACTAAGGAATTAAAATTTTAAAATAGTACGGTATTGGAAAAATATTTGATTTAATTAAAAGAGTATTGCCAGATACATAAAAGAACGGATAAAATTAAAATTAACTTCAAGATTAATTGCTTATAATTAACAATGGCAATTTTTTCATATTATGCAATGAGAATTGTCTTGAGTTGTAAAATTTAATGTAAGATATAATGTATAAAATTAAAGGCATGCGAAAATTAATAAATTATTTATGAAAAGTCACTATTTCCAAACGAAACAGTGAACCACCCCTAAAGATCTTGAAAATAAACAAAAGTGTTTCTGCCGAATATCCATTTCACGTTTTTATGAGAAAAAAAATTAACGATTAATTCTTGTAATTGTTACAAGTTTGTTTTCTATCATCATCAATCATAAATTTTCTCTTGCAAAATTTGGTAAGTTATCAAATAATAAATAAATTAACCGGTTAACTTAATCGTTAATTGCTCAACGCATAATTCACAAAAGCCTGGTTATTCGATATCGTGACAAGGAAGAAAGGTTATGTAGGTGTTGCTTTTGTAGAAACAACTCTGGAAACACATTGGACAAATTAGACAGTGCGACACCTACCTTAGGGAGCTCATCCATAAATTTACACTTAATTAAATTATATCCAAAGTTTGAGTCGAACGACCAATTATACGAAATACAAGTGTAATATACAATTAATAAGTTGGTTAAAAATATAATAACACGTGTATTTATAGTATTATGCTCATATTTACAATATATTAATAACAAAAATGTATGAAGTCATGTTTAATAATAAATATTTTCATTTCATTTTTATACAGGCCGTGAAGAAACTTCTCAATTAAAAATATAACATCATTCGGCCCTGACTTCTAAATTTTCTGTTTCTCTCGTGGGAGAGGATAGGGGACGGCTAAGGGCCGGAGGAGGTCGTCCCCGAAAACAAGTTACTAACACGAATAAGAAGATGAACATGGATCAAGATGAACCTAGCATCAATCAAGTCCACAATTCTAACAGATAAGATCATTCGGACTTGACTTCTAAATTTTCTGTTTCTCTCGTGGGAGAGGATAGGGGACGGCTAAGGGGCGGAGGAGGCCGTCCCCGAAAACAAATTACTAACACGAATAAGAAGATGAACATGGATCAAGATGAACCTAGCATCAATCAAGTCCACAATTCTAACAGATAAGATCATTCGGACTTGACTTCTAAATTTGCTGTTTCTCTCGTGGGAGAGGATAGGGGACGGCTAAGGGGCGGAGGAGGCCGTCCCCGAAAACAAGTTACTAACACGAATAAGAAGATGAACATGGATCAAGATGAACCTAGCATCAATCAAGTCCACAATTCTAACAGATAAGATCATTCGGACTTGACTTCTAAATTTGCTGTTTCTCTCGTGGGAGAGGATAGGGGACGGCTAAGGGGCGGAGGAGGTCGTCCCCGAAAACAAGTTACTAACACGAATAAGAAGATAAACATGGATCAAGATGAACCTAGCATCAATCAAGTCCACAATTCTAACAGATAAGATCATTCGGACTTGACTTCTAAATTTTCTGTTTCTCTCGTGGGAGAGGATAGGGGACGGCTAAGGGGCGGAGGAGGTCGTCCCCGAAAACAAGTTACTAACACGAATAAGAAGATGAACATGGATCAAGATGAACCTAGCATCAATCAAGTCCACAATTCTAACAGATAAGATCATTCGGACTTGACTTCTAAATTTTCTGTTTCTCTCGTCGGAGAGGATAGGGGACGGCTAAGGGGCGGAGGAGGCCGTCCCCGAAAACAAGTTACTAACACGAATAAGAAGATGAACATGGATCAAGATGAACCTAGCATCAATCAAGTCCACAATTCTAACAGATAAGATCATTCGGACTTGACTTCTAAATTTTCTGTTTCTCTCGTGGGAGAGGATAGGGGACGGCTAAGGGGCGGAGGAGGTCGTCCCCGAAAACAAGTTACTAACACGAATAAGAAGATGAACATGGATCAAGATGAACCTAGCATCAATCAAGTCCACAATTCTAACAGATAAGATCATTCGGACTTGACTTCTAAATTTTCTGTTTCTCTCGTGGGAGAGGATAGGGGACGGCTAAGGGGCGGAGGAGGCCGTCCCCGAAAACAAGTTACTAACACGAATAAGAAGATGAACATGGATCAAGATGAACCTAGCATCAATCAAGTCCACAATTCTAACAGATAAGATCATTCGGACTTGACTTCTAAATTTGCTGTTTCTCTCGTGGGAGAGGATAGGGGACGGCTAAGGGCCGGAGGAGGTCGTCCCCGAAAACAAGTTACTAACACGAATAAGAAGATGAACATGGATCAAGATGAACCTAGCATCAATCAAGTCCACAATTCTAACAGATAAGATCATTCGGACTTGACTTCTAAATTTGCTGTTTCTCTCGTGGGAGAGGATAGGGGACGGCTAAGGGGCGGAGGAGGCCGTCCCCGAAAACAAGTTACTAACACGAATAAGAAGATGAACATGGATCAAGATGAACCTAGCATCAATCAAGTCCACAATTCTAACAGATAAGATCATTAGGACTTGACTTCTAAATTTTCTGTTTCTCTCGTGGGAGAGGATAGGGGACGGCTAAGGGGCGGAGGAGGTCGTCCCCGAAAACAAGTTACTAACACAAATAAGAAGATGAACATGGATCAAGATGAACCTAGCATCAATCAAGTCCACAATTCTAACAGATAAGATCATTCGGACTTGACTTCTAAATTTTCTGTTTCTCTCGTGGGAGAGGATAGGGGACGGCTAAGGGGCGGAGGAGGCCGTCCCCGAAAACAAGTTACTAACACGAATAAGAAGATGAACATGGATCAAGATGAACCTAGCATCAATCAAGTCCACAATTCTAACAGATAAGATCATTCGGACTTGACTTCTAAATTTGCTGTTTCTCTCGTGGGAGAGGATAGGGGACGGCTAAGGGGCGGAGGAGGTCGTCCCCGAAAACAAGTTACTAACACGAATAAGAAGATGAACATGGATCAAGATGAACCTAGCATCAATCAAGTCCACAATTCTAACAGATAAGATCATTCGGACTTGACTTCTAAATTTGCTGTTTCTCTCGTGGGAGAGGATAGGGGACGGCTAAGAGGAGGAGGAGGCCGTCCCCGAAAACAAATTATTAACACCAGTAAGAAGATGAATATAGAGCAAGATGAAGCTAGCATCAATCAAGTCAACAATTCTAACATATAACATCATTTGGCCGCCGACTTCTAAATTTTCTATTTCTCTCGTGGGAGAGGATAGGGGACGGCTAAGGGGCGGAGGAGGCCGTCCCCAAAAACAAATTATTAATACCAGTAAGAAGATAAATATGGAGCAAGATGAAGCTAGCATCAATCAAGTCAACAATTCTAACATATAACATCATTTGGCCGCCGACTTCTAAATTTTCTATTTCTCTCGTGGGAGAGGATAGGGGACGGCTAAGGGGCGGAGGAGGCCGTCCCCAAAAACAAATTATTAATACCAGTAAGAAGATAAATATGGAGCAAGATGAAGCTAGCATCAATCAAGTCAACAATTCTAACATATAACATCATTTGGCCGCCGACTTCTAAATTTTCTATTTCTCTCGTGGGAGAGGATAGGGGACGGCTAAGGGGCGGAGGAGGCCGTCCCCAAAAACAAATTATTAATACCAGTAAGAAGATAAATATGGAGCAAGATGAAGCTAGCATCAATCAAGTCAACAATTCTAACATATAACATCATTTGGCCGCCGACTTCTAAATTTTCTATTTCTCTCGTGGGAGAGGATAGGGGACGGCTAAGGGGCGGAGGAGGCCGTCCCCAAAAACAAATTATTAATACCAGTAAGAAGATAAATATGGAGCAAGATGAAGCTAGCATCAATCAAGTCAACAATTCTAACATATAACATCATTTGGCCCTCGACTTCTAAATTTTCTGTTTCTCTCATGGGAGCGGATAGGGGACGGCTAAGGGGCGGAGGAGGCCGTCCCCAAAAACAAATTATTAATACCAGTAAGAAGATAAATATGGAGCAAGATAAACCTAGCAACAATCAAGTCCATAATTCTAACAGATAAGATCATTCGGACTTGACTTCTAAATTTGCTGTTTCTCTCGTGGGAGAGGATAGGGGACGGCTAAGGGGCGGAGGAGGCCGTCCCCGAAAACAAGTTACTAACACGAATAAGAAGATGAACATGGATCAAGATGAACCTAGCATCAATCAAGTCCACAATTCTAACAGATAAGATCATTCGGACTTGACTTCTAAATTTTCTGTTTCTCTCGTGGGAGAGGATAGGGGACGGCTAAGGGGCGGAGGAGGTCGTCCCCGAAAACAAGTTACTAACACGAATAAGAAGATGAACATGGATCAAGATGAACCTAGCATCAATCAAGTCCACAATTCTAACAGATAAGATCATTCGGACTTGACTTCTAAATTTTCTGTTTCTCTCGTGGGAGAGGATAGGGGACGGCTAAGGGGCGGAGGAGGCCGTCCCCGAAAACAAGTTACTAACACGAATAAGAAGATGAACATGGATCAAGATGAACCTAGCATCAATCAAGTCCACAATTCTAACAGATAAGATCATTCGGACTTGACTTCTAAATTTGCTGTTTCTCTCGTGGGAGAGGATAGGGGACGGCTAAGGGCCGGAGGAGGTCGTCCCCGAAAACAAGTTACTAACACGAATAAGAAGATGAACATGGATCAAGATGAACCTAGCATCAATCAAGTCCACAATTCTAACAGATAAGATCATTCGGACTTGACTTCTAAATTTGCTGTTTCTCTCGTGGGAGAGGATAGGGGACGGCTAAGGGGCGGAGGAGGCCGTCCCCGAAAACAAGTTACTAACACGAATAAGAAGATGAACATGGATCAAGATGAACCTAGCATCAATCAAGTCCACAATTCTAACAGATAAGATCATTAGGACTTGACTTCTAAATTTTCTGTTTCTCTCGTGGGAGAGGATAGGGGACGGCTAAGGGGCGGAGGAGGTCGTCCCCGAAAACAAGTTACTAACACAAATAAGAAGATGAACATGGATCAAGATGAACCTAGCATCAATCAAGTCCACAATTCTAACAGATAAGATCATTCGGACTTGACTTCTAAATTTTCTGTTTCTCTCGTGGGAGAGGATAGGGGACGGCTAAGGGGCGGAGGAGGCCGTCCCCGAAAACAAGTTACTAACACGAATAAGAAGATGAACATGGATCAAGATGAACCTAGCATCAATCAAGTCCACAATTCTAACAGATAAGATCATTCGGACTTGACTTCTAAATTTGCTGTTTCTCTCGTGGGAGAGGATAGGGGACGGCTAAGGGGCGGAGGAGGTCGTCCCCGAAAACAAGTTACTAACACGAATAAGAAGATGAACATGGATCAAGATGAACCTAGCATCAATCAAGTCCACAATTCTAACAGATAAGATCATTCGGACTTGACTTCTAAATTTGCTGTTTCTCTCGTGGGAGAGGATAGGGGACGGCTAAGAGGAGGAGGAGGCCGTCCCCGAAAACAAATTATTAACACCAGTAAGAAGATGAATATAGAGCAAGATGAAGCTAGCATCAATCAAGTCAACAATTCTAACATATAACATCATTTGGCCGCCGACTTCTAAATTTTCTATTTCTCTCGTGGGAGAGGATAGGGGACGGCTAAGGGGCGGAGGAGGCCGTCCCCAAAAACAAATTATTAATACCAGTAAGAAGATAAATATGGAGCAAGATGAAGCTAGCATCAATCAAGTCAACAATTCTAACATATAACATCATTTGGCCGCCGACTTCTAAATTTTCTATTTCTCTCGTGGGAGAGGATAGGGGACGGCTAAGGGGCGGAGGAGGCCGTCCCCAAAAACAAATTATTAATACCAGTAAGAAGATAAATATGGAGCAAGATGAAGCTAGCATCAATCAAGTCAACAATTCTAACATATAACATCATTTGGCCGCCGACTTCTAAATTTTCTATTTCTCTCGTGGGAGAGGATAGGGGACGGCTAAGGGGCGGAGGAGGCCGTCCCCAAAAACAAATTATTAATACCAGTAAGAAGATAAATATGGAGCAAGATGAAGCTAGCATCAATCAAGTCAACAATTCTAACATATAACATCATTTGGCCGCCGACTTCTAAATTTTCTATTTCTCTCGTGGGAGAGGATAGGGGACGGCTAAGGGGCGGAGGAGGCCGTCCCCAAAAACAAATTATTAATACCAGTAAGAAGATAAATATGGAGCAAGATGAAGCTAGCATCAATCAAGTCAACAATTCTAACATATAACATCATTTGGCCGCCGACTTCTAAATTTTCTATTTCTCTCGTGGGAGAGGATAGGGGACGGCTAAGGGGCGGAGGAGGTCGTCCCCGTAAACAAGTTACTAACACGAATAAGAAGCTGAATATGGAGCAAGATGAACTTAGCAACAATCAAGTCCACAATTCTAACAGATAACATCATTTGGCCCTCGACTTCTAAATTTGCTGTTTCTCTCGTGGGAGAGGATAGAGGACGGCTAAGGGGCGGAGGAGGTCGTCCCCGAAAACAAGTTACTAACACGAATAAGAAGCTGAATATGGATCAAGATGAAGCTAGCAACAATCAAGTCCACAATTCTAACAGATAACATCATTTGGCCCTCGACTTCTAAATTTTCTGTTTCTCTCGTGGGAGAGGATAGGGGACGGCTAAGGGGCGGAGGAGGTCGTCCCCGTAAACAAGTTACTAACACGAATAAGAAGCTGAATATGGAGCAAGATGAACTTAGCAACAATCAAGTCCACAATTCTAACAGATAACATCATTTGGCCCTCGACTTCTAAATTTTCTGTTTCTCTCGTGGGAGAGGATAGGGGACGGCTAAGGGACGGAGGAGGTCGTCCCCGTAAACAAGTTACTAACACGAATAAGAAGCTGAATATGGAGCAAGATGAACTTAGCAACAATTAAGTCCACAATTCTAACAAATAACATCATTTGGACCCCGACTTCTAAATTTTCTGTTTCTCTCGTGGGAGAGGATAGGGGATGGCTAAGGGGCGGAGGAGGTCGTCCCCGTAAACAAGTTACTAACACGAATAAGAAGCTGAATATGGAGCAAGATGAACTTAGCAACAATTAAGTCCACAATTCTAACAAATAACATCATTTGGACCCCGACTTCTAAATTTTCTGTTTCTCTCGTGGGAGAGGATAGGGGACGGCTAAGGGGCGGAGGAGGCCGTCCCCAAAAACAAATTATTAATACCAGTAAGAAGATAAATATGGAGCCAGATGAAGTTAGCAACAATCAAGTCCACAATTCTAACAGATAACATCATTTGGCCGCCGACTTCTAAATTTTCGGTTTCTCTCGTGGGAGAGGATAGGGGACGGCTAAGGGGCGGAGGAGGTCGTTCCCGTAAACAAGTTACTAACACGAATAAGAAGCTGAATATGGAGCAAGATGAACTTAGCAACAATCAAGTCCACAATTCTAACAGATAACATCATTTGGCCCTCGACTTCTAAATTTTCTGTTTCTCTCATGGGAGCGGATAGGGGACGGCTAAGGGGCGGAGGAGGCCGTCCCCAAAAACAAATTATTAATACCAGTAAGAAGATAAATATGGAGCAAGATAAACCTAGCAACAATCAAGTCCATAATTCTAACAGATAACATCATTTGGCCCTCGACCTCTAAATTTTCTGTTTCTCTCGCGGGAGAGGATAGGGGACGGCTAAGGGGCGGAGGAGGTCGTCTCCGAAAACAAGTTACTAACACGAATAAGAAGATGAACATGGATCAAGATGAAGCTAGCAACAATCAAGTCCACAATTCTAACAGATAACATCATTTGGTCGCCGACTTCTAAATTTTGTGTTTCTCTCGTGGGAGAGGATAGGGGACGGCTAAGGGGCGCAGGAAGTGGTCCCCAAAAGCAGGTAACAGCAGTAACAGATTATGGACCAATGGGCGCAGGCAGTGGCGTATTTAGGGGGGGCTTCCGGGCTTAAGTCCCCCCCGAAATCTTACTTACTATAGTAAAGTATATGAAACATCTTGCAGAATTTTCACATTTTCAGGCAAAGCCCTCCCCGAAAGTTAGCAAAGCCCCCCCGAAAGAAAATCGTAAATACGCCACTGGGCGCAGGTAACCGTTCTTAAATACTGACTACTAATTCAATCTAATATATTGGAGACTCCAGAAAGATGAAGCCATAAATGAAGGCCTCAGTAGGAATTTATAACATGATCCAAAAGATGTCAAAGTCAGTGCTTATGAAGGAAACATTTGAATTACCCAAGGACAATGTATATGTACTCCAATAGAAATTCCTCGAAACTTTGAACTTAACTAATAATCTGAGTTTCCTTAACAATGGGATGAGGTAGTATGAAGAGGAGGAGAATATAGCGCTAGCATGTGTAATTTCTAATATCTTCATAAGTAAGAATGCTAACTTCATTTTGGTTTTTACTGGAGAGGATTTCAATCCTTCTTGCCATCCAGGGAATATCTACTATCGAATCAACTTGAACAGCTTAATAGAACATCTATCTCGAAAATAATAGTTGTTGTGCTATGATGTCTGGATAATGTTACTTTCCCTCTCAAGAATGTGCTACGGAACATTGATGAAAATTTTAATCTGTAAATAAAAGTTCCTTGTTTCAATATATGTGCTTAAAAATCAATGTTAAGTGTACTATTTCGAAATTTAGTCGATTGTTTCATATGATTTTTTTTCTTTTTCTTTCCTTCTGTCTTTTTTTTATTTGAAATATAGGCCTATATTAATTCATAGGATCTGACTGTTTATGCTTTCATTTAAGGCAAACGAATTTCATCCTTATAGACTAGATTTAAAATACTTTCATTTCACTCGTAGAAATGAAATATATAGGGTTATTTTGTGGAATATGGACAGTCCGATAATATGGGCAGAGCTAAGCTTTTCATAGTACCACTGGAAGAGGAATTAGGTAGAAACGAAACCTTGTAGTTGGGAACACTGTGTGGAGTATTGGCACAACGAAGAGAGAGCGTCGTGGTGTTCGGCTTCAAGTTCGTGGTATTTTGAAAGAAAAATGGGAGGCAATCTGCATATTTTCTATTGCATATTTTATTGTTTGTAAAATGTAAGGCATTGCAAATAAGAGATTCACGCGAAATAAACGTTTGGTTAGAAAAATCACCTTGGTGAGTGTAATCTGTGAACATTGCATCATAGTTATCCGAAATTGGAGGGAACTCGCACGATGGCTTCTTGCTGCAGTGTTGCAGCTTGCTAAATAATATCACTATGGGCAAAATGAGCATATACGTTTTGTATAAAACGGGCAGATGCATTGAACATAGGATAAGTACATTTTGGAGAAAATCGAATAAAAGAATTCGCATAGTTAAGAAGTTCTTCATCATGAAAGAATACAGGCATATTTGAAAATATATATTTCTGAAAAATTATAATTAAATTTACTAATTTATTTACTTAGCAGCATGCCACCAATAAATTCCATGTAACAGGAATTTGGCCGTTTAATCCACATGCAATTCCAGACAAGGCTTTCCTCGGAGAAGACGTGGAATGTGCTATTCAAGCAGAGTCTTCGGCAAGACGATCTACAAGCTCCAATGCAGAAACTTCACAACAACCTGATATAATTCCTGGTCCCTCCGACATGCAACGATGTCGCACAGGCTTACAGAGTCAACAGCAACACCTTCCTAGAACAACACTGCCTTTATCAAAACCATCTGCTACAGCCAACGCAGCGAGTACAACAGCAATTCATCGCAAGAAACCTTCACAACAACCTGATGAAACTACTGGTCCTTCCGGCATACAACGATGTAGCAAAGGCTTACAGAGGCAACAGCAACAACAGCTCCCTCCCACAACACTTTTTTCATCACGTTCGCCAGATTCGTCGGTAAGTTTGGTGAAGGACCAACAGCAAAGTCTACCAGACATTCTTCGTTCTATTTCTCCTGTTCCGAAGATAAAGCTCCCAGCCAGGAGAGTGAACTCTCGACGTCGATGCACCAGAGAACTGACTAGCGACGCGGAAATAAATGAATCAATTGTTAGAAAGAAAAAAAACGGGAAGAGAAGGCAAGTTTTCAGCCATCTAAACGAGGGAAGAAAGTAACAACTAGAAATAGTGTTTAATCGAAATGTCCTATTTGTGTCGTTGATTTTTATTCTGAACCACATGAAGAAAGGCGGGTTGAGTGTCAGATGTGTGCGGTGTGATATCACGAGTTGTGCGTTGTACCGGGTCTAGAGGTGATTTTATCTGCGTTAAATGTAAGATATAATACGTACAACGTTGCAGTGAAACAATGCTCATTAGAGAACAACTGTACGTGGTGTCTAATGTATCCAAATATGAGCGTAGTTTGAGATCGTGGCTTTGATCTCTCATTATTTTCATGTTTCGTAATTTAGTTTTCTTACTTTTTCATATTTTTTTTTTGCAATTTTTTCGTGAATAATGGATTAAAAATGAATTGGTTAAAAGAATTATTATTATTATAACCAAACAGTACGCCTGCCCATATTACACATATACTTCGGTTAATATGGGCATTTGAAGTAAGGTTAGTATTTAATATTTCCTCGCAATGCCCTTATATATTGGTGAACATAAAATCCATGAAAGGGTAAGTAAGGTATCATTCCATGTTTCTGTAACATTTCTTGTCATATTATCTATTGATGAATATAAGTAATATTACATTTTGTATTTTTCTGCCCATATTACCCAAAATTACCCTATAGTGTTAAATAGGGATTTTTATAATTTAATCATCATGAACCTTTTTTAGAATATAGATCTTATTATGAACAACAGCCAGAGCAGTTAGCAAAAATGGGTAGAAAGGGACGAAGCATATTTTACCATCCTCGTATAGTTTATGTTAAAATATTAAAATGCTAGTTTTATATGTTTGTGGACGTTTATATGTTTCTGGCCATTTTTTTAAACAATGATATCTCGGAAACCATAAGCTCTAGAAAGGTGCAATTTTCACTGATCGATTGCAAATTTTGTGTAGATTGTTTAGTTTTAATTGCATATTTTTAAAAATTTCCGTTCTTTTTTATTACATGTTTTAGGGGCACATTGGAAGTATTGAAATTTAAAAAACTAAAGCATGATATCCTACGAGTTATACATTTCAACACTACACATTTGTATACGGGGTTAGTATCTCTCTTCGGCGTTTGTTTCATGATAATGAAAAACGAAGTACAACCATTTCTCCTATCTAAGATGATTCTTTATCGTTTGGAGTGTTTTGCCCAATGAACACCATATACCACTAACATTATAATTAAATGTATGTATAATCTATTTGCTTATTACATAGTGCATGCAAAAAGAAAGAAAACACTGATAATACATGAATTAGAAACTCTAACCCAAGTAGGCTCAAATCTTGCAAACGTTGCGAGATATTGAAAAAATCATCTCTTGCCTATTTATATCAAGACGTCCTTCACTTGTGTCTATAAAAGAACATGTACAGACAGTGTGCAAATTAGATAATTTAGATGGGAGGAGGATAAAGTTAGGCCAACAGGACGCAGAGACTGAAGGTGCAATAATTCAAAATGAGACAATAAGGCGTGCCCCTCACATGCACACATATCTGTAATAAATAAGAGGTTTATTAACTCAATAATTCTAACGACAATAACTATGTATATTTTGTCTGACATGCACACACGATACCTAATCTTAAAAAAAAAAAAAAAAAAGTTGTGATCCTTCTAAGAGTTTCTGGTGATCTACACTTCCAATAATATATTTCATTTGCAATAATGTATTTTTGGTCACAATAAATGTATCCCGTAGAGTCTATTAATAATTATTTAATATGAGATTGATAAAGTCTTAAATTGTATATGGGTACTTTCCCGAGAAAATGTCTCAAACTGAAAAAAAAAGTAAATAAATACAATTCAGCTAAGTATCAAACATCAAATTGAAGTTTGAAATTCCTATTATCAGAATGTACTTGAGCTGAACTCGTTTTACCAGTATATTACGAATTATTTTACAGGAAATCATATCACGCTATGATGAGTATCATCATGCTTTTTTCGTGGCTTATTTTAAAAATCTAAAATTTGGATTACAAATAATATTTACGCACTAATATATTCGTCCATTTTGAAAAGACTCCTCTTTTGATAAATATCAGCAGGAAATAATAAAATAATGCATTAGTCAATGTATAAATGTATGATTAGGTCACACTACTGACGAAATATTGGAAAAGTGCTTTTACCAAGATAATGACTTGTTCTATTTATTGGATATTACGCAAACTGCTAGTTAATCAAGCCCTTCATAAATTGTGTAATTTTTGATTTACCTGACGAAGAACTCTTTTTTCAACATGAATGTAAATATTGGCCGGCATAATCGACATATCAATTATAATGGCTTTTTGAATTTTTTGCGTTCCTTTGCTGTACGCGATGTTTGTCGATATGAGGGTCGGTATGTGCATCTAGAAATAGCAATTTCACTAATTTTTTTAAACAAAGAAAAAAATGGCACAGACATATCATTCCACATTGCCTGAACAAGATTATTCTGATATACAGGTATATTCCATGTTGTTGTCCATATATTTTTTTTTTTTTTTTTTTGTATCGTAACGCAAAGCAACGCAACGAAAAATTGCGGATTGCAATTATAATTACTATGTCAATTACCACAAATTAAATGCAACTTTTGAGTTGCGTAGACGGAAATCACTAGGGAATGAGAACCATGCGCTAACAAAGAATACACTATAAAATGAAATATAACAAAAATTAAAACAAGATGATAATCGATACAAATGTAGAGGATGAAAATGATATATCCTATCTTCGCCAAGTATGGTGGAAGAAGTTATTTACTTCGTCTTGGCCAACCACTAAGAGCATTTATAAATCCATATGTGACTTTGTTATGCGCAATTAGTACATTCAAATTCACGAACGACGACGAACTGAATGATACGACGACACGATTGCAAGTAAAAACTGTAGTTATAACAACAGAGATCAACTAAACAAAGGTGAAAATAGTGGGGAAATAAGAAATTACCAAAACTGAATAGTTTACATCGCTGATTTCGAAATATAGCTTGCAAATTAAACTTACAAGAAACGAAGTGAAATTTGACTTCATACTAAGCGCAGTTTGGGGGGAAAGCAAGCATCCCCAGTGGGGATAGTTCTGTTGATTTCTTTGGGGGAAATAAAATGTGATTGACGATTAAAATCCCCTCATCCCTTGGTAATTACCATCTTGTAGTACAGATGTGAGGAATGACAAGAAGATTCATGCTCATTTCTGTGAATGATGCGCTTTGTAGAGAGCACAGGTTCAGCTAGTTTTATTACTTTAATATTTTTAAGATGTGTGGTGCTTACATTGTAAAAGCAACGAAAGATCATATTAAAGTTAAACGTTTTTTAAGCACTTTGGTTTTGAGAAAGTCATTTTACGGATATGAAAATGAAAATTGGACATTTTTAATGAATGTCACTATGAAATGTGTTCTTATACTTAAGTCAATCCCAAGCTCAGGGGCGTCATTTAGGGAGAGCAGGAGGGGGCATTTGCTTCCCCCCCAAGAGTTTGAGTAATACATATAATTTAATCGATTGACTACTAATATACTACTACTAAACGTAAAAGTCTTCTTAAGCCTGTGGTGCTCTTGCCTCCCTCAAGCGAAGTCTGAAATGACGCCCCTGCTCAAGCTATATAAAATGCTGGAAAGATTCAAAGAAAACACGTTTCATTTTTTACATGAAACTGGAAATTTTGCTTCTTCACTTGGCATGAATTCTTTATTTTCCTTTAGGCTGATTTTAACTGTAAGCGATATATTCGCTGGAATGCTTCAAACAAACGACACACTATGTTTCATAAAAATAAGTCAATATTTGGAAAGTATATTCATGAAGCACTTTTAAAATAGTGTGATATTATTCACTAACTTCTTACTAACTTCAGCAACACTGGGTAAATCCTGATTTTTTTAACCATTATATATACGTGATCTGATCTATCCAGTGAATACGCCGTGAACTGAGCTATTAGGGTGACCTTGAGTTGAAGTTAGGCCATGCGCACCTGTTGCTCTCTTGGCAGAGTACTTATTGGAGCGGCAGTAGCGGTCAGACCAAAGCGAGCTTATAGCTAAAGGTGGCACTGGTTTTGTAGTGTCTTGTTTTTTTGTTCGTGTCGAAAGCTCAGTGAATTCATGAAATGTTGAAGGTCATTTATGGAAGTAACTCACTGAAGAAAAGAGCTATTTTAAAGTCGATCAAGCCTTTGCGTTGAGGCCGTGAAGAGTGCAGGAATGAAGCAAGGCTAGACAACCGTCTACCTCTTGTGTCCGCGAGTTACTGAGACATAATTCGATCACAACGCTAGATCACTCTCCGTACTCACCAGACTTAGCCCCCTGATTTTTTTGTTTTTGTTTTTGTATCCTAAATATGAAACGGTCATAAGGGTTTGGTACTGGGACGACTGGAAATGATAAAACGTGAAATGGCAAGGCACCTGAAGAGCCTGACTTCTGAAGACTCCCAAGGATATTTTCAACAATGGACAGGGAGATGGTGTAAGTGTATTACTACAAATGGGGGATATTTTAAAGGGGATAAGATTGATGTACTGTAATTTTGTAAAATATAGTGTTTATGACATCAGTTCCCGTATATATTAGACAGAAGATTATATCTATCTATCTATCTATCTATCTATCTATCTATATCTATATATATGGGAGACCGGGGTATTCACGAACACTTAAGCTTCGATTATAAATAACTCTTTTGTTTTTAGAGTAGGGTAGGGTAGTAATGCATATAGGGTAGTAAGATTACAAAGAACTAATGCTCAAATATACAGGAATATATAGCCTTATCTTTAACAAAATAGATAACATAAGAGCCAACTTACTTTGCACAGATTGTTGAAACAACGTTATAAGTAAATCGATAAGAACTACAAAATGTGTTCTTCCTGTCAATCCACTCAACTGACTGTCACCAAATTTATGCCAAACTTTTCCAAATCTCTCCGCTAGCATGCAGCAAAATCGTCTGTTTTCTAACAAGTTTCTTTGGGTGTAAACTTAGGTGTTCGGCATTACCTCAGTGTTCGCGAATACCACGGTTTCCCCTATATATATAGGCGCGGATCCAAGGGGGCTATAGGGGCAGAGCTATAGCCCCTCCTTGACGCTCAGAATACACTGGAGAAAATGGGCTTTAATCCTGCTTTACACTGGATAAAGCGGCAAACAATGGTTTAGCCCCTCCCTTGATTATATCCTGGATCCGCCACTATATATATATACAAGGATGTACCTATGTCAGGTGCCTATAAAATTTTTGAGAATAGCAAGTGCCCCCAGAGGTCCCATCATAAGGCTTCTGCGACTAACTTTAACATTTAAAATGGGAATCTCCTATTTTTATCCCAGATTCGGATACTGCGACCGAAAAAACACAACTTTACTTGAGGTACTTTTTCGTTATCCTACTAGATGGCGCTGTAATAGCAAAAAAAAAAAAAAAATCATGGAACGCCACCTGAAGTTGATAAATGAAAAGCTAGTTGAAAAATTGGACATGCAGTGTTATGTTGGTGCTAAGATTTGGAAAAACATAAAGATAAGAACACGTTTGTAATAATATTCTGCCAAATCTTGCATTGTTTTGTGAGATTGTTGATACTATGAAAGTTGATTAACGCCAGCTTCCCGTTTGGGACATGAACGTTTCAGTTAAGTAATCGGGCACAGTGTCAAGAATTAAATTATTCATTCTGTTGTTACGGGTATGTAGATGTGCATAATTATGATTTGATTTGAAACTGCATATTATTTTATCTGAGAAGTGAAAGTGAACGTGAATATGTAGAGTTGATCGGTGGATCTATTAGTCATTAGAAAAAAGAGCAAATGTTCTCTTGTAAAATTAGTGGAATAAATAACATTTGACCAGAAGACTTCTATGGCATGTTTTGTAAATACTTATGGTTGGTAGTAAATTAAGGTTCAGCAACGTAGAAGCCATTAGATATTGAGTTGAGTTGATTTTGAGTTTAGCGACGAGGCTATATGAGACGTGGACCTACAGATTAACATGGAATCCAAACCACATGAACTCCTGCCGGGAATCGAACGCGGACCTCCCACGCCATAGGCGCGTCCGCTAACCACTTATGCACGAGGGATCTCCCATTAAATATTGATAGTAGTAATCACTATTACAGAAAACCTCTGAACACTCAAGCTCATATATTTCAACTGGTTTGTATTAGAGTCTCAAACTGAAGTTCTAATGCTCTTGAGGATACCAAGAGGGGCCCAAGACCGTAAAAGATCATCTACTGAGTTGAATTGATTGAGAGTTTAACATCCCTTTTGAGCAGCATGAGGCTATATGAAACGGGATCTACTGATTAACATAGAATCCGAACCACATGAGCTCCCGCCGGGAATCGAAGACGGGTCACCTATGCCAAAGGCGTGTATGCTACCCGCTTAGCCATGAAGGAGCTCAATCATATACTAAAATAAGGGTAATATTTAGCGAAACATTTCGCGGTCCACATAATCCCATTACGTGATCTTTTGTCTAGCTCTCCGTAAGGCGGTCGATAAAACGGGAACTATAAAATATAGTAACATTCCTGGTCGACCGAAATTGATGACAGCTGAAAACAAACAGCTTGATGTTACAGTCATTTGAAGACTGTGCTTGCAAAGTTGCTAAACAACTTGACATTAGCCATATGTCTGCAACAAGAATATTGAAGAAAATGAATTCCCACCCATACAAAATTCATCTGATACACCAGTTAAATTAAGATAACTTTGATCACAGTGTAACATTTTGTGAAGATACGATGAAACGAATCAATTATTACCAGCATTGCACTCTCTTTTCTTACCAGCATTGTGTTCTCTGATGAAGGCACGCTCCACCTAACCGGTCACATTAACAGACATAATTGCAGGTTTTGATTTGACTACAATCTCATTGGCCCTTTGAAACACATACTCTACAACGTGGAAAGTTGAATAGTTGGGTGGCAGTGCTGAATAGTACATTAATTAGTCCCTTTTTTATTAATGACAATTTGACTTTTGATGTGTATGAGGAAATGCTTTGAAATCAAGTATTTCCAGCATTTAGAGAGACTGAAAGACAATCCAAGTGTATCACCACCCCTCCCTAACAATTTATATGAACTTTGAGAATGCATATAAGAAACAGTTGCTTCCGTTGGTATTTGGTCTATTCCTGGGGCTTTACCATGTTGCATTTTCTCCAAAGTATTGTCAAATTCGCACTGTAAAATTGATAGTCCTAATTCATTTTCATCGAAGTCTTCTTATTTCTCTATCTTTTCTTCATTCACTCTGTGTCTTTTGCAGAGCTCTCCAATGTATTCCTTCCACCTGCTTGTTATCTGCTCCTCTTCTATTAGCGCTGTCCCGTCCTTATCTATGATAATATCTGTATGTTTCTTTTTCTCAACGAATTGTTTTCTAACCCTTCTATATGCGTTTCTATATTGTCATTGACTATATTTTCTTCAATTTCCTTGCACAAGTTGTTTATTCAGTTTTCTCTGGATTTCTTTACTTGTCTGATGTGATTGCTGCATCTTCTGTATTCCTCTTCTTTGTTTGATATCTTAAACTGTCTTCTTTTCTTCATCATTTCCAGTATTTCTGCCAGGATAACGAAAAAGTACTTAAAGTAAAAGTTGCGTATTTTCGGTCGCAGAGTCCAAATCTGCCATAAAATAGGGGGTTTCTGTTTCAAATTTTCAAGTTTTCCCCCGAAGTTCTATGATGGAAGCACTGAGAGCACTTGCTATTTAGAAAATTATATAGGTCCCTGACATGATGCACCGATGCTCAAGAAAGTGTGTGAGGCGAATTCCAAAAATTTGACATCAGAAATGAAAGAAACTTGCACGGATATGTGCAGGGAGCTTCTGCTAGCTTTTGCATATTTACCTAGGTACAAATGTACGAGTGGTTAGATAAGTTTAAATGGGGTGTAACAAGTGTTGTATATTTACTACGTCCAGGACGCTCTGCCTGTGCAGTGACGGAGAACTACATTGCGAGAGTTGATGGATTGTAAAACAATGCAAATAAAGGCGTTTATGAAGCTATAGGAAAATTTCGTGACATTTTTTAAAATTGTCACTTCACACCAAACGAACGATAGTTTTAGAGCTATAAACCTTGTAAACCTGGTTCCTGTTTTCTCCGTCTGAATAGAAAGAGTACATTACGTGACACACTTCTACAGATAAGAAGAGGTGGATTGGCGGGGTGAGTTGGATTGAACACCAGAAGCAAATAGTCGATCGAGACGTGTGTTTCTGAATGCATAAGCAAACGATACAAGAATTTGTTATTACAGTGAAACCTCTACTAACGGACACCCCTATAAAACGGATACCTCCCTTAACAGACATATTTTGTAATCCCCAAACACTGTAATAGGAAAAAACATATTGGCAAACCTCTCTAAAGCGGACACTCTCTAGTACGGACACGGACAGTCTTTTCTGTCTTTTATAAGTATTATTTACCTCCGTATTACGGACACTTTCTCTAGAAATAAGTTGAAAAGTGTAGTAAAAATACATTTTTAGTAATTCATAAATGTGTCACCAAGGATGCATTGTGACCACATTTTGCCTCCTCAACTGTCTGCTCAGCAATCCAGATGAAGCGTCTCTGTTTAACAACACTCTTATGTCCTTTGCTTGCATCCAACTCCCACCCAAGCTGTTTTAGACACAAAAGTGATTGACAGTTGCCCGCCGTTAGGGATCACACGTTATGCTACTGTCCCGTTGGAGTCTCTAACCAACCAGAAGACAAGTTTAGTATTTTTTGCCCTCAGGTATATATATTGTCTCAGAAAGGACACTTCAGGACTGCAATTACCCCACAAATTTTAGCGCCATACTGAAAACGAAGGAAGTACTGATAAGTGTAAAGTGCAGAGAACTATAACATGTTATTTCCATGTGTGCTCCGAACATAGAGTATTGGATGACAGGGGATAATGCATGTAATATTCGTAAATACGTGATTCATGTAAAAAAAATCTAATTGTATATTACCTTGCTCACTAATTTACATAACAAAATACTGAAACCTCTTGAAGGCGGACACCTCTCTATAGCGGACAATTTTTGATTCCCCACGGCTGTCCGCTTTAGAGAGGTTTCACTGTAATTTGAACTTAAAAGATTTGTAACGATTTCTAAGCTGCGAACTGTACATGTAGAAAGAATAACATTTGAAAGTTTTCTTTGATATAACTTCTTGTGTTAAGCGTGGAAGATCGGGCAAGAAGAGGAGCTTAATATGAAGTTTGGTGATCTGTTGTTTAAGTGTAAAGATGGATAGCCGAACGAGAAATTCATGAAAATACTGGATGCAATCAACTAGAATCTGTTACCAAAAGATTATAACAAAAGTAATGTCGCTGATGCGAGGAGATCAAGGGGATTAGCAGAGAACATTAGAGTTAACGATGTGTTCGTGAGTTGTCTAAAAAATCAAACCATCAAGTAGCTCATAAAAATCATCTTAAACGTTATGCAGTTGCCACCATTTTGAAAAAAAAAAAAAGATGGCAACCAAATATCTCTCTTTTAAGGCATAAAAACTACGTTACTTACAATTGTTTCTTGATAACTGTGATAGATGCATACAGTTCACAAAAATTTTCTTCATTTGGTATGATGACTGTTCGGAACTGTTTGACAATATTTTGTGAACTGAAGAGGCAATGTTTCATGTCAGTGGATCTGTGAACGGAGAGAACAATCATCTCTGGGCGAGTTATAATCGAGCATGTGCATTAAAGAACCACAGGAGTGTCCAATGTAATGTATGGTAATATATGGTGCACAATGTGCGCCACACATTACAATAATGTGTGCAAATGGCCGCATAATATGTTCCCAGATCGTTAGATTTGGAGATACGGTGCACATGAATGGCTGGCCTGAAGTCAAAATTTAACGAATTGTGATGTGATATTTTCAATGGGATTGACTTAAGGAGGAGGTTTATGAGAGAAAACAATATAATTAACATCAACTGGAAGTAATACAGTTGTAATCAACAATGTTCTTGAAATCGTTTTGTAAGTTTCGGTGAGAAAGTTGATATTCATGTGGAGTTGTCACAAGATTTCAAATTCTGTTCTTTCTAAATATACTAGTTTTTTTTTTCTGATACAACTTTGATTTATTAAAGTTTGGAAAATATTATAATGCTTTTTTCGAATTGCCAGTTTTCGAATTGCCAGTGCACTGCGTTTGGGAGCAGATGTTTGCGAGCAACACAGATGTTCTGCCTGTAGAAGTGTCGTAGACAAGAAGGGCCTTCATGGACTCCCCTGTGCCAATAGTGCGGGCAGACATTCACGCCACTCCAGCGTCAACGACATTATCATGAGGGCACTAATTTCAGCAGGCGTTCCTTCTATATGTGAACCGTTGGGATGCAGTCGTGCAGACGGCAAGAGGCCAGATGGTATGACCCTAATACCGTGGAAGAAAGGAAAAGCACTTCTATGGAATTTTACTTGTTCCGACACCTTCGCTCCTTCAAATCTGCATTCTTCCTCAGCACAAGATGGCAACAACGTAGCTGCTCGCCGAGAAACAGAAAAGCGCAGGGAAGTATAGCAATTTACTCGACAAATATCATTTTGTCGCTATAGCTGTCGAATCGGGTGGTTCATGGGGTCCCGAAGGCCTTAACTTTATAAAAGAAGTTGGTCACCGCATTTATTTATCGTCAGGAGACGCTAGAGCAACCTCTTTTCTACTGCAACGCATCAGTATGGCAGTACAAAGAGGGAACGTTGCATCAGTTTTGGGAACGCTACCCTCTGGTAAGGAACTGGAGGAGATCTTTTGTCTGTAATCTCGGCGAAGGTTTGAGGATGCTGTTGCGAGGCTTATCACAATAACGTATATTAGTGGATAATTATATTTTGATATTCTGTAAAATGTAAATTGTGCACTGTTCAAGGAATGTAATCTTTTGTAGTTTTGCCACCGGACTTAATGCAAAGTGGGTTCTGTGCGTAAAATTGTTCATGTCTGGTTCCTTATTTTTTTGCTGTTTTTACTTACTGTTTTACTGTAAATATACTAGTTATATATATCATAAATAAAGTAGTTACAATGATTCAAAAATAGAGAATGGCTTAATAGACACCCTGTACAATTTCAGTAAAACTTTACGGATCGGATCACAGTTGTTACACAAGATGGTGATGGTAAACGGTAGTAACTCCAATATAGTGTCTGCGGAAATACCTGAGGAAATTGTTCAATGTATTCAGGAAGACACAGTACTCATGTCAATAACACGCGTTCCATATTTCATGTTAATAATATGAATTGTATTTAATTTGATATATAGCATATCAAGAATTTAATATCTAGTTTTGCTTTACTTTAAAAATTCTCCTCGACGTTCTGTTTTAGAGGCGACAAAAAATAATGGAGAGTGAACACAACACGCTATAGCCCCTCCCTGGCTACGGGGCTGGACATATTTAAACACAATGAAAACCCAAATGTCTAGCGGTAAGTTACAATATTAGGCACTGTAGTACATGCTGAAGTAATATTGATGTCTATCTTATCTTTGTTTTATCATATTTAGCGTATCACTTTGTACTATATATTGAATTTACCCCAGGCCGGTAGCAAGTCCAAAAATGTAGGGGGGCGGTAGAAGTTAGGGGGGCTCGACCAAACCATATTATAGTTTAATATAGTTCATTTGCAAGCCTACCGTGAAAATTTTAGGAGGGGTGCAGTGAAAATTTAGGGGTCCCGGCCCACCCTAGCCCCCCGTGGATACGGGCCTATGGTTTCATGTGGTGTGTTGTCTGTTTACCTCAATACGGTTCTGAGTTTAGTTGGTTTAGAGTTTAACGTCTCTTTCAACAGCGAGACTATATGAGAAGGGACCTACTGATTAATATGGAATCCGAACCACATGAGCTTTCGCTGAGAATCGAACCCGGGTCGAAGCGCGCCGCTTAGCCACAAAGGAGCTCTCAAAATAATAATCTCTTGACCTTCTGTCTATTTTGTTCCTAGGAAAGAGGAGGAAGAATAAGCATAAGCATGACCTGAGAACAGCGTTGCTAGTAGTAGTAGTTAATTTTTGTTGAAGATTCTGACATGTTTAATCTTCCCGGATATACTAAATATTTCCTATGGGGAATTAGTCCCCTATTCTGAATACAATTTGCGGCTTATTTTGTAAAGCAGTGAATAGTTTTCGGTAAAATTGGGAGGCACCAAGAGTTAAAAATCCAATCGTATTTTTATTTATTTATTTATTTATTTGATGGTGTGATAATAATTTCAGTTTGTTTCTTTTCTACAATATAGCTGTTGTACAGTCACGAAAGAAAGTATTCTTCACTTGACAAAATTCTTTTAAAACTCAGCAATAAATTAACCTATTACAGTACCGTTTTTTGGCAAGTTATCAAATTATAACTATCCTATGAATAACAACAAAAAGATTCAAATTAATTCATTTGTTCCCAAGTTATTAGCAAAAGAAAATTTGTCAACTGTCAAGTACTTTCTTTTCCGTGTGTACCATTTAACACAGAAATTATTCTTAATCGGAAATGGTATTTCGAATCTCGATTTCTGAAACTTAATTGAGCGTAAGTTTCTGCTTACAAAATTAGAAGAGTGTGTTCTCGTGTGTATGTGTATGTGTGTGTGTGTGTGTGTGTGTGTGTGTGTGTGTGTGTGTGTGTGTGTGTGTGTGTGTGTGTGTGTGTGTGTGTGTGTGTTAATTCAAGTAATGATAAAAATAAGCATTCTAATAAAACGCAAACTCTATTGATTAGACAATCGATAATAATTTAACATGGACAGAAGTTGGATCGAACTGGTGATCTCACTTTATGAAGTAAATGCTCTACCATAGAATAACCCTGACACACAGTTCTACTGAATAATTTGCACATAAAAATTTTTAAATTGCTTCAAAATACTAGTTTGTAACTTGACTGATCAGATTGGTAAAGAGAAATTAGCAAGAGGCTTTTAGAATATGCAAACGAATGCAAATTACCCTTACAGACAGTTAAACAACGATCGTCATATATGATGTATGTAGTTTCATTGCTTTGATATTAATTACACATGGAGATAACATACCATAGCCAGTGTATATATCGTCTAGAATGACTGATATTGCTTATTAAGCAATGCTATGTGACATTCTTTTAGATGTTGGCAAATAGAATATTTAAGTCAGATATTGGACGTTTGAATGCTCCTGCTTTAATTGAAGATTAATTGGGTGGCAATTAGTATCAAAAGGGGTTACTCATAGGCAAAATGGAATTACAAATACGTTTATATGAAAGAACTTTCGATTTACATACGTATATAGAAGTAGTATTAAAAGGGACGGCAAGAATATAAGAACTCAAAACTACTAATTATTATCTACACATTTTCAAAGCTCAATAATCAATTAAATTGGCAGAATTGTCATTACTTATACGAAATTCTGATGGAACGATTTCTAATTGGTTTATGCATATGCGGTGGATTGTCCTGAAGCCAGGAAGTTAAGAAGGACGAAGGGAAATTATCGTGGACATTATTTGATAATAAATTTTATTATGATGTATTCGTTGAAAGGTATACATGGGCGCCGTGACATTGTGTAACTCGGTAAACAGTAGCTAATTAAATGAATGCTTCACTTGAAACACCGTTTTTTCAATGAAGGTATGATTGCAAGTGTGTTAGCCGTTCTCCAGTTTATTATTTTAATAGGGAATTTGATTATTCTCTTGCCTCCAAATTGAATATTGGAACCAAATCGAAGTATAATACGCAAAGAAGTTAATCGTAATCAAGACCGTAACACTGACTTTCAGAAAATCTCGAAAATGCAGAAAATAATTTTCAAAAAGTGGTAAAAGTTATAATCATTAGCAGTCCTTCCTTAAGTTTGTGGCAAATCTAACAAACTAATTCCTAATACAAAAAATTGATCGATTTATATCCTGCCGATTTTCAGTGTTCAATTACTATCTCTGAAAATGAACCACTAGCAATTCCACTCCAATGGTTATCACTGAAACTATGCCACTGATAATAATTTTACTGCAATTGTTATCACTGAAACTGTAATACTAATAATTTTACTGTAGCTGTTATCACTTCTGCTCAAACTATGCTACCAACAAGTTCACCCAAAATCAGACTCTGTAGTACCTAGATCTAATAAACACCATAATCGCTTTTAATTTATGCTAATCTGCACTGATAAACTTTCAAATCCAACACTAAAATTCTATTTTACCTAATCTCTCTCCAACTAGCATTGTTATTATACATAAATACCTAAACTCATATTTTAAACTTTTCTTATGACACCATTACTCTTCACTCTATATATAATCATTATTAATCAATCACCCAATCAATAATACATAAAGCTATATGAACTGACATAAAATTATGGGTACTTCCGGTTGATAAGGAAACGTAAAATTTGACAAGCTTGTAATTTTAGAATAGAAACCAATAGGAAAACTATTACATAAAGTACAAAAGGGGATGAAAAAATTTCGAATGTTATTTAAATGAGAGTTCTTTTAAACATAAGATCTCATGTTTTGAGGAATTGGAATCAGAACTTGAAATTCGTTACAATTATAGGTTTTCGTTAGTAGGTTTATCTAAATAATTTACCATAATTACTAGGCACTTCTGATAGAGCTACAATGATGAAATCTAGCATGTGTCATTTCCCGGAGGTATTAATTCACAGAAAAATCGCCTAAAGAGAATATTCCTATTTTCTTGGGAGTGTAGTGCGGAAAGAAAAATTTTTCTATGCTATTTAAATTATAATATTTTTGAATTTAAAACGTTTAGGTGTTTCTAATTAGAATACACACACAAAACTTGGCATGGTCGTAGGTTTTTGAAACTAAACATCAAGAAAATTGTCAAGTATTTTTTTTTTATTATTATTATTTTCTTTAATTCTACCCCATGTGATTTAAATCGGACTACCTTCACATTCCAAAATGCCTATAGCTGCTGCTAGATTTTGAAATTTTGTTAAGTTTTAGGGTCTACTGTGTAACCAACAGGAAAAGATTGAAATGTTAGGGTTTTGGTATGTAACAGTATATATTGGTGTAACGAATCTTTATTACATAAAGCAACACGAAATCACTACAACATAATTACACAGAAACGTTTTGCATAATGCGGTTAATTAATTCCAAGAAACGTCCACAATACACAAGGTCTATCTACAGTGAACTTATTCGTCACAAAAAATTTAGGATATTAAAAACATATTTATTTCCATAAAATAAATAAAGAGTATTGATTAAAGCGCTAAATCTTCTCACGAACAAGAACTGTAGAATACGAACTCGTGTAAGAAGTTTTCGAAATACTTCATCGAAATAAAACGCACCCCCCAAAATAAAACACCCCTTGTGGATTTTTCCGTAAGAAATAACGTGTCATATGGTAGGCTTATAAAATCGCACGAGTGGTATTATATAAAATAGTAAAAAAAAAAAAAAAAAAAACAACTTAAAACTAAGGTACCCCTGTGGATATTCTCATAGAAATGATTTATGCAGCACTATAAGAATAATAATGAAATATGTATTTATGAAATATGGCTAAAATCGCCTGAGTCGTTTCTGAGAAAATAGTTTAGTAAAAAATCCTCAACTCCAAGAGTAAACATCCGATGTGATTTTTTTTTCAGAAGGAATAATTTACACAATATTATAGAGTTATTTATGAAATACGAACAAAATCGCCTGAGTGGTTTTTGAGAAAATCGATCGAAAAAAGTTCACATCCAATAATAAACTACCTCGCCTCGATATTTTTGTTTTCGGAAAATTGATTTATGAAATATAAACAAAATTATTAGAGCCGTATTTTAATAGAAAATTTCAACCTTTCATTTTTATCGTTAAGTAAACCACGCTTATTTTTAGGAGTAGAAAGAAAATAATAATAAAAAAACCTGGACCATCACATAAAACCTTAAATTTGTTATTTTTAGGTTGCTTTCAAGCATTTGTAAGTCATTCCCAGATACTTTCCTTCTACATGACACTTAAATCGTACTGAGAATTGTAGAAATGTACTGCGTAAGTACCGAGTGCAACATTACTGGTGGGAATCCGCCATTATTTTCATTGCATTGCTACGCACCTTTTCGGCTGTTTCCCGACTGCTCGGAAAGGCTACTTCCCAGCGGCGGTGCCGGTGCATTTTATACGCCTTTCCGGCTGTTTGCCGACTGCTCGAAAGGATCTCTTTTCAATGTAGGCTTCCCGGTTCTCCCACAGGCGGCATTCGACCTCTTGCCGTCGTCGAAAAGTGGCCCTTTGCCGACTGGAAATCAACCCTTCATGAAGGCAAAATTTTCACCACCTTTTGCTGTAGCTTTGCCTAAGTCTGCCTCCATGCTATGATTTCTGGGCAACGGCACAATTGCTAGTTCTGAAACTATATAATACTTGCATGTTCCATTCAATTTCTTCTTTTTTGGCTTAGAGTGCTGCAAAAAAAAGCAAAAAGGAAAAAAAAGTATACTGGGACACACAAAAAATGCACGTATTATACTTCAAGAACATGCAAGGGTGCTCCTTGTCGAGAAATCATAGCGTGGGGGAAGACTTAGGCAAGACTAATGTAAAAGGTGATGAAAATTTTGCCTTCCTGAAGGGTTGATTTCCAGTCAGCAAAGGACCACTTTTCGACGGCGGCAAGAGGTCGGATGCCACCTGTGGGAGAATCGGGAAGCCGACATCGAAAAAAGGTCCTTTCGAACAGTCGGCAAACAGCCGGAAATAAGCATTAAATGCGCCGGCACCGCCGTCGGAAAGTAGCTTTGCCGAGCAGTTGGCAAGCAGCTGTAAAGGCACAGTAAATGCGCTGGTGCCCCTGTCGAAAACAGGCCGGCATAAGGGGTTGGTATAGTGTCGGAAAGAGGCCTTTCCGACTGTTTTGCCGACTCTGATGGTCGGCAGCAGTCGGCAAAGGGCTTTTTTTTTTAACGATTTTCTACCCCTTCCGCCTTGGCAAAAGGTTGGCAACTTTGAACAAGTAGATCGTCGTGCCGTCGCGGACGGGTGCCGGCTGCCTACCGGCGGCCTGCCACTGTCTACGGCGGCAATCTCTCTTGCCGACCGCGACTTCCTGACGGGGGTAACACAACTGATCGATTATTTGAAAAATACAAGAAAATATTGGGAGTTAAAAGAGGAAGCTGAAAATCGAGAAACATGAAAGAAACATTTCCAGGTCCAAACTGAAAATTAAAAAGAAAAGAAACAAACCCTCATTTGTCTCAGGACCTGCCAAAGTAGAATACTTTAATAATAATAATAATAATAATAATAATAATAATAATAATAATAATAATAATAATAATAATAATAAACCCTGTTAGAGCAAAACCGGGATGATTCAGAACAAAGTTATGCAAAAGTATTCTTTTACGACCGAGTAATCCAAATCGTTCTTTTCATAAACTTTATTGTAAGAGCTTATTTTGGGGAACTACTTCCAATCCAAAAAGGAGGAATGTACAATTAAAGAAAATCAGAATAACTCTGAAGAAGCATAGAGAAACGTACAGTCAAGTTTATCTTAAGTTATTTTATACAGCTTTTCTTAAACTAAAAAAAAAAAAAAAAAAAAGAATATAAAACATTCTCTTATACGAAACGCTACCAATCTCTTGCAAGCAACCCAATGTTGTTTAAACGGAAGACCTTAAAGCATGGTGACAAGTGGTTTTCAAGCTGAGATCAGAAAACGTTGATTAGATCTCGAACCAGATTTGCCTCAAGACACTCCAAGAAGGTAATTGTGTTAAATTGTGTTCCGGGCTCAAGACTAAATGCATTTACCTTCCCTCTTCCAAAGTGTCTCGAAGTCAACCAGAAGGCACTGTTCTTCTCGCTCACAAATCCCAAGAAATTTAAGACTTCCTTCAACTCACAAAGTTTCTATTTTTATTTCTGTCAATAACGAAAGAAAAGTTTTCAAGGACTATCAGAAACTCGGTTTAATGTAACTTAGGAACTTTCGTAAGCAACAACATCCACTGTTTAGGCATTAGTATTACAGTTTTCTTCGAATGAATGGACGTAGGAGAAATTTAATCAATTAGCATCTAGATAATTGAATGAAAGGAATGCTTTGTTTACAACAATTCTTTTTCTTACCTTAGCTATTAGAGATAGTCCAGAAAGGATAGTTAGACTATAGTATACTTGGGTATTCTTGTATTCAATGACTCTGCAAAGACTAATTATTATTAAATCTGTAAACATAGAGGAAATATTACAAGACAACTGCACGGTATCCCCAGCGTAGAAATATTTTGAGTTGTCTTCAATAATCTATGAAAGTTTCCTGAAAAACTTCTTGAAACACCATCTGTATATACTTTAAAGAAAAATTCAGATGTATGGGAAATAAGTTCACACTTTAAGGGACACTGAGTCGCCAAAATAATCCTCGTGGTGTGTTCTCGTTTACAGTTGAAACCGCGTTCTTCAACTTGTGCTAGTTCCAGTAAATTTTTCTTATTTTTGACCTTAAAAGGGTTCTTTACGATGGCGTTTATCACCTAGCACATCATTAATGTGTATATATATAGGGCGACCATACGTCCCGTTTTTGACCAGGACAGTCCCGTTTTAGGGGCGCGTCCCGAACGTCAAGGAGATGGAGAAAAGTAGTATTTATCCCGTCTTATGCAAGTGAAAGAAGTAAATAACGAACCAGTACTTCTACTCCTTGTAAAGGTATTAATAATTAATAAGAAAGGGACAAGGATTGAACTGAAATTCCCTTACATTAAAAATGATAGTTCGTGGTACTGCTCGGAAGGCAGCAGAGGTTTTAGCAGTTGCTTGTTGAACAAACTTCAATGTGTCTTTCTTTTTTCATAAGTATGGAAGTATTTGACCCCGCCCTATAACAAAGAGAGAAAGGAGAGGCAACTCTGATATCAGAGTGCTGATAAGAACACAGTAGACCTAGAAGTCCAGGGTTGATAATTCAGAACCAGTAGCAATCCTAGTCACACTCTTTATCACTTCTAGCAATTTTATACCAAATTTTTATATCCATTCTTACGTGTCTAAAATATAGTCATTATAAATAAATTGTGTCTATGTAGAGGAAATTTAAACGCGAAATTTTTAACGCCAAATTTCTTACGGGTATGGCGTGAGATACTGGCAGCTTGGCAACACTGCAAAAGTCAGCATAACGAGGGTGTTCCTTGTCTACAGAAGGTTTTTTTCTTCTTCTGAGGATATATTTTATAGCTTACATATGTTATATTACAATATAAATTTATTAGGTATTGTAAGGTAAACAGCAACTAATTTACGCACTTATCTCTTTCTCATTTCTCATAATTTTTAAAAAGCCGAAACCTGTCCCGGTTTCAGCTGAAAGTTTTTATGGTTACTCTATGTTTGTTCAAGTATAATTTTGTTCTGCATGAAACAGCCCCAACCGGTACGTGTTTCTATCAAATTTGATGGCTAGAGTCTATATTTTCATAGAAGTCAAACAATCATCGAACGGTAAATGGAGATGACCGAAATACTTGTTAATTTATTTTTCAGTTTATTATTTCATTTTTTAAAACCATTTTCCCCTATTAAAAATAAGAGAACTCTATTCAGCAAGTTTCAAACACTCCCTATTTATGAAAAAAAAAAAATTAGAAGTCTTAATACCTTATAATATGCGATGTCAATACCAGAGTAGCAAAATGCTAGCTTTTGTCATGCATATTTCTTCTTAGTTATAAGAAACTTAGTAGATACAATTTAATTTCAAATAAATTGACTTCTAACGTTAACGTGATATACATATTACTCAACCATGTTTGTCATGGGTGTGTAGGGAAGGGACATACAGTTACAAAGGGCAACTCTTTGGGCATCATCAGTCCCTATGCGACACTCTTTGTCGAAGATGACCAGACTTGTGGAACTCGAAGACCGAGTAGCTGCATCAGGATGATGTCCACGCGCATGTGATTGCCTTCTACAGGACAACATCCGATGGTTTATAAAGCTCCTCACTCTCCGGATATAGCTCCACGAGACTATTGTCTGTTCCCAAGGATCAAAAATTACCTGAAAGACACGCGCTTTCACACCCGAGAGGACGTGACAGTCGCCTTAATAACCCTTCCTCTGGTATATGGGCTAGGGGGTATGCCTTTGGTGGAGGTGGTCTTGGGTTCGATTCCCGAGGAGAGAGCACAAAAAATTATAATCAATTACTTTCATTAATCACCCGAGTCTTTTAGCTTATAGGACATAATTTTTGGACGCTAAACTAAAATAAATTTCATTTCATTTTGCCAATTGGTAAGGATGGCCAGTTTTCAGAGTTGGTTGGTCTGCTTAACTCCGTGTGTGTGGAAGCAGGAAGGAACTAGTGTGAAGGGAATTAGGGTAAAGTAAATCTCTGCCCGGACTGGTACCATACACACTATAGTATCACTCGGTATGGTACCAGTATCATACACAATAAATTCGAAAATAACACCTTAATGGGAAGAAGGTCATAAAATGTTAGAAATGTGATATATTTTAATTGGTCATAGAGATAGAATAATTACACCTACTTATTTCAATCTTTATAAACATTGGAGATCTAAGTTTTATCTAAAGTATGTGTTGATATTATATATATCATTATATGAAAAGCCTATGCACGATTTTGAAATTCAAGGAACTTCCCTTCACCCAGGCGCTCAGCGAACTATTTTATGGCGACAAGAGCTTAAACCCGAACATATTAAGAAATAATTCATTTCCTACCAGCTCTCCTTTACCCCTTTAATTATTACTAATTAAGCTTAGCGCATTAAGACCTGTTTCGTTGGCTTTGTTATAGCTTATAATTTAAAAAAAGGCATAAAATCTTGTGGTTACTTAAGTTTCTTTCATTCTTATGTAGTATTGTTCTAAATCCAGTGCGTTCTTAATTTGGTATGCTTTTTTTCACCTCTTTACTGAGTTCGTTTAATTCCTTCTTGCTCCGTGGCACATAAAAAGGAGATTCTGGACCAAAAGGTGTTACTTTATTAAATACCGTTCTGCTTAATTAACACCCAATGAAAAGTCGTTTCTTATGTACAGACCACATCAAAAGCTTTTTCTATATCCGTAATAACGAGTTTATCGATTAAGCCTCCAACGAGCGCGGAAGGAAGGCTTCATTCATTCTTTTAAGCTAGCTTTTGTCTTCTTTAAATGTTCCTCTTTTTTTTTTCATATTATGGAAACCATTAGAATTTTCTTTCTCGTGTTCTTTCTTGCTTTTAATTACACTTAATTTCTTCTGGTAAATGAAAGTTATTTCACGTTTTAAGAGACATTAATAGGGTACTATAAACCGTCATTATCCGCCGTGATCTATATATTCATCTACTCTACCATATGCTCATATCTATAAATATGACATTTAGTTGGAATAAAGTTTTTTTGGGAGGAATGAAATTAGACACGAAAGAGAGGTCTCATCGGTAGAACATTGCTTTCATTGCAGTAACGGAAAGAAATTGTATAATTGGTAGTACTTTGCACTTGAAATTTAGGTGACAAATATTTCATGATTGGTCATATTCTAATTTACTTCTATCAAGGACGTACGCAGGTGGTGGTTCCTGGATGTGTAGACCACGAAATCCCGATTTTTCTGGAAATTAAGTCTAATTTTACGAGTGATTATACTAATTTTTATATAAATTAAGCCTTCTTCACACGGAAATTGGAGCCCTTCCACATCGTGAATGACTATTATATAATTACTGAGTTAATAGTACCAAAAATATTCATAAAATTTATGTATTATAGGTTTCCTAAAATTGTCTAAACAATTAAATGTGTTTGAATACTTCTAATTACATGATCTATTCTCGGGTCAAGTGAATACGTTATATTTGCAATTTTCGCAAGAAAGAAAAAAATGTATGTACGTCAATTAGGATTATGTGTCACCGTTAAGATAAGTCAACCAACAATAGATGAATCTCCTACTGTACAGTGCAGGGCCGTAACTTGTGGAGGGCAACTGCCTCCTCAGAGAAGCTCTCCACCGTTCGATTGGGGCCCATTTTAAGACAAAATTTTCTTACTCCATATACGATACGAACATGAAATTATAAGTGAAGCACCAGTTTCACTACATTACATAAAGAAAATAGCACACAAAAGGTAACTAAAACAAAAATGAGTTGTGAGCCCATTTCAGTAAAAAATGTGTACTATTAGGTTCCCTAGAAATAATATTTATTCGTATGGCTTCGAGATTTGTCAATATTGACTCTTTAATTAATTTGTCAGGAATGAAACGGGCCTATGGGCGTGCGGAAGGGCCCACAGGCTCCAGAAACCCACAAAGAGTAGGAGAAAGATGGAAAGAAGGGGCCTATTTTCGAATTTTGCGCGAGGGCCCAAAACAACCTTTTCTAGGTAGGGATGCGCACGAGACGAGTCGAGACAGGATTTTCCTGACAAAATTCGAATCGAGACACGGCTCTTCCAATAGAAAAATATACATTTTTCGAGTCGAGACATCTGTTTTACAGCACATTTTCGAGACGAGACAGCCACAAATCTTGTCTCGTGCGCATCCCTATTTCCAGGGGCCCAAATATTAGGCTATATTAATGCTTGCCCCCAGAAAAAATCTAAGTTACGGCGCTGATTCAGTCCATAAATAACTATAGGCCACGTCAAAAAAACTGACAGATGGCGTCAACCAATGAGTTCACAGCGCTCTGTTGTCAAATCTCCGATAAGAAAGCCAGCTTTTATGGGCGCATATTGCAAGTAGCCAAGGTACTCATTTCACTAACGACATCCGGTATGTTATTACAACACAAAAATATAACAGTAACATCATCATAGTATGTATAGAGGGCACAGTGTCTCATGATGAAGTGCTTGCCTCAGTTGTGTGAGATTTCTGGTTCGATCCCAGGCCAAGTAAGTGTGTGGTGAACAATGTCGTGTCTTTGTCCCCGGGTACAGGTACTCCCGTTTCCTCTCATATTCTAATTCCACTAATTCTTCCATAATGATTCGCTTCCCTTAATAATCGCATCCCTTCACGTAAAGGGCATAATTGTGGGAAGTGAAAATGAAAGTTTATAGTATATCTCTTATTAGTAATATTACAAATGCGATACGAATAATATATTTCGTTTCATTCCGAAGTTCACGAGATAAGCAAATTTATTTATTTATTTATTTAAGAAGAACACAACAGGTAATTCTACCCAATTACAGTGTTCATATCAGAGTTACATAGAATAGCTGTAATATATTTGCGAAATCTATTCTGACTCATACCGTGTATATCCAGAACTTTTTTACTCAGTTTGTTGTACACTACACCCATCCTCCACGTTGGTGATTGTTTAGTTGCATTTGTTCGAGATTTCTTACAATAAAAGAAATTTCGATTGCCCACTCGTATGTTTCATAGGGTACCCTGAGATGAAAGGCAGAGACCAAATCCTTACTATTTAATTTGTTATTTAATATTTTGTACAAGAATATCATATCATTTAACACTCTTCTGTGATTGAGAGAGATTGTGTTAAAATCTTCATTAAGAGAAGTACTATTTTCATATCTGGGGAAGATACCTGTTCTCTTGTACTTCAGAAACTTCAGAAATTTATTTTGAACTCTTTCTATTCTAATAGAGATTTTGTTCGTGTGGGGGTTCTATTTAATAGGCGCATATTCTAATTTTGATCTAACAAATGAAAAATATAATTTCAGTAAAGCATTCGACTTATTAAATTCCCTTCCCATTCTCAAAATGAATCCAAGATTTCTGTTTGCGTCATTTACAATTTGATTTATATGATGCTCAAATGATAGTTTGTTATCGTATATTACACCCAAATTTTTGACAGTTTCTTCTCCCTTTAATTGTTTACCATCTATCTTATATTGAAATTTAACAACATTCCTTTTCTTAGTGAAGGACACGGTTTTGCATTTATCTGAATTTATATTTAACAAGTTGCTCTTGCAACATTCATTTACCTGTCTAGATCCTCCTGCAAACTGACACAGTCCTGTGCTGTTGTAATTCACCTATGTAATTTTAGATCGTCTGCATAGAGTAGTTTCTGTGATGTTTTAATATAATTAGGAAGGTCATTAATGGATATTATAAAAAGTAATGGCCCTAAATTAGATCCTTGTGGGACTCCAGAAAATTGAATGTATTCGAATGATCTATAGGATTTATAAACCACATATTGTTTTCTGTCCATCAAATATAACTTCATAAGAGCAATTAACTGATCAGAAAAGTTGAGAAATTTAAGTTTATTCATTAACAACGTGTGGTTTACCTTATCAAATGCTTTCGCAATATCTGTATAAACTACATCTATTTGATTATTACTCTCCAATGTATCAACTAGATGGTCAGTGAAGACCGCGAGATTTGTTACGGTGGATCTGCCAGAAACGAATCCATGTTGATAATCCGATATTACTGGTTTAATGTGATTTTCAATGCGCCTATAAATTATGCTTTCAAATATCTTTGCAAATGAGTTTAGAATACAAATCGGCCTATAATTTTGAATTTCTTTACTGACATTATTTTAGGAATAGGGCAAACTTTTGTAAGTTTCCATTTTCCTGGAAACGTGCTGGTTTGGAGTATTAGGTTAAGTAGCAGGTGTAAAGTTAATAAAAAATTCTCTTCACAACCTTTTATTACATATGATGGTACATCATCGATACCTATCGAACACTTTGATTTTAGTTTTCTGATTGCCATTCGAATCTCCTCCACTTCTATTACCGCTATTTGTAACATATCAATTTTTTCATACATCTCAACTAATGTCGAATCATCTGTTTCAACCAGCAGTGGTGCTCCGTCTGTATACACTGATTTAAAGTAAGTTGCAAATGCGTTTACTATATCTTTGTCACATGCTAACTCTTTACCCTCATAACACAATACATTACCATTTAAATGCCTTGTTTTACTCTTAATCAAGTTCCAAAACGTAAATGGGTCATCTTGGATTGAATATTCCGCTCCCTTAACGAAGTTTGTGTATGTGACTTATATATCTTTCTTAACCATTTTTAGAAGTTTATTAAATTCGCGTTTATGTAAATCTATATTTGATTTTCCGAGTCTTATCGCTTTACGGTGACAAGCTTTCATTTTAATTTTATTTATAATGTCTACCGTGAACCAGCTAGGATAGTTTCCCGTGCCCTGTTTCTTTTTCGGAATGCATTTGTCAAATATATTATATAAGGTGTATATAAAACTTTTCAACAGCGCCATCAACGTCAGTATAGTTACCCAGTACCTCCCATTCTACATTTTCCAATTCGTGATATAGGTGATTGTAGTTTGCTGAATGTAAATATGCTTAAGATTAGTTGGCTTAGATAAATCGCTTATAACCACATTAAGATCCACGCAAGGATCGAACTTAGGGCCTCTCAAACTGAAAATCAGTGTCCTACAATTTTGTTTATATTTCTTTTTATACAAGTTTATTTATTCTTATGTTTAGTACAATTTTATTTATATATTTTCGTTTATGAAAATTGTAACACCCAGAACGAATAGCCCTAATGAATCCAAACCTTGAGAATATCTGTAAGGATGTTGCAGGAGGAAATGATTAAAATTTCTGACAGATGGAGTTCACGTATGGCCGCGAGCGCCCTCTTGTCTGTGATCGGAGTGGTAGCACAAAAGGTCTTTGCATGTTGCAGGGAGACATTGGATAGTGGTCAAAGTGGAAAACCGTAGGCAAGTGCCAGCATCAAAGGGCGTGACTTCGAACGGGGCAGAATGATCGCTTAGCGGGAAGCGGGTTTGTGTATCGCGAAGTTGCTGCTCATACAGGACATGCTGCGACGACAGTGATACGTGTATGGAAGTAGTGGACAGAAGAGGGTCACACAAAGCGACGAGCAGGGACTGAACCACGCAATGAAATGAAATCTTTAAGTTTTACGTCCCACGGTTATGCCGGTTAGGCTAAAGGAGACGGTGATGATGAGGGATGAATGAAATGGTGGAATGAAGAAAGTGGGAGGAAACGGGAGAACCCCGAGAAAACCCACACACACGGTGTTTGTCCATGAACCACGCAATGTGACAACAGCAATGGATAACAAACACATTGTCTGGATGACCATAACACACTGGACAGCGGCATTTACAGTGTTGACTCAACACTGGAGTACTGTCATCGGTATTGGCATGTCTGTACCGACTGTTCGACGTTGTTTGCTGTTGGCTGAACTAGTGGCAAGCATACTATTGCAACGGTTCCTCTTGACCAGAAACCACAAACGCATGACTGATATGGGCTCGTGAACACGATCACTGGCGTGCTGAATGGCAAAATATGGTGTTTTCGGACGAATATCATCTCAACCTGTTCTACAGTAAGGGCGCATATCCGTGCGACGCTACCGTTGTGAGCGCAATCTGCCAGCTTACATTAATGACACGTTCACAAAACCACGTTCACAAAAGCAACTTGAAGTACATATGTAATAATAAATTATTAATTTTTTGAAGTTCTAACATCATTTTTATTTATGTACTTATTGTTGCAATAAACCTTTATTATTACGTTTATTCATTTATTTATTTATTATTTAATTGATTATATTATTTCATAATTCTCTATTTATTTATATCTTCATGTTAGCATTCACTCAAGAAGCTTCGCCAGACCATAAGGCTACGATTCAAGCTAGACAAACTTGGACCATTTTACATACGTCTCAGCCTGGCAGTTTATAAAATCCAAGTTTTATTTACGATGCCATTATAAAAATCACTTGATATTACTCAGTTGGTCTGCATTAACGTTTTGATGGATTAACACTTGCTATTGCATCTAGTTTCCATACAAGAATTTTCTTGAAGATTGTCCGAATAGGCCTAACAAAGAAGTAACATTGCTAATCTTGAGAAATTTTATTATCGGACAAATTTATATCAACCATTCGGTAACCTTCTTTTACTTCATAATACTGTATTGAGACATACTGTACCAGAAAATAGAATTCAAAAATCAGATAATTGGACTATTCAAATCTACCTGTTTACAACTGACCCTGTTTCTCACAACTATCTGTTGAAAATCCAAATGATTATCTTCCAACGTTGATAGAAATAAATCCTCCGTGAAATCCTAGTACCACGAACAAATTCTTTAAAATATATTATTATTTTAGTTGACACTGTTTTCTTGTCAAGGTTTTCAATTTGTCTTCTTGAATCAATATGGATAATACTAACTACAGTCACATCTTTAAAGCTATATCTACCATAACACTGAAAATTGTTTTATACAGGGTGTTTCAAAACAACACCGACAACGTTTGGGAGATGATTCCCCACACCTAGATAAGACGAAAAGTATAGACCAAACTGGGTGCAGAAGTGCTTTCTTTCGGAGTTATAGGCTCCCGAAAACATGAAATTTAAAGGTCCATAGCTCCAATACTATGGGATCCACCGTAGTCGGGTCAAGACTTTATTTAGGAACTAGTACGTGCCCGATTCAAATATCCTTGTTTCAGAATCCTGCTGTACTTCCGCAACAATTTTTACAGAAGTAGTTGGTGAGTACTTCAAATTATATACCCGTAGCCAAACAGCCTCTATAAAAACTGTTGCGTGGGTACCTTAGGATTCTGAAACATGTATTTTAGGATAGCACACGTATTAGATCCTAAGTGAAGTCTTGACCGGACAACGGTATATCCCATAGTTTTGGAGCTATAGACTTTTAAAATTAGTTTTTTTTTCATGTTTTTAGCAGCCTATAAATCCGAAAGGAAACATTTGTGCAACCAGATTAGTCTATACTTTCGTCTTGTCTTGGTGTCAGGAATTACCTCCCAAACGTTGTCGATGTTGTTTTGAAACACCCTGTATAAGAATTGCTTTAATAAATTAAGTGATTTCACAATTTGCAGTGTTTACTGCAAACACAATGGCGCGGTCAGAGTCGAAATCGCCTGTTTTGACACTAAGTATTCCATCAGTAAATGGTTGTTAAAGCATTAATTTTCTGACACTTGATACCATGATCTAAAACTAAATATAAAATAAAATCACTTCAAAAATAAATGTGTCAAAAATATAAAATGTTTCCGAATAAGAAATGATTTTAAAAGAAAGTTGATTATAAACTTATCACAACGAATCTTGGTTTTGGTTTTAAACTTAATACACCGTAGATCTTTAAAAAAAAAAAAGTTTCTTATTATTCTACATATTACTTTAAAGTTGCAAAATTGAGGCATTTTGGCTTACATTTATTGGAGTACTTAAAATGAACAAGACAACTGTAACTAAGTTAAAGCAGAGAAATGAGCAAAAACAGAAGCAGAAAATAAAAGAATTTACAGATCCATGAAGGTATATGTCTGTAATACACTGGTAAGAGTGTGTGATTATATTAGTTTTATTTCTTTTACTCGTATTTATTTATATTTAAACAGATACTGATTCTGACGTCTGTATTGTTTTATGTTGTGAGTTGAATTGTTTACCATGCCATACACCTTGGAACAACGTGTTTTTAGTGAAAAGGTATTGAAAAACTGATTCCATGATTGCCACATAACGAGCATGTGCACGTTAATGGCACGTAATAATGGCTCTGGCAAAGAAGCTGGAAAGCATCGATCGCAACGTGAAAGTGTTGTTGCTGATGTCGCAGCTCGCAAAGGCGCTCATCAGGGGGAGCAAGGTGGGGCGCTCGCCCCCCTTAGAGGAAATTGTACTTCGGAATATCGAAAACCCAATAGAATTTTTAGAATAGTTACATCAAAATTTGAAACTATATTTGAAATGTCGCTTATATTTGCCCCCCCTTGGAAACCACAACATGGGCGCCCTTGGCAGCTCCTCTTATAAGGTCACCAGAAAAGTACCGTAGAGGGGGGCTACTTAAACTTTGGAGGAAACTTTGACATTTTCGGTGATACTTTGACACCATGTTCTTCAAGATATTGTTAACTTACATTGAAGCACACCGAGATGAAAAAGAAAAGGTTGTTGTAATATGAGACAACTTAGGATCTCATTTCTCTCCAAATGTTGTAAAAGCTGCAGTAAAAGAAGGAATCTATTTCACTTGTCTGCCGCCTAACTCAACGGTTCTTCTGCAACCTTTAGATGTCGGAGTATTTGTCCCCCTCAAAAAACACTGGACACAGATTTTGGAAAAATGGAGGAAGGAATCGCGTCGGAAGGGAATCATACCTAAGGAGCAAGTTCAAGTTTTATTGAAAAGACTCATGCTTTGGCTGCTAAAGTTCGAAGCAATCTGCAAAGTGCTTTTAGAACAACTGGACCTTATCCCTTCGATAAGCAGGTTGTACTCAAGAATTTTCCTGGCAGTGACAGTGGTACATCCGAAAGGATCTTGGATGAAGGCCTTTTGGAATTTCTGAAGGAAGGACGAGGTTTCAACCAAGAGAGAATCCGCTACAGAAGAGGAAAGAAAGTGAATGTAGCACCTGGAGCACCAGTTACTTTGAAACCAGATCTGCAGAACTTCCAGAACTTGAAGTGCAAAGTGACGACTTTCCACTGGATGAGCCAGCGTTTTCCAATGTGGCCAAGAAAAGGAAAATAGAGGACAATGTTTGTTCAATTTGTAAGTGCGATTTCGCCCATTACCGAGGAAGAGATTGGATTCGTTGTGTGTCATGCAAGTTGTGGGTCTGCGAGATATATAACAAAGGATCCAGAGATCCGTTCTATGAATGCGAAAGTTGCCAAGATGGTATGTAATAGAACTCATTACTGTACCAGTTCTTATTACAAAAGATTTTGTAGTTTCAATTTCAATTTTTAAAATTATTTTTCTATTGTTTCACTTTGTTTGATAGACAAATTTTAGTTTTAGAATTTGTTAAAGTGTTGTCAGATGTAGAAAGGGTAAATAAAAGTACAAAACTACCCCAAAATCTGCCTTTATCATCCATTAACAAAAAAATGTTAAAAAAAAATAAAATCAAGTGTTAAACAAGCCCCAAAAGCCACCCAAATTTGACCTAAAATAAAAAGAAGTTACGTGTCAAACTAGCCCCAAATCGTGGGACTACAAAGTCACCAATTTAAGTCAGAATATTTGGGTGTAAGACTTAGTGTAAGGAAACGTTATTAGTAGGGATTTGTAGCCGAAGGTCCATTTGGTGTAACTGCACACACGTAATATTATATCGAAAATAAATACGAGAGTTATGTTCAATAAACTTTCCAAAACATGTCAAAGTACCCCCCCCCCCCTTTACGGTACCTTCGGTGTTTATCAAAGCAGAGGGGCTACAGCTAGTTTACGTACCAGAAGGCTGCTCATAGGCAGCATTACGACCTTACGAATTAACTGCTGTTCAGGAATTGCGTTACCCAGATCGGGATAAACAGAGTGCCTACTGGCAATGATTCCTTCAGTTCATTACACGTATCCAGACACTTTGCAAGTCATATGGTTTACAGATGAAGCCTGGGTCCACTTGTATAGTTACGTGAACTCTTAGAAGATGTCAATGTGGGCATCAGAAAATCCACATCTACTAACTGAGTTACCGCTCTATACTCTCAAATTTGGATTAGTGCGTGCCGTGTCCGTAATATGAAGAGTGGGGCCCATTTTTTGCGGGAGAAAAGTGAATATAGGCCATTATACGAACATTTTTAAAGAATTTGTACAACAATTGGACAACGAATTAATAGGAGGTTATTACCAGCACGACGGGGAAACATACCACACATCTCATAAAAGTATGGCCTTGAGCAGCAGTTAATTTGGTGATCGGATAATTTCTAAGAACTTGTGTGTGTGTTTCCTGATCTTATGTCCGCAGGTTATTTCCTACGGATTTAACTGAAGGATTGTGTTTAACATGATAACCCACTAATACTAAAACACTTTCAGGCTAACATCACGACAAAAATTCAAAACATCATCTGGATACCTTACCCGTTATTGCAGCGAATAATGAAGCGACGGGTTTGATTGTGCCGAAGGGAAGATGGAGGGCATTTCCAATATCTGGTTAAAAGGTAAGTGATTACCAGCTTTCCTCCATAAAATGTTCATCCTTTCTCAGTCATTTGCAAAAAACGGTATTAAAATTGGACAATTGTTACAGATGTTATAACTGAATGAAATCCACCTATTCTTTTTTTAATCCTTTTGTAAATGAAATTAAAATATGTTCATACACCATGTATTAGGTATCTGTACTAAATTTTCGAATTCATTGAGCCTTCCAAACTTCTTTACATGTTGGCGCCTTACCAAGGATAGCAATCAAACTGGACAGTTTGGGAGTAAAAGTGATATAAACATTTAGAACAAAGATCCCAAGTGTTACGCCAGTCACTCAAGAGATGTTTGTTCCCTCCTTCAAAACAGCATTCTTTATAGCTCGAGGTAGATCTAACTTAAAAGACACTAAGCAAGAGAGTTTTGCAAGGAATGCAATATCGTTTAATTTATGCCACCTCTTCATCCATTTGATGTGCAACACCTGTGATTTTACGTGGGAGAATTATGTTGCTTTCATTCCCATCTTTGTGCAATTTTCATTTCCATTTTGTGACCTTTCATTTTTAAAGCAAACAATATCATGCACAGAAACGAAAGATCTGATTTAAGTGTGAAAAAAACGTGAATTTCAATAACATAAAGGGGAATACGTACATAGACACAAGGAAAAATGTGAATCACAGTTATTGAGTAATAAAAATCGGAAAGAAATCACATCTGGACCATGGATAAATAAATTGGTTTCAAGTTCAAGCAATCCCATGCAAAAATAATCAAATTAATAAAATATTGAGAAGAACTGATATATGCAAATGTTATTATATCAAATAATGAATAATGAATATATTAAAAATTATATATAGTGTACGTATAAACTGTAACTGTGCCACAATTATTCTTAACTTATATCCACAACTGAGTACCTCTACATTCATAAGAGTACGCTCTTAAGTTCTGACTTAAGCTTAACCATCTGTTGTACAGTACCCAATATAAACACACTATTTACTCAAGAGATATTTATTACTCTCTGCTTCCATATTCCACAATAGGGGTCATGGTGGCTCAGTGGTAGAGCGCTTACCTCTAGTACGTGGGAGTCCCTGGTTCGATCCCCGGCCAAGTAAGTTGGTGGTGGACAACATAGAACTCGTAGGTTGTATCGGGGGTACTCCTATTTCCTCCCACTTTCTTTTTTTGCCATTTCTTCTATTATCATTCCCTTGCTTTAATAATCGTCTCCCGTAGCCTAACAAGCCTTATCGTGGGACGTTAAACTCAAAGATTTCATTTCATTATTTTCCATATTCCACAATAGAGTTTCTGTTTCTAATCTTGCTCCAACTAATCCGCATATAATCATATTAACATATTTTGAGAGTGATTCCACTACATGAGAGATCATAAGAGATTCCTTGAGTAATAATCCATCTTAATCTGGTTGCAATCCAATCCAATATGATTTGCTTGCACAGAATCTAACCTAACAACACATATTCGGCATATGTAGACATGTGTCGTTGTGCCGTATCATTACGTGTCCGTAGCCTTGTAGCGTCATTCTGAACAGAATAATGTTAAGAACTGATAATATTATGTATCTAGATATATATATATAATTAACTTCTGTATTCTCTGATACAGGACTTGGCCATTTTGCACTGAAACTTAAGGTTTTCAAGAAAGAGTCGTAGTTCTTCGTGGAATGATGAGATAGTTGAGTGATAACACCGTTTTGTTTGGTAGCTGAAATATTGAGTCATAAACAACTTTCGTTTTCTTTTAGCAGTCATTTATTTTGCTTTCAGTAATTTATTAATATTAATTTATAATATTAATTTGTTATGTATTATGACTTTCCCTCATCTTCCTGGCAGTACATAAACTTCTTCCTTGTAAAATGTCGTTGTTTTGGACTGGAAGAAATTTTCGAAAGCCTGATTGACTTGCTCTTCAGAATCGGAGATTTTTCTATTTAAAAAGTTTTGTAAGGAAGAGAAAAGGTGGTATCGGAGTAAGGTTCGAGGAGTAAGATGAGTGTGATAAAACAGGCCATAGAAGCTCAAGATTTTTTTTCGTCATCCTACTGTGTATGGTCGTGTATTGTAGTGTAAAAGAATTACGTTCTTGCGATTGATGAGAGCTGAACGCTTTTCATGTAGTTTCTCTTTCACTCTTTACAGCTGCTGAACAACGTATGTATCCGCAGTAATCGTTAAATTTGACTTCAACAACTCATGATGAATTATACCTCGACAATTCCACCATATACACAATACAAACTGTTTTCCATAGGTGTTTGCTTTCGGGTATGAAACGGGTTGATTCACTGTCTTTTGCGGACGATATTTTATAAGTAATCCACTTTTCATCGTCAGTTATAGTTCTGTCTAAAAAAAGGTTCGATATTTACCCGTGAGAGCAGATTTGTGGCGATTGACTGCGATCTTCTTTACTCCGTTCACTGAGGTTGTGAGGTACCCATACTCCTAACTTGCTGATTTTCCCTAATTTCTCCAGCTGGCGGCTAACAACTGATTATGCTCTGTTCAGCCTTTCTGTTATATCTCTTGTTGATTGACGTGGATTTTGCTCCAACATTGACTTGGAAAGGTTGTCCTCAAGGTCGGAAGGACATTCTACCCTGAGTTCGTCTTTTAGGGTCGTATTTCCAGAACGGAATTTGGCAAACCAATTTTTAACTCTTCGATTAGTTATTAGTCCTTCACCGTATACACTGCATATATTTTCAGCTGTCGCATTAGTGCATTTGGCTCGTTTAAACTTTCAAAAGCGTCACATGACTAATAAACACTTTCTCACTATCCATTATCCAGCATTTGGGCAGTTTTTGAGCCAAACGTGGACAAAAATAATAATAAAGCGAAACCACTTAGGTTAGCTTCAGTATGCTTTCCAGAATATAGCCTGAAAATTCCCCCGTTCTCCCACCTTGGGAAAATCCGCCATCTTGGATTCAATATGGCGACCAGACCGAAACATCGACTTACATTTAAATAACAATATCTACTCACAGAGTTAAGCTGGAAACTTCGTTCTTGTCTCAGTTTCAAAATAATAGTATAGACTAACGAATGCAGGTTTGTATCATTCTATGTATTGCATCAATATTGAAAAATGGCTGACATTACGTAAAAAATATAGTTATTCTCATTTTACAATAATGTTTTATTGGCATATAATTCAGAAACTAATCCAGATATTAAAAAATGCATCGAAATAAACGTGATAGAACATAATTGTAACTTTCAAACGATGCAAATTACGTTTGGTCTATCTTTAAAAGTAAGGGAGCTAGTTGAATTTTTGTGACACTGAGTGTGCAGCTTTCGGCACATTGTTCTCAGGTGTCTGTTATAATGGTTTCGTGTGCACTAACATGTCTCATCTATTTGACTTGTGATACTTTTTTAAGGTTCTTAGAGCATAAGAATATTTAGTCAGATAACCTGAATATGGTCAATAAGTCCACCATTTTGGACTCAATATGGCGTCCAGATGAAGAGGCTAATGTAACACTTAGACATCAATATCTTATTACAAAAGTAAGCTGGAAACTTCGTTCTTTTCGTCAATTTCTAGATAATAGTTATTTCCTTCTTACCTATCGTTGTCATATTAAAATATGTCCGTTATTCTTCCAAAAGAGATTTTTTTTCTGATTTCTAAATGTTGTATCAATGGCAATTCTTTCTGCTACAAAAGAGATTGAAAAGCTAAAGCAAAGAATACTTTTCGTAACCTTTGATCAGCCAATTTGGGTCATAAAGGCTTTGAAATTCTGTCGTCGGCTGCTCCTGGAAGACCCTTGTCTACAGTTGAAGTCCGCCTGAGAGGATTTCACCTCTTAATGTATTTCTGGGGCTCAATCAGTGTGATTATGGGAGGAAGTGGCTTAGAAGGCCTCCGTAATACAGTGTATGCAAGTAACAGTATAGTTCAGTATAGTTCAAGTGTTGAGCTGTCACCAATACTCAAGAGTTTTACGTGCACATTTTCTCACACAGCAAACTTTGGGTGAACTAAATTTTGAGCTATAACTGAAGGTGTTTTCAAGCATCAATTGAAGGCTATTTTGTTGTTGTTGTTGTTGTTGTTATGGATGTAAAATTTGGATCCAAGTTCTGTCAGTGAAAATACAAATACTCAGACAGTATTTACTTTGTTTTACCAAAAAGGAGATGAACTGACAACTCACAGTGGAATTTCAAAATTATTTGCCCAATATTACCATCTTGTAGAAATTATGCGACTTTATATTATTGCAGAACATGCTGGTGATTGGAGTCTTCACTTGCATTGCATTCAAATAATGTTGCGCTTTTTTCATGCTGCAGGGCATTTGAACTATCTAAAGACAACACATATTTATTTGCAGCGCACAGTGGCTCTAGAACACAAAAAGCCTCCTACTGAATAGATGAAATTCGTGAGGAGTTCCTATTTTACTATAAGAAGAACCGATAAATATTGGACTGAAACTTGGTCATTGAGCAGTTTCTTATGAGCTCGATGAAATTCATTAGCGGACTGAGCCATGGACGAAAGTTAAGTACTTCCACAATTGCTACACTGAGAAAAAAGGGACTAGGATTCCCGTGTGGATACATCGTATTTACGCAGCTGCACTCCTTAAATAATGTAATTTCATGCATAAATACAAAGTACAGCAGGTGAACACCATGCCAAGTCTGGAGTTCGTCGTCTGGATTTCGTGTTAAAAACATGTTTCCTCTCTTTCCTTCTCACAGAATGATATGATGTCTTATTACTCTCGTAAGGTAGTAACAGATTTAGAAAGAACCAAGAGGGAGCAGTCGTAGGAAGGTGGTAACAACATTATATACGTAAGTTACCACCATCGGAATGGGTATGGCGTTAATTCTAGATTTCAAATGGTGGTCCCACAATACAAAATTTTCGCTAGACGGTGGTGTAGATCGTACTACGGATGAAACAACATTACTTAATGTGGTGACGCGCGCCTAACCTGGTAAAAACAGCATTTACATGCAGACTGGATTATGTATTGTTTTCCATGTAGATGGATAAACTCTACGTTAGCTATAATTAAGGTTGTTGATAACAGAAAAAGTTTGCAGAATTGCTTTCAGTAGTTTGGCCACAAAATCAAACATATAAACAAATAGTGAAGAAATATGTTGCATACGTTACAGGCTATTAAGATATGGGTGTTACAGTTGTATTTGATGATTACAATAAGTTTTACTAATTGCACATGATCTTTCTCAGAATGATATTTACATTTCGTCCCAAGCAAAGAGAAATATCCTCTGAGAATATACAGTAGCAAAGCACTTCAATAATCTTTGGGTCAGATGAAGGACTTTATGCTTTTTCTTCATACTGCTACGGAATGTGACACTACTTCGGCTCTGTATGGAAGAGAGGTAAAACCAATGATTTCATAAACTTATGAATGAATCAGAACTACGAACGAAAGTTACTCTTTTTAACGAACAATCCTCACCGAATGGTAATGCAAAGGATGGAGAAGAAGTTTCTTTGTGTAGTATACACTGGAAAAGTTACTAATAACATGAACCAGCTCTACTTGAAAACTGGAGTGAAACAGAATGCTACAAGTAGAAATTTCTATCTAGCTACTTTTCCACCTACCTCAGGCTCAGTAAGCCAATATTCATTAAAAATTTCTTACAGGTTCAACAACGGAAGGGAGTAAATCCACATTCCATTCACTGGGGACGGAAATATTACAATATAAAGTTAATTACAATACCAACTGCGAGAGAACCTGCTCCACGAAAACTTATTCGCTATTATCTTGTAACTGTATAAAAGCATATAATAATAATAATTGTAAATGCAGAAAAGTGGACTTCACTGCTCTAACATGTATGGATTCTCTACAGGATATGGTTGCAGTAACGGTTTGACTCCAGTAAATGAAGGCAATATAGAATATCGCTCCCTGTGTTGATTTTCATAATTCACAACATCATACACATATTTCTTTACAAAAATTTACGTACAATATTCCTTATTTAGCATTCTGTTGTATGTTGTAATCAACGAACATAACTTCCACAAAATATATATTTCAGTAGATTAGTGTAGATGCTCTGTTATTCTTATGCAAGAAAGTTATATTTTCCATTAAAGTTTAAGGTACCAAGTGTGCAGTTAAAAATTCGGTTTATTTGTAAAAATGTTCCTTAATCATTGTAGTTTCAAATTCATTCGCTATTGACACTATGTAGAAACCAGAAAAAGTGCTCTTTTAGGACATTAACGGCCATATTTTAATATGGTAACGATAGGTAAGAAGGAAATAATCATTATCTAGAAACTGACGAAAAGAACGAAGTTTCCAACTTACTTCTGTAATAAGATATTGCTGTCTAAGTGTTATATTGCCCTCTTCATCTGGATGCCGTATTGAATCCAAAATGGTGGACTTATTGACCATATTTAGGTCATCTGACTAAATATTTGTGTATGTTCTAAGAACATTAAGCAAATATCACAAGTCAAATAGATGAGACGAGACGTGTGAGTGCACACGAAACCATTGTAGCAGGCACCTGAGAATAATGTGACGAAAATTGCACATTCAGTGTCACAAAAATTCGACTAGCTCCCTTGCTTTTAAAGATAGACTGACATAAGTTGCATCGTTTGATAGCTACGACTATGCTCTATCACATTTCTTTCGAAGTATTGTTTAATATCTGGGTTAGTTTTTGAGTTATATGCCAATAAAACATTATTGTAAAATGAGAATAACTATATTTTTACGTAATGTCCGTCATTTTTCAATATTGATGCAATACATAGAATGATACAAACTTGCATTCGTTAGTCCATACTATTATCTAGAAACTGAGACAACAACGAAGCTTCCAACCTAATTCTGTGAGTAGATATTGTTATTTAAATGTAGAAAAAGAAATAAGTCGATGTCTCGATCTGGTCGCCAAGATGGCGGATTTTCCCAAGGTGGGAGAAGGTGGAAATTTTCAAAATATATTCTGGAAAGCACACTGAAGCTAACCCAGATGGTTTAGCTTTGTTATTATTTTTGTCCAGGTTTAAGCCTAAATGCACTGGACTATTAGGGATTAGGAACAGTTTAATGTAATGTGCACTTCCAAAAAATAGTTGTCAGAAGACTAACTGAACTCTTATCTATTTAGTGAAAGCAAAAACTGTTGTCCCAGTGACTCATTGTGAGTAGATACGAACATAGATTCTACCTAGCTGCATCGGAAGTTATTTATGACTCGGCCTAGTTGTTTATTCAGTTAGAAAACACATACAGTGTTACCAGAATTCACTATAGTGTGAAATGAAACATATTAAAGACTCCACTATAATGTAGTCAAGTGGTTTGGCTGAATAGTTTATAAATGATGTGTTCGTGTGTTCAAATATTGGAGTAGATCAAGTCTTGTTTCTTTTGTTCTTTATTGCGCGCTCCTAACTTAACTCATAGACTGGTAACACTTCTTTCAATAACAATTTATCAACTCTTTTCTTTCCAAATTCGATTAGGAAACAATAGTATACGAATTGTATTCATGTAAAATGTCATAGCTAAAATAAGAGTATTAAAAAGATGCGCTTTCCGGGTATTCGCTAATTCGCATGTGTATACCAACTTTAATTTAATTAATCTATTTACTTTTACTACTTAGAGAATGTAGAATAAATTTTAAAATAATTTTCATAGGGTGTGATTTTTCTTCAAATGAATCTTGTTTCGGTTTTCTCAACACGCAGCAAAGGTATGCTAATCCTCTTCGTTCTCCTATATCAGCGTTTCCTAACCGGTGTGCCGCGAATGGAACGCTGGTGTGCCGCGAGGAAATCGAAACAAAATTATTAATTCTATAGCAACCAAATTGCAAGACATAGGAAAAAGTTTTTTTTTTTTTTTTTTTTTTTTTTTGTATTTCACATTGCTATGAATTTCTACCATGGAAAAATTTACTGTAATTGTAATATATTATTCTACACCTGTTACTGTGTAGCAGACAGTATTTCGGCTTGTACACATTTCCACGGTTAGCTGCTTGGGTACGCTTCATTTGAGAGTCATACTAACACCGAGAAATGGAAGCACTTGTACGGTACGCGTCATGTGAAAGTTCGTAGAACACTCATTCGCACGTGAATGACAGAACAACACTTTATTCAACAGCTGTGTTTGGACTTCGACGCATCGCAAGCTGTATGATTGCAATAATATGCACCTGTTTTGGTTAAAACAGCAAAGTTAAAAGTACAAGACATTTGTGTGTTCGTTCGTTATTTAGTGATCTTTGTTCTTAGTGAAAGGTTGGATATAGGCTTCGAAAAAGAAAGCATATTTTTAAAAATCTGAGTCCTATATTTCATTGCAATTGTTTTCTATTTTAAAATTAGAATAAAAAATAAACATAATGAATTAGCATACGGGAAAACCAGTGATCGAGCTTTCATCTCTGTGAGCAGATCAGTAATCATAGAAAAAAAAACACCATGGTATTTTATATTTGCAAATAATAATAATATCTATAAGTGTGCCGCAAGAATTCATTTACACCCGTAGTGTGCCGCAAGTTGAAAAAAGTTGGGAAACACTGTCCTATATAGTTAGGCTAATTTTCTCAGAATTGAAAACGAGCACTAAAAGTTCTGGTGGGTATCCGAGTAGGACGGAGGCAAGAGGGGAGCCAATACGTTTCAATGTAAACTATTCGTATTCACCGACTTGTGCGAAAGCTTCCAGACATGTGCTGTTGTATTTAATATTATATTGGAGAAGCAATATTAAGGTTCACCTGACAGGCTATCTGCAGTCAGTGTTGTCAAGCGTAGGTGGTAATTTCTTGTCAAGCGCGAAATTTTGTATTGGTGCAAAATCTGAAGCAGTGTATTTACAATGTGTTTGCATTGTATTAAAGTATAGCGTCCTTTCCAACATCGAAATAATATGAGACGTGAACCAACAGCTTATCCAAGGGCGGCGGGTTTTCAAAGTTAGAGGGGGTGCTCTTATAGTTCAAGAGAGGGGGATTTTGGAGTATGGAATATTACTCAGACTTAAAGGAAGTCCAGGGATCCTCCCCAGGAAATTTTGAAAATTGATCCTCCTAGAAATGCAGTTTCTGATATATTTGGAAGAAAATGGAATTTTTTGTTTTGGTTATTCTTCTGTTCCCATCTTTTCTCTTAATATAATGAAAAACATGTATTCTTGAATGAGAGTATGGGATGTAACACGGATATAAGGGAGGTTCTAAGCCCGGATATAAGTTCTTATTGATAACTAGACGAATGGATTATCTCAAGGATGTTTTCAAGTTGTGACAATGACCTGCTAGATTTCGCACTATAGACTACTTACAATGATTATTTACTTGTTTCGATAGCAACTAGTACAGAATGACTATTTCTGAATACACTTTCTATTGTGTAACAAATCCAATGTAATCTTTATGTCCCACAGATACGCCATTAGACTAAAAGAGACAGATCATTAATGAAAGTGAGTGTTATGAAAAACAATGGTGGAATAACAATAAAGGAGAAAATTGGAGATCCTGAGAAAACCCACGGACCGATATTCTTCATTACTAACCCGCTTGACATAGAATGGAAGCAGGCAGTTCTTACACCACAGATGAGTACTCTGCCAGGAGAAATCTTGCGCCTTCCTACACTCTTCTATTATAACAAGTCTTCATGGATAATAATAATAATAATAATAATAATAATAATAACAATAATAATAATAATAATAATAATAATAATAATAATAATAATAATAATAATAATAATAATAATAATGGAATAATAGTTTCGAGGGATGGAGTATTTCCAGTGATTGCACACACGCAACATTATTTCCAGTCCACTACTTCAGGTACATGGTATCTGATACATTTTATGGGGTTGAGGTGTTTCGGTACCAATTGGTTTCTTTCATCAACTAGAGTCCGTTAATGTTTATGTTGTACGTGTGCAATCACTGGAAATATTTCAACTCCCGGAAACTGAATTAGGTACTGTGCACCGGAATTGGTTGAACGGAAGTAACTACTTTCGGTACCGATCGCTTTCTTTCGTCAAGACGAGTTGGTTTATGTTGCATGCGTGCAATCACTGGAAATAATACACCAACGGAAACTTTATTGTTCCCAATAATAATAATAATAATAATAATAATAATAATAATAATAATAATAATAATAATAATAATAATAATAATATAATAGATCTTTCTATATAACATAATTGTACTTTCATGGCTTATTAAGCACGTATATTTTATAGATTTTGTTGCATTCAGATATGATTATGTAGGATACTTTGTTAAGAGTGATGCAAGTGTTAGATAATGTGAATAATTTGTTCAAAGAGGTCAGGTCGGGAAAAGGTCAAGAAATAAGGTTAAAAAAAGGGTCTTCTAATGTGTATTAAATTGCAGTTTCTATGAGAAAATTCCAATCAGTAGTGACGAACTTTTTTCTGAAGAAGAGATAGAGAGAGAGACAGAAAGAATAGTCAATTTTCTTAGAAGTTCTCTTTATCTAATTTTCCTCTTCGAAACGCAAAATCAATACCAAACGACATGAACAGAATTTCTTTTGGTGACCAGACCCTGCGCGATACAATCCTTCTTTTGTTTCAAAGTCACCCCAAGATTCTTTACTACAGAAACGCCACTGTTTACTCTTGTATGTATTTTCCCTTTTGCACACTCATTGTTTCTTTTCCTTCGCAGCTACTCTCTCTTTTTGTTGCGCCATTGCAAGCTGTCTGTTCACACCAAAACATGCTTTGTTTCTAAGGGACGAAGTGTGGCAGTATCTCTAGGCTTTGTGCGATTTCTTGCCATTGTCGGCTGAAAGGATACTCTTAAGCAATGGAACAAAAGGGAAGCGGCTGCGATCCCAAGGAAACAGAATGACATTTACTTTCGAATTTCGTTATTAATTATGTCACTCAAATGCATATATTTTAGTTACAGGAATGATTTATAAGCTATTCATATTATGTGGATTGAGTAAGTGTCAAGAATTTTGTCCCACATTTGTTCCTTCCGCCGACTTTGACTACTTTACTGTGGATATATCATAGTCTTAAGAGACTCTCACTCTTTAAAGAAGATGTCGTTGTTTCTATTTCGAGTATGGAAGTTCAGCTGTGACTGTTAAAATTCCATTCAAATTATCTAATACGAGGAAATTCTTAACATTTCGAAATACGTGCGAAATAAATCATTACAGAAATACGCTTCAAGATTATCGTTAAACTTTCAATTCTGAAAATAAATGAATATTTGTGTGTTTAACGAGTTACACTTTTCTTGTTGTTTATATGTATATTTTTATCGCCCCTCTCGAGACAAAGGGGAGTATCTATTTTTTTTTTCAACTTTTCCAGGAGACAAGTTTAAATATGTTTTATTATAAGTTTATTTTATCGTGATTTTGCCAAAATTTAATTTGATCTCGTAAGTTACATATCTGACACGAAGGATATCAAACTAAATTTTAAGGGAAGAGGATAGAATAAATAAATAGAGAAGGTTTACACTTGTCTCTTGAAAAAGTTAAGAAAATGAGATACGCCCTTTTTGTCTTGACAGGGTCGTTATATATCATTGCTTAGGCGCGCACCCTGAAATTTTTCTTAGTAGGGATCCAATACTTAAGGAACTTTGTCTATGTATGTCTATGTAGTATTTAACGGGTATTAGGCCTGTTCTGCACTCAAAAAGACGATAAGAATTAAAAATTAAATCTTTCAGTTTAACGTCCTGCGTTATGGTTGTTAGGCTATTGGAAATGCATGGTAAAGAGAAATTAATTTACCAGGGAAGCAAGAAAGTTCGTGCGCTTTTGAACCACTCCCGCTTCCATTTGGCTGCTGCGGCGACATCTGTCCCCGTAGCATGAAAGTTTTGACTGTTTGAGAAAGCTTATTCATTGGCGCATCAGCCATGGTGAATATAACAACGCATTTGTCAGTGTAGGGTGTAAAAATCGCTCGTGATCATGTCAGTGTCAAATGAAGTTTTTAGAGCTTGTTTGCTTTACGAGTTTAAATTGGGGACAAATGGTGCAGAAACAGCTAGAAAAATATGTGTTGCGCTCGGAGAGGGTGTAATAAGTAAATGTACAGCACAAAAATGGTTCCAGACCTTTTCAACTGGTGACGAGACCTTTCAAGATAAGCCTCGCTCTGGGAGGCCTAAATCAGTGGATATGGACCACCTGAAGGCCTCTATTGAAGATTATTCCAGTCAAACATGTGAGGAACTTGCTCACCGATTCGAGGTAAGCAGGAAAATTATTCGGGTAAGCTTGCATCAGTTGGGGAAGGCCTGAAAACTGGGTCAGTGGGTCTCTCACGAGGTGACCGCTATGAGCCAAGTTCTAAGACTGAATATCTGTTCATTTTTGTTGACGAGACACAAAATCTGTCCAATTTTGGACCGTATAATAACTTGTGACGAGAAGTGGGTCATGTATGACAATAAAAAACAGTCATACCATTGGCTATCACCGAATGATCCGAAGCCTTTGACTGCAAAACCGAACATCCATCAACACAAGGTTTTGCTCTGTGTTTGGTGGACTGCAAACGGTATCGTGCACTACAAATTCTTGGAACGTGGTAAGACAATTACCAAAGATGTGTACTCATCACAACTGAGAACGGTAGCCACCAAACTGACCCAGAAACAGCCAGCACTAGTGAACAAAAGAGGTGTGCTCTATAACCAGGACAACGCGCGCCCTCACACCGCAAAACAGGCGCTGGAAGTAATCTCAGAACTTGGTTGGGAGCTTGTATCTCATCCTCCCTACTCCCCAGATGTCGCCCCTTCGGATTGCCATTTATTCTTGGCCATAGACAACTTTATGCGTGGCAGGCAGTTCAAGACTGAACAAGACGTCAAAAATGCAGTTGCTGAGTTTTCCGAGTCTCGGGAACAAATATTCTACAAAACTGGCATTTACAAGCTTGTTGAGCGCTGGGAGAAGATTGTAGAAGCAAATGGAGGCTATTTTGCCGAATAAACAAACCGTTAAAACCCTGTAATTGACAGTTTTCTTCGATAGTATAAAAGCGCACGAACTTTCTTGCTTCCCTGGTATTATTTGGGTCAGAAATTGATCTTAAATTTTTAGTTTTCTTTGTTCTTTCCAATCAGACACGAATTGTAAATAACGGAAATATTATGTAATTTGCTCTCGAAACTAATAAATTGGAAACTAGGATTTAACTCAAATATGGAAAGTAGAGCGAATTAGTACGAGTTGACAAGTTTAAAATTTCTCCTCAAGCTTCATATTTCCTCTCAAACTCGGAAGCGGTTCTGACATAGTCTCAAATATATAAACCTATACATTCCTGTCCCTCTGTATTTTTCAAAAAGAACAATTTATGATACTTTACTGGGAAATAGCTGTCTTTGTCTTTCTTTCTTCAGTGAAGTTCTTTCTTGATTACACTTTTATATCTAGTTGCGTTCGTAATTTAGAGATTATTTTGGACCTTGGAAAATTTTAAAGGCAGAAAGGAAATAAGTTTAGGTAAATGATGAAACATTTTCTCCTGCATCAGGGCAGGGTGTATCATATGTTTGAGGAACTGGGTTTTATAAACAGTGGAATCACGATTATCCGAGTTTCGATTAACCGAGGTCTCGTGTTATCCCAGCTTATTCCAAACAAACAAAAATTTAATAACTAATCCGGTTACAACGATAAGCAGTTTACAGGGTTTTGTTTCAGCAACAAAGCAAACATAAAGCTGGCGTAAAGATGACGACTCCGCCCGACATTGCCATAATTCAGATATCGAGCTTTAACCCTTAACTGTGCTAGTAAAAGAAAGTCACGTTTGTCTGCTGGTGGGATATCTGAAAACCCCACAAATCTTGTAGTAATAGTTATATTGCGCACAAAGATATGGTTACACATAATCAGGACAAACGTACAAATGATGTTCCTTGTAAATACTTTCCTTGGAATTACACTAAACGACAAATGTATCTGCCTACAATGAGAACATGTACGTTGCTGAAGAGAGTCTGTGAGGTATTTAAATACCTCTCCAGCACAATTAAGGATTAATTGATGCATGTCTTGAGTTTTAGTTAGAGAAGGCACTGTTCTACGTCGAATAACAGGACAACAAAGCACCAACTAACATTATAATGTTTCTACGTCTGTGCAATATAGCGGTCGGAAATGAGACAGCTTAATGAGGCAGAAGACTATGAAAGACTATATATATATATATATATATATATATATATATATATATATATATATATATATATATATATATATATATATATATGTGTGTGTGTGTGTGTGTGTGTGTTTTGTTTGTGTTGCCTTTCATATTGTGTACTGTATTATGGCTAATTCCTTTTGTACCTATGTATAATTATGTGTATTGTACTGTATATTCATTAAAAATAATAATACAGTAAAAGCTCTTTATTCGCGAGGTATATGTTCCATAAATATGCCGCGAATACAGAAACCGTGAATACGGAATTGTAATTTATATGGGATTATAGGGGATACGTTCCTAGGTGACAAAAAAAAAAAAAACAAAAAAACAAATACATATATATAAAAAAATCAATTTACTGTTATTGAAGTTTTTGACCATATTGATTAATTATTATCTTCAGGCTTAGGCAATGGTTTGAAGAATTTTGCAATTTTTTTCTTGCTTGGCAGTTTTTAAAAGCTCCTTCAATTCAAACTGATATTCAGCAGTGGCATTAGCAATTTGCCTTTTAAAAATAAGACTTCGTTCCATAGACGGATCAATTTTCATAAAGAAATCACAAAGCTCATTTGCCATTCTTAAACCTTCACTAAGACTTTTCAAATTAAATGTCACGTTTCCAGTGCTTGTTGAAGCCTCTTCTTCAATGGGCTGTGAACTTAACATTTCCTCCAAGTCGGTTTCAGTCAAATCTTCATCTTGCGACTCAAGCAATTCCTGAATGTCACCTGATTCTATCTGTTCGAACCCATCTCGTCCTATTCCATTCGCAATTTCGGCTATGTTTGCAGTCAAAGTTTGAATTTGCACACATTCTTCGTCATTTTCCGCAGTCAGAGCAGGCCACAGTTTTTTCCAGTATGACTTCAATGTATGTGGCTTCAGTTCTTCCAATGATTCTTTACGATGCATTTTCCTATGTCAAATTTCTTCCAGCATTCCATAACATTCATATCAGGATTACATTCCATATTATCCAATACGATTTTGAAGGTTCGTTTAATGTAATAGAGCTTAAAGGCCTGGATTATTCCTTGGTCCATAGGTTGAAGCAAAGCCGTCGTGTTGGGAGGTAAAAATGTCACTTTTATATTTGGATGCATAGTTTCAAGTTCGCGAGGATGACCGGGTGCATTGTCCAAAACTAGAACTGCTTTAAAATCTAAATTCTGTTTTTTTAATAAGTTTCAACTTCAGAAACAAAACAATTCCGGAAACAGTCACAAAAAATAGCGCTTGTAACCCACGCTTTCTTATTAGCACGCCAAAACACTGGCAGGTCGTCCTTGTTTTGATTTTTTAAAGCCCGAGGATTTAACGATCTGTAAAGCATCAGTGGTTTAATGACACAATCTCCAGAATCACTAGAACATAGCAGCAGTGTAACTCTATCCTTTGCTGCCTTAAGTCCAGGAGCAGACTTTTTGCTTTTAGAAATGAATGTTTTGTTTGGTATTCTCTTCCAAAACAGTGCAGTTTCGTCTGTATTAAATACTTGCTCAGGTTTGTATCCTCCATCAGCTACTAAGTTTGCAAATTCTTCTGGATATCGTTCTGCTGCAGCAGTGTCTGCAGATGCAGCTTCTCCAACGATTTTAATGTTATGCAATGATTGTCTCACCTTAAATTTATTGAACCAACCTTCCAATGCGTGAAATCCTCCATCTGTATTCACCACTACAACTACCATCAGGTTCTTTAAAATGAGCGTAAAGACGCTTTGCCTTCTCCCGGACCATTGGACCACTCAGGGGCACCCTTTTTTGGTTGCGGTCTTCGATCCATAATGACAACGCCACTTCCATTTTTTCTATTGCTGGATCACGAACAATTTTCGCTGACAGTGAAGTTGAAGCTAAAGACGATCTTACTTTATCTTCGGATTTTTTTATCGATCGTACAGTTGATTCGTTGACATTGAATGAGCGTGATATGGATGCAAACGACTCTCCAAGGCGTAAACGATCAAACATTTCTATTTTCACTTTAAGCGGTAACACAGATTTTTTTCGTGTCGAAACTCGTTTCTCATTTTTTTAGTTGACATTACTGTATAAATTAGGGAGACAGCGGTAGAGACGTGTTACTTGATCACAATTTTTGTAACGAATGGAAAGACAAAACAATAAAACACGCAAAGCGGCTCTTACCAAAGGACGGAACGTCTAATAATATGGCGGCATTTAATAATATACTTTATTCATTGAGTAATAAGGTTGCTTTCATTCTGTTTGTTTACATTCTCAAAAACACCGATCCGGCGAAGGCGACTTATGTCAAAGTCCGAACCAATACAGCGGGGATATCATTTAACAACATACTTTAGGCAAAGTTGTAGTAAGGTCTATTTTACATTTTATTAGTCCATTTGACGGCGTTTACAAAGGATATTGGGTTGGATACCTATTGGAATCCTTTTTATTATTATGTATGTACGTACTGATTAGATCAGCGAATAAAGAAATATTTAGCCGCGAATATAGGAATTGGGTCGCATTTTTTTAACCCGCGAATGAAGGAAGCACAAATAAGGAGCTTTTACTGTAATAGACAATCTAATGAAGGGAAATAATAAATAATAATAATAAAAAAAAAAAACAACCCGGTCCACATTCTCCGATAACCGTGTTATGGCATCAGCAAATCTTATTGTGCTGAAAACCTGGCCATTTACTTTTACGCCTTTCTCGTTTTCATCAAAGATCTTTTTCATAGCCTCTTCTATATAGCCGTTGAACACGAGAAGTGAAAATCCACATCCTTACCTTACTCCTTTATTTATTCTTCCTTCCTTCTGAACTCTTTCTATAACAGCTGTCTGGATCCTGTAAAGTCTGTATATGATTCTTCTGTCTCTGTAACCCACCTTCAGATCCTTCAGCACTCTGAACGTGATATTCCAATCTACGTTGTCAAAAGCGTTTTCTATATCTCCAAATGCTATCACAATTGGTTTGTTTATTCGGATGTGTTGTTCCACTATCAACCAAAGACTTAGTATTGCTTCACTTGTCCCTTTTTTTCTCCTAAATCCAAACTGGTCCTCCGATAGCCGTTCTTCGATTTTCCCTCCCATTCGTTGTGCGATAATTTTGCACAGTATTTTTGATGCATGGGAAAGCAAATTTATCGTTCTGTGTTCTTCACATTTCTGCGCGCCTTTTCTTTTCGGGATAGGGACCAATTTGCTTTTCTCGAAGTATCTTTGTATTATTCCCAAGATGTACATTTCATTAATAAGATTAAATAGTTTCTTCTTTTTGCTATTCCGAGATTCTTAATCACTTCCTTTAGTAATTGGTCTATTTCTGGGGCTTTACCATATTGCATTTTCTCTAAAGCATTGCCAAATTCGCACTGTAAAATTGATGGTCCTAATTCATTTTCATTGACGTCTTCTTCCTTCGCTACCTCTTCCTCGTTCAGACTGTCTCCTTTGTAGAGTTCTTCAATGTATTCCTTCTATCTTCTTGTTATCTGCTTCTCTTCTATTAGCGTTGTTCCGTCTTTGTCTGTGATAGTGTCTGTGTCTTTCTTTTTTTCACCGAACTGTTTTCTAATCTTTCTATGTGCCGTTTCTGTATTGCCTTTGACTATATTTTCCTCAATTTCCTTGCACAAATTGTTTATCCAGTTTTTTCTGGCTGTCTTTACTTCTGTGTTGATGTGATTCCTGCACCTTCTGTATTCCTCCTCTTTGTTTGTTATCTTGAACTGTCTTTTTCTTCATCATTTCCAATATTTCTGCTGTTATCCAGGGTTTATATGATGTTCTCGATTCTCTTCCTATGTGCTAGTCGGCTGCTTTTGTAATTCCTGCTTTCCTGGCTTCCCATTTCGAGTTGATATTATCACCCGCTAAAGCTACCTTAGATGTTTCGTTGTCTGTCGCCGTTGCAAATGCTCGTTTCGTGTTTTCATCTCTTCTTAGTTTGATTGTGTTTCATCTTTTGTTTGGTGCTACCACTCTTTTGTTCTTTAGTCTAAGTTCGCTCTTCATCAAAACTAAATTATGGTGTGACAAGTAAAGTTCTCTCCCAAGAATCGGGAATCCGGAAACTGCGCATATATTTAGATAGAGGAGGGCCACGAAGGAATACTGGTGAAATATGCCGTGCCGACAGCAAAGGATAAATCCAATATGGCCGCCCGAAGGTCATGCCAATGGACTTTTGCAAGGAAGCTCTCATCTACTTGCCATGGGCAGATTGACTTAATGTTTTGCAAATTGATATTTGTATTAACACTACACATCTATTGGTTTGAAATGTCGCGGACGTTGACGTATTGAATCCAATATGGTCGACCAAATGTCAATGTGTAAACGACTCGTGTCTGGAAAACGAATTGTACTATGGAAGTACAGTATCACTAGACGTGTCCGAAAAGCATTAAACGGTTTAAAATATCGCCATCTGAAAACCAATATGGCTGAACGAAATCCTGAACCAAACAGCTCGTACTACAAAAACGAAATTTGGTGTAAATGTCCATTACTACTGACAGGAGAGGAAAATAATACAAACGAATCACAATTTCTACATCGTGTATCCGATATAGTCACGAAATAAGCATATAAAATATACACTTTAAGCAGTTCAGGTAGTTTAGCATAAAAATCACCTACAATTCACTGGAACAGATTTTGCAGGTGAAATGCTAGTAAGTTAAAAATGTTGCCAGTGCCTGTATTATCTGTTTGAAGTGTTACATGCAAACATGTACTGTTCATTAGGGATGGTCTAGAACGCACTAACCACAAACGTCCTAGAATACGCGTCTTAAAGTTTGCAAACCATATCATATATAACAAAAATCGCCCTTGCCAACACTGGCACCATGGTTACACAGGTAACATCAAGTGATACTGTACTTCCATAGTACAATTCGTTTTCCAGACATGAATCGTTGACACATTGACAGTTTGATCGGCCAGATTGGGTTCAATACGTCAACGTCCGCGAAATTTCAAACCAATTCATACATATATCAATTTGCAAATCATTAAGCCAATCTGGCCGGGGAAGTGGATGAGAGGTTGCTTGCAAAACTCGATTTGCATGACCTTCGGGCGGCCATATTGGATTTATCCTTTGCTGTCGGCCCGGCATATTTCACCAGTATTCCTTCGTGGCCCTCCTCTATCTAAATATATGCGCAGTTTCCGGATCCCCGATTCTTGGGAGAGAACCTTTACTTGTGAGTCAACGTCTGCACCTGAGTAGGTCTTACTGTTCTCTATTTGATTTCTGAATGCTTTTCGGATCAGCATATAGTCTATTTGGTATCTTTGTTTCTCTACTGGTCTTGTCCATTTGTATCTTCTTAGTTGTTGTACGAAAGCGTATTTGTTACAGTCAGACTATGGTTTTTGTAGAACTTAGCTAATCGTGCACCTCTCGCATTCGTTTCTCCTAAGCCGAAATTCCCAGTGACATTCACTTCTTTGCTTTCGCCGACTACTGCGTTCCAGTCACCCATGATGATTAAATTGTCTTTCAGTTCTTTCTGTAGTTGTGTTTTAGTTTTTATTTACTTTAATTTTATTTACAACCTTTGTTATGTTTGGGAATGCCTACTTCTTCCATTATGATGGAGATTTAAACCCTTGTTTTCTTATTATGAAGGTTGTTCGTACTCTACATACTGGGTTGCATAATTAACAGGATAAACAATGGGCAACTATCCTAGATTCATAATTTCTTCATATCTCCATTTTGTTCATTTCCGTCATGTTGATTTTTCATTATGGCTTCGTATATGCTAAGACATATTCTCTATCAAAACAAATCCAACGACCCCTTTATTTAAAACGTTTTAGTAAGTTTCGGCTGTACAAGATGATAACTTAATACAATACACACATATGTGAAACTCACTTTCCGCGTTGCCGTAGTTGGGTAATTCAAACAAGATCTGAATTTCCCTTGCTGAGAATTTATGTAAATAGCAAGCCGCTATATTCGTGGTACCTCACAGCCATTTTGATTATTTCATTCTTCATTATATATTGAAGTGATGTGAAAAAAAATAACAAAAAAAAAAACTGATGTAAACAAAAAATCCAAATACAGGAAAAGAAACAAGAACACACAACGCCTTGCCACTCACTCACTGTAGCTAGATGAAGAAACCTATGAGCAAGCCGGCTCCGACGTTACTGGCTGCGTGTGCATTCACGCATAAGAAAGCATTGTCGCAGGGGCGTCATTTAGGAGGGAAAGGAGTGGGAATTGCCCCGCCCCCCCAAGAGTTTGAGGAATACATATACTTTAATAGATTGTCTACTAATATACTAGTACAAAACATGAAAGTCTTATATCGGTGGTGTTCTTTCCCCCCTCAAGCGAAGTCTGAAATGACGCCCCTGCATTGCCGCCGACAAAACCGGAGCCGACACCGACATTGTCGGGGCTAGGCCGACTGCATTTGCTGGTGCCAGGAGTTCCACAGGCTTTCTTGCCGGGTCGAAAAACGTGTGCAAGCTACCATTTGATTATATTGCCGCCGATTCCATCGCCGGCATTGTCGGAACCGGATCCGGCTTTGCCGGGACGTGTGCAAACGCTGTAAGTTGCTCTACCAGACCTGCACAAGCAGAACTTTACAATATGCTAATTATTTCATTGATAATACCATACTAATTGTTATTATTTTGTAATCTTTCTTATTGTTAACATAGAGTCACAAAATTATCGACTGTGTATTTTCTCCTATTATATATATATATATATATATATATATATATATATATATATATATATATATATATATATATATATATATAAACTGTTAATGCTATTTTCAAAGGAACATAACTTCACATGTATGCTTCTTTTTAAAAAAAATACTGAAAATTTACAGAGAAAATGTGATATCCCCTTACGCTAGACATTTCAATATGCAGAGTGTCCAATATACAATACAACCCGGAGTTTGGGGTAGTAGACCTTTTGAACCTGAAGCGATACATAAGTGATGGTTATACTAAAATGAAGCCTTGTTCATGCATATATTTTTAGTGCATAGTGTTCATGCACTAGAAAGCAATGATTGAAATACACTAGAAACCACATTGTGTTGCCAGATGTAGCTGAAGGTGTAAATCAATATATATATATATATATATATATATATATATATATATATATATATATATATATATATATATATATATATATTGCAAAACATATAAATTCACTCATAACTCATACATATGGATGTTCTGTCGTTAATTTTCAGTTTGCCTAGTTGGGGTAGCTTGGAAACTATGGAACAGAAAAAATAATTTTTCATTTCCACCGATAACTAATCGGATGAGGCCTCTCTAAGGGGAAACTAGGGAAATTGTAGTTTTCATAAATTAATACTCTGAATTGGCAACCCTGCTGATGTTTCAGTGCATCAAAAGGTGTGTTAAAGATCTGTCTACATTATGCAATTACTGAAAACAATGAAAAACGAACTTTGGAATTATCATGATAAACTTTTACTTAATACACTCGGCAACACTGTTATTCATTTCTATGGGGCTATTTAAAGCAAGAGGTACCGTATACAATGAACTATTCAAGACCTGGAAACGAACATTCGCAGTGCCATTGAGAACAGTAACACTTCTAATCTTCGTAAAGTTGCTGCCAACCTGGTGAAACGTGTGAACCAGTGTTTGAATCAAAACAGGGGACACTTCCAGCATCTGCTGTAGAGGTGGTAACTCATTTCTGATAGTAGCAGTGTTGCCGGGTGCATGTAAGTAAAGATTTTATCATGATAATTTCAAAGTTTGTTTTTCATTGTTTTCAGGAAATGCATAATGTAGACAGGTCCTTAACACACCTTTTGATACACTGAAACATCAGAAAAGAAGCCAATTCAGAGTGTTAATTTATGAAAACTACGATTTCCCTAGTTCCCCCTTACAGAGGCTTTGTCCGATTATCTGTGAAAATGAAAAAAAAAATATATTTTTTTCTGTTCCATAGTTTCCAAGCTACTCCAACTAGGCAAACTGAAAATTAACGACAGAACATCCATATGTATGAGTTATGAGTGAATTTATATGTTTTGCAAAAAAAAAAAAAAAATATATATATATATATATATATTGATTTACACCTTCAGCTATATCTGGCAACACAATGTGGTTCCTAGTGTATTTCAATCATTGCTTTCTAGTTTAAAAATACCGGTATATGCATGAACAAGGCTTCATTTTGGTTTAACCATTGTTTGTGTATCATTTCAGGTTCAAAAGTTCTACTATCCCAAACTCCGGGTTGCGTTGTATATTTGACACCCTGTAGTAATGCCTATACATGTAAAAATGTTTTTCAGTATAGAGAATATTCACGGTGATTGTGAAAATTTACGGTGAAATATCTTGCAATTGGAGACACCAGTTTCAGCATAAAATCCCCATTCGTTAAAGATAGTTAATGCTTTTCTCATATGGTGCAAATAATGAAAAGTAATCTATGCTTTTGAAATCCTATGATATATATTGTTTTTGTGCTATATAGGTAAAAAAATAAATAAAAATAAAAGTAAAGCACTTCTTTTTCATGAAGGGGAATGTGATAAGGGAGAGTGTGACTTGACGGATGAGCTTAAGCACCTAAGCGAAGCACAAACATAGAGAGAAGATAGGCCAAGTTTTTTGCAGCGCAATATGTGTAACAGAGCCAATCTGTCGAGATCGATTTTTATTCGTTTGTGTTAACATTGAAACTGATAGGAAATGAGATTTTCCTTCTTATTTTCTTTATGCTTCTTTTTAAGAAAGGAAAGAAGTCCGAAAAGAATAGGCGGGGCTGATTGGCGAAGGTTGTTGTCTGAAAAGAGGCATTGTAAGGCGAGATTCAACAGAGAAAGACGGATGTTAGAGGCGGAGAAATAAGTTCAAGAAATTGGTCACGTTTTCTGTGTCTATCCTTTTAAGTAACACTTTTTTTCTTTCTTTCCCATAATTTAGGAGAAAGGATAATTTGGAAAGACAAAGCTAATTAAAATATCTTCATTACGCGAAAGAAGACTAGTGGCTTAATTCATAGAGAATGACAGAGGGTTATTTGCTCGTGAAGAAACGAAGTCTATCCATTATCATGTCGATGCTTTTCACAATCTGTATGAAAATAAAACGCAGCTCAATATTTGGTTTAATCAAAATTTTAAAAATGCATTTGTTTCTACAATATAAGATTGAACTTAGAGTTTAATCGTTTATTTACTTGACTTTATCTCATACGAATATATTATCATACATTCTACCATCATCGAGAAGTAACTTGTCCTTGGTTGAGAAATTTCCATGCCCCATAGATCTGTACAAAATCTTTGTGTTGTAGTTACCTGTTTTGATGGTCCAAAGGTTCAAGTCAATTTCTCCTTTTTTTGTTTGTTTGTTTGTTTGTTTGTTTCACTGCATTCTCTTAATATGCAGTGAACTATAACTATAATGTCATTTCAACGTATCCCAAGCTGTTCTGTACCTCTGCTTCAACAATTTTTAAGGTTGTGCTAAACAATCCGGATTCAGTAAGAATTTGTTGACTTTATTTAGAAATGTACAGGAAAGTGAAGGATATAAGTGTTTTACTTAGAGAGGCGATCAGAATGATGTAAGAGTAATTCTGAATGAACCTGCTTGAATTTTTGAAGTCCTGAATTGAGTTTCTAGTATATTATTGCATAATTCATAGCAGGGGTAAAACTGCGGGGGAACGCGGAAGGACGCTATCCCCCACCTCCAAAAATATGTACGACATCCCCCGAGTTTCTAAGAAATTACAATGGGGAAAGATAGGTAGGGGGACGGCGTGACGTCATACCGCTACCTACCGTCCCCCTACCTTTTCAGATCCACTTTTATCCCTGGTTCAGAGCTTTTAATAACGGTAGTATTTCCTTGAAGGTGGATCCAATGTCGGAATCCATTGAAGTGGTCGGTTGTGGTTTGTGTGGAAAGGATCTTGATTTGTTAATCTGATTGTATACTAAGTTTGAATACATATAGGTGGTATGCCAGAGGTGGTTGTAGCCGCATTAGATGTTTTTCACAAAGCAGTTCTCCCCGTTATTTCTCCTGTTGGGAAACGTGACAACCTCGGAAGTTTCGTAGGGTGGTCCCTTCCATAGTTGTGATAATAGGAAGGCTGATTTCTTTTCTTCTTAAGACATTCAGGAGCGAGGTTAGTCCTAGGATATTTCAGGCATCTGAGTTTAGTATTACAAGTTGATTGCCAGTGTCCAAGACGTAGCAGACATTACCACTGAAGAAACTCACTGGTTCTATATGGCTTCACGGTGGTTCTATAGGTCAGACGATAGCATATTTCATAGACTGAAAGACTCTTCTCGGATCTGATCATAACTTCTCTGGTCGAATTTGATTCCCAAATACTTTAACCAAAAGAAAACTAAGAATTTGAACGTTGAATTGAAAATTTAGATGTAATAAATCAATTCGTACGATAATTCGGGGTAAAGCACAAACAGTACTCGATGGTGGCAAGGACCTGGGGAGCATACCTAATGTAGCATGCGTCAACCTGCAGAAGTAGTAGTATGGTATCGCTAACAGAAAACAACTAAGAAACTATTAGCTATTGAAGACAATACAAAAAAGATAGAAAGAAAATATGGAAGCAGGATAATGCTAAGGAAGACTAAAAGAAATAAAGTTAAATAAATTATGAGTGATTTTACTTCTGCAGAGTGATTTTACTTTTAGAGATACCATGAAGTGAGTTTTTCAAATTGCGAATGGAAGCTGCTTCTACCCATAAAGGTGTTATTGAAAATTTAACGTAAATAAATTACAGCTCTTTTCAAAACAAAAATTACGTTGGTCAAAAATTTATTGCTTGCATTACTGTGTAACTGTAGCTTGTTTTCTACAGACATTTCTAAATGAGTTTTTAGGAAATTGAGATTTTGTTAATAGCTATCTTGTATCAGAAAGTCCGTTTTCGTTAACTCATGGAAATCAGTAATCATTTTCAAGATAGGCACACCCCAAATTAGTTTTTGCGTATATACTTCTAAGTGAGTTTTCTGAAAGTTCATAGTCTAACTAAATAGTGTTCCACTACCCGAGAAACATTTTCCAGTGACCTTTATGGAAACCATTATTATCGTTTTAAGACACATTCGAGACTTCTAAAATACACCTTTCCAAAATAACGAGATAGCTACATCGCTTTCTCGTAACCAATCACGGGGTTTCATGAAAATTCCTGGAATCGTTATGAAATTGTAACTGAAGCTACTATTAGAATTTTATTTGAATGCACTTTTAAATAATTTTCCCAAATCGAGACTCAGTTGATTACTTTCCCATGCTTGAAAACGGGATTTCTCCAAAATTTCATGAATGTTATTACAGCCATTTTAAAGCTAGTATTTAGAGCTCCCGAAAACGCTAGACACTAAATGACAACTTTCCAGAGTAAGGTACTAGTTGGTTCAAAATTTCGTGCTTACGCGTATAAAAATTTCACCAATTTTCATACTTTGAAACCGTTTTCAAGTTCTTTTGCAACACCAATATTCAAACATTAAATCCACTAAGCTCTGATCGTTTTAGACTTTAGAACTTTTTAAAAAATGTAATAAATGTAATAAATATCACTGGTTAACAAGAGTTTTGTAAGGTGAATTAAGATACTATTATTATACTTCTTGCGCTGAAAATTTCACATAACGTATAAGACTCATTTTGTCTTAGGAGATTCCAAATGAGTGATGTTTTTGGCATATAGAGAATACTTTGCTTGCGTGTGGGCAAGACTGAGAATGTCCCAAAATGCTTTGACCAGTAATTTTGGTGGATAAGCAGTTAGTACTTTGCTGGGTTTAACAATAAAGAAATCACCGAGACGTGCTTGTGTTAATTCCTCTGATTTGTTCAGTTACGTACGTGGATAGTTTGTTGCTAAGTGTCAGTGTAGTTCAATGACAAAAACATTTAAAACTATCGGTATATGATTAGTACTTTGGCTGCCAAGTTGGTGATCAGAACAAGAACTGAGCACTGCACGTATTACATGTTATGTTAACTGAATGGATAAAAGGAGATAACATTTTTCGTTCGGTGTTTCAGACAATTGGCGAGAACCTGCAAGTCATCTCGTGAACTACTATTTTCGTCTTATTAAAATTGAAGATATTTCTAATAGGAAAAATAGGAAAATATAAATTCAAATGTTACATTAGTTCTGTAGCTGTTGTCGCATGGTGAAAATCTAACAATTCCTACACCACCAAGTGAATGGACATTTCCAACTGAATAGGAAAATTCAAACCACAGTAAAAGTGCTAAATCGTTAGGTATGATGCTACTTATGACTCTGGGATAAAGAATGTGCCACATCTCATTGAGGAGCAAGAACTAAGTAGTCTAGAACAAGACCTTTGCCTGTCCAAAGAAAAAGCTTAACTTTTAGTGTCACGTTTGCAGGAATAGAAAATACTGGTTAAAAACAATGAAGTGTCAATTTTTAGGAAGACAAATTAAATGTTGTGATCGCTTTTAGCATGCAAAATTCTCTTTGCTGTTATAATGATATTAATGTCCTTGTAAAAGACTTGGGTCTCGCACATGATTCACATGAATGGCGTCTAATACAGTAGACAATTGAAAAACAATTTGAAGGCCGTGCCATTACACAGTGGAAACAAACAAACAAAAACATAAAAGTCAATTCCCGTAGCACATTTTGTGCGTCTACGAGAATCTTATGAAAGTATGGAAATAATTCCCACAAGCATATAGTATGAAAAATGAAATGAAATGGAAAGTATATGCGTATTTTAAAGCAATGTGTATTGTTATTTGCTCTCAGAGGCGGATTCACGAAATACTCCTGCTTTCTTTGTTCTTGCAACAGAGAGACACTATGAAATAATAAAAGATTGGCCACAGAAGACATAATTCACAACAGGTGAAACTAATATCAAGTTGAAACCATTGATTGAACTCACAAAAAATTTATATTGCCTTCACTTCGCATTAATTGGGATTAACGAAAAATTTCGTCAATGCAGTGGACAAGAGTGGATTCAAATATCTTAGAAGAATTTTTCCGACACTTATGGATGCTAAGTGAAGAAAAGAAATTTACGTTGAGCTTGAAATCCGGAATTTGTTGAGCGATACACACTTTGAAACCACACTATTGGCTAAGGAACTCGCAGTGTGAAAATATTCTGTACCTGTGGTGAACAATTTCTTTTGATGGCATAAGAAAGACAACTAGCAGTTATTAGTGGAGAACTTTCTGCAAAATTACATATTAAATTTGGGATGTTGAATTCTACTGAAAATCCATTTTCTCTATTTCCATCTGAACTTCCCAGAAAACTTAGGTAACGTTAAAGATGAACAAGAAAAGAGATTTCACCAGGACATTCGAGTGATGAAGGAACGCAATCAGAGAAGATGGGATTCAGGGATAAGAAAAGGTTACTGATGGTTTCTGCAGATGATGTGATGTATCAGAAATGACAAGAATTAAGAAGGAAAGCTAACAAAAGTATACACATGTTTGAAATCGAAGATCAACAAGGGCACGTAGTAACTGACCATCACAGAATTCTTAGAATTTGGGAGGAATGCATAAAAGAACTGTATGATAAGAAGAACTGCACCAAAGATATTGCGATAGAAACAGATGAAGAGGTGGGTGATGAAAATGAAACAGGATATTGAAAAGTGAAGTAGGACAAGCCATCAAAGAGTCATGCGATAAAGGAAAATCATTGGAGTCGACGACATACCAGTAGATTTGCTCAAGGAGTTAGGAGAAAATGCAATGAAAGTACTGACTTTACTAATTAACAAGATCTAACTGAATGGTGAATGGTCAAAGGATTTTCTTGATGTTACAATGATTACATTTCCCAAGAAACAGCAAATAAAAAAGTACAGTGATCACAGAACCATTAGCCTTATTTCTCATACTGTAAAAATTGTTGCACGCATACTGAACAGACGGCTGCAAAGTAAGATAGAAAAGATGTTGGAGGAAGATAAATGTGGATTCCGGACAGGAAAAGGCACTAGAGGGTTGATGAGACTAGTGTTGTAAAAGCTGAAAAAAATCGGAAATTTTGGGTAAAAAATCAGTTTTTTACAGTTTTTTCCCCGAGCTTGGAAAAAACCGGAAAAATCGGGAAAAATTGAATTTTCGAATATTTTACTACATTATGCTTTTAAAATGAAAACTATTTTATATTTACTAGTGTACAGTTAAGATCATGGAGTACTTCCCTTACTTGAATTAGAATAGGGAAATTTTGTGACAACAAATATATTTGCACCACTCCTTTAAAGTTATCACCGTGATAGAATGGAGTTATGGCTACAAAACATACTAAAATATAATCCTAGTTAGATTAATTAATATTGGCGCATTTAAATTATCTTAAGTAATCTTATAAAGTTACCGTTTTATGTCGGGGAAGTGTTAAAATAACAGGGCCAGAATCATTTTAGTTCCCATAGATACGTATATTATGGAGATACGTATCTTCCATGTGCTATGTAAAATTTCCGGAAATTTTGAACCCATTAGAAAAATATTTTGTTCGGAAATATTGGCTAAACCCGGAAAATATAATTTAAAAACTATTTTTTCGCCTGATGCTAATCTTATTTGCTGCAACCTGTCTCCAGCATATATACAACTTATTTTGCTAGCAGGAAAAATACTTAAAGCAAAAGCTTTTAATTTAATTTTTTAGTTTTCTGATTTCGATAAAAATCCCTCTTTATTATTTGTATATTTTTCGAACAACTCAAAAAGAGAGAGAATCTTATTTACATATACACACATACATCGGGCAAGTGCGTAAATTTGAGCAGCGACAAATATATTAAATTAACATGTGAAACTTCTGTTCGTTATTATTAAAGACTAGCACAATATCCGTTCTTCGCACGGTGAGAATACGATTCATTTTGGGTATAAAGGGCACTAAAACTGTCACCAGTGAATTTAGGGACCCCAAATACTATGAATTCGACACTAGTATCAGTCATTTTCAATTACTTTTAAATGTTACCCCATCTTTAGGAGTACTAATGGAGACTGAATTTGGATTTAAAAGTCATCGGAATTGTTCATTTCAGCCACCCCGAAAACTATGGATTCGACACTGATATCGGCCATTTTCGATCATTTATATATCTCCCCGCATCCAAGCTGCGGGAATGAATTTGAATTTAAACGGCATCGGAAGTCTTACTGTTCATCACAGCAACCCCAAAAACTATGGATTCGATACTAAAATCGGTCATTTTCGATCATTTTTTATATATCACCCCCTTCCTCCTCCCTAAAGTTTTGGCGTTGAATTTGGATTTAAACTGCATCGGAAATGTCACCGATCATCTCAGTGGCCCTGAAAACTATGGATTCGACACTGATATCGGCTATTTTCAATCATTTATATATATATATATAAATATATATATATATATAAATATATATATATATATAAATATATATATATATATATATATATATATATATATATATATATATATATATATATATATATATATATATATATATCCCCTTCCCTAAGTTGCGGGCCTGAATTCATATTTAAGAGTCTTCATCCCCGCGAAATTAAAATACCGCTAATTTTACAGTAATTATGTGATATCTTCAAATAGATAAAAGATAATCGAAATGTGGAACAAGAACGCCCTAGACAATATTATTTTACATGAGAAACCGTTGTCACGATTCACTTATCTGCTTTCGATTTCGAGCCATTTTGAAAATCAGCATTTATTTTCGCGTTTCCAAACAGCTGAAAACGGAAAGCCACTAGGTAACTAGTGATAACGGTACCTCACGCAAAATAATATTGTCTAGGGTGCTTTTGTTCCATATTTCAATTATCTTTTATCTATTTGAAGATATCACATAATTAGTGTAAAATTAGCAGTATTTTAATTTCGACGGGATGAAGACTCTTAAACAGCATCGGAAGTGAAACTATTTATGACCCCGAAATCTATGGATTTGACACTAACAGTAAGATCGGTCATTAATTTTAATCACTATACATACATACATACATATACATATATATATATATATATATATATATATATATATATATATATATATATATATATATATATATAAATCCATCCCTTTCCCCAAGTTACAATGCTGAATTTAAGTTTAAGATTCATCGGAAATGGCACTGTTCATCTCAGCAACTCCGAAAACTACGGGTTCGACACTAAGATCGGTAATTTTCAATATATATCCGCACTTCCTTCCTCCAAATTGCACCTTCAAAGTGAAATGGTAAAATCTATTCCAGGCCAGAATCTCATCTATGTTGAAAATTTTTATCGAGATCAGTCTGGTGGTTCAAGAGTTGTTAAGTTGAAATATGTCGCATTCGTAAACAGGTGTTGTTTACGTATAAAAGTTTGTACATAAATTTTATATTAAAGTCTGTCTTTGAATATTAAATAATAGTAATTATATGTTTAGTGCAAATTTGCCTGTTCTCTTTCTCTAAAGAAGTAATTTAGTTAAAATTAACAAAATTTCACCAGATGATAGAGCACATTATGAACTCAGTTTCACTCAAGAGCCCTTTTGTTGCAACAGAAACGCAACAGAAACAAGAATAATTACAACAGTTTTGTTTTCGAATGCTTCTTTTTTAAATGTTCATAATATTGAAACTTACATTTTTTATGCGTTCGAAAAAAAAAACTGTTCCATTACTAGTAAAGCTGAGCTAATACAAAGATTTTTATTTTTTCAATTTTCCCAATTTTTCTGAAAAAAAAACGAAAAAACGTTTTTTTTTTACCAGCAGGTTCAAAATTTCCGGAAATTTTACAACATTAGATGAGACAAAATATTAGTACTGGCTTTCTGATGTGGATTCAGCATCCGAAAAATAGGTTCTATCTTTGATCTTATTCCTCTATTGCAACCAGAAGTTATAGATGTACAAGTTCGAGTTTCAATACTGAATCCTTAAAGTTTGAAAGCCTACCGTAGTTTCACACTGTGATACGAAACTCACTTGTTTATTTATTATTACATCACTAATTCCGATTGTATCATAGTTGGTGGGGGCCGCGGTGACTCAGTGGTAGAGCGTTCACCTCTGGTGCTTGGGGTCCGGGTTGGATTCCAGCCTCCGCCAAGTGAACTTTGAGGTGCACAAACACCGTGTGCGTGGGTTTTCTCGGGGTTCTCCCGTTTCCTCCCACTTCATTCATTCCACCATTTCATTCATTACTCATTATCACCGTACTGGCATAACCGCGGGACGTAAAAATCAAAGATTTCATTTCATTTCATTTTTTTTTTTTTTTTGTATCATAGTTGGCTGGTAGTACCTTATGTCCTAGAGTCGGCGAAGGTATTGTACGAGAATGGAAGGAGCACCTAGGAGGTTGTCGCTTCGCTTCAGACATGGAGGAGAAATACTTCATAACAACGTGGCTAAACACGCAAGGACTGGATTTTTACCAGGAGGGAATCTTCAAACTCACCCCACGATACGACAAATGCTTCAACCAATATGGAGACTACGTCAAAAAAGAATCTAGTGTATGTACTATCTGTTGGCTATATTTTTTTGCGTAATACTGCAAGCTTTGTTGCTTTCTGATCACTTCTAGTTACATATTGGAAAAAATAAATTTTTGAAAGTACAGTAGAACCCCTCTCATCCGCCCTCGGCTAGTAGCTATGCCACTCCGGTTGATCCGACTGTGCTTGAGGCGAACTTGTCTCGACTCGTCGGTGACTCACGAGATCCATTGTCGTTAACTGCCGTCGCCGTATTGTTGTTTACTTGTGTTACCGCATATTCACTTTAGTTCTCCGTCATCTTATGTATCGTTTCTTTCGACGTGCGTGTTTTCTGCACTGTAAGATGCCGTTTTTAGTGCTTACTGTTCGTTTGTTTTTACTGTAGAGAACAATACAGTCATTTTTTAGTCCAGATATTGTTTATGTTACTGTAAATCCGTAATTTTCTGTATTTTCTGATAGTCCGACCTTTTTTTGCGTTCCGACCATACCTCTAACCCCAAAGATGACGGTTTAGACGGTTCTACTGTATAATTATTGATTGTCTATTTTAATATTCATTGTCGCTGAAGAAAATGGAGTATATATTCAAGCGAATGATCACAGAAGAAACAATAGGAATGAAAGTATTTTAAGGATATGGGAAAGGTTTTAGAAAACCCATGCATACTATAGTATATTGTTCAGAAGAAACAGAAACTCACATGATATGAGACGGTGTTTACCAGAATTACAGCACTCTGACACTAAACTCAGCATGTCATTAAAATTTTATTTATAAATGAATTGAAATGTCCAGTTTTACACCTGACGTTTCTAGTCTTTATACTAAAGAAGACGAATAATAAAAAAAAAGTGAATCATTTTAAAAGAATTAGTAGAATGAGAATTGGTGTGAGAGAATGGAAGAACGTCATGCCAAACTCAAAGGCACAATCTTGCCTACAAAAAAAGTCTTAAATCGAACCAGGGATTCCTCACACCAGAGGTGACAGTATTACCACTGAGCTACCGTTAATTTGTGTTGAATATACGTACTGACGTGATGGTAACTATGCAAGTACAAATATAATTGACATTATTAGCCTAGAGTCAATTGAAATAATTACAATAATCACTATAAATCACGTGTTGCTCATATGGTGTTCCGCACGAGTACTAACATGTATAGAATAATTAATGAATAGATAACAGTAATTTGTAGCCTGTGCTTCCTACACGCGCGTGTCTTACTTTCTCTACAGTTTCGTAACTGAACTAATACCTCTGGTAAATAAAGCACAATTATGACCTTGTTTCAAAAATTACACTTTGAAATTTGAAAAGCGAAAAAATTGAATATTGAATTGAAAAGCGAATATTACTTTGATATTTCTATTTACAATGTTTTACTAACCAGAAAAATGTAATATAGTTTTGAGGATTTTTTTAAAGGTTCCTGACTACCACTTCTCCTAACACGTAACGAAGTTCCTTTTTCCATAATGATACTTTCTTATATATGATTAATGGAATTCTTTTATTCTATTCAGTATAAAGTAGTGACGTACTCAGAATTTCTTAAGGGGAGGTTCAAGCTCCCTAGTTCGTATTATTTCAGAACTTTTGTACACATAACTTAACATGGTATATTTATTTCGTCATAAGAACTTCTTCAAGGGTACGGGTTGAAAACCAAAAACCTTTCTTTTTTACAGGTATGGAGAATAAACTCCAAAAATTTGGTGTAGAATGTTAAAATTACATGTGCCATATATTGTAAATAAATTATATTTAGTATTTAAAAAATCTTCACACATTTGACAATATGGGGTCGATTTCTCTATAAGTTTGGAGCTGGGGAAGCTCATTCAGATATGTTTATTTCGTAGTCATCTATCATCTAACAAGAAATCAATTAGAATTTTCATACAAATACGGGGGCTTAGGCAAATTGTCTGGGCTCTAGATCCCCTTCCCAGGATCGTCGTCAGTGATTTGATATAACCATCGTGTGAGAGTTATTTTTACGGTAAGTCCTTTTGCAACTTCAAAGGATAAACGGGAACGTGATGATGTGCTAGATCACTCACATTTTGTGAAAAGGCTCCTTGATTCGAACTCACACTGCGTTGAATTTACGAAAGATAAAAAGACGGCTAGAAGAAAAAACAAATACGATCTTCTTTCAAATATACTTTCAAATTCAAACGAAAAATAATTAGAAATTATATTTCTGGGCTTCCTGCATCTATGGCCATTTTAGCCCGTTACATATGAGGGAGCGGGACGTCCCACAGCAATCACAGTACCCGGAGAAAGGGGGAAAAAGATAAGAATAAGGAAGAAAGGAAGTGGCCTAGGACCTTTATGTTAGGTACCATTCCAGCATTTGTTTGGTTATGAATAAGAAAAACCCAGGTAAAACTTTAGTAAGGATGTTTGGTCTGAAAAGGGTATGTTAAAACTAATGAAGAAATAAGAATCACTGCATGATTACATGGGTTTGTATTCAAGGCATTTTACTTCAACACGGAGTCTTGGATAAACCATACACATTATTGGAAAATATTACAATCCACTCTTTTCCTAAGACTTTATAAACTCGCATTCACGGCAAAAAAAAAAAAAAAAAAAAAAAAACATGTTCACCATTAAGATGATATAGGAATTCTCAGTTTACTAAGGAGATCATCAAGCGAAACGGAGCGAGGTGCTCAAATAATAGAGAAAATGTTTTAAGTGCCTTAGTTTCCACTACTGTTCTTATGAATATAATAATTGTTTGTGATGCTAAAATTAACATTTGTATTTTGTAAAACAGCTTGTATAATTTACTGCCTGCCAATTTTGATGTATTAAAAATGCAATGTTTAGTATGTGAAAAGCAATTAATAATTACTCAAAAGTCGTCGTTATACATGAAAATGACAAGGAAAAACATATATTGGTCGGATCCACTTTCTCGTTGTTAAATTATTAGCATACGTGCTTTCAATGTAGTGGAACCATATTCGATTCTACATAGGAGTTTATACAGGGTGCGGCAGAACCGACTAAGCAGTTCCTATCGATTACCGCGAGAGCTGTGGTGGGGGTAGGCAGTTGTACGTGGTCTGCCTTTGTTCAGTCGTTGACCCTACTTTAGTAGCTAATATAGTCTGTACCGGTGCACATCGTGGTTTTGCCGCACGCGCTTATTATGAAAACAATAGATGTGTGATCGCTACACAACGAGCTTTTCGGTGACAGTTCAACATTCCACGTAACAATGCCGTTCCTAATGCAAACACAATTCGGTCCTGGGTTCGGCAGTTGGAGGAAACTGGTAGCACACTAAGAATAGATACACATACATATGGCTGCTCACACAGCTCGAATTACACTTGATGTTTTGAGAGAAATGTTTCCGGGACGCCCCATCTCTTTGATGTCGAGTGGCATGCGCGGTCACCAGATTTCAGCATTTGTGACTACTCTCTTTGGGGATATCTCAAGGAAAAGGTTTTCAAAAACCGCCCTCACACCCTACCAGAGTTAAAACAGTGGATTATTGACGAAGTGGATGCCGTACCCCGCGATATGTGTGCAAGAGCTGCTCGAAACTTCAGGGATCGTTTACAACAATGTATTGATGCTAACGGCAGCCATCTTGACGACATTATTTTCAAAACTAAATGAATGTAAGATGGTATATTGTACTAATTTAGAAAATAAAAACATTTTTTCTCTATATATCCAGATTTACTTTTTATTGCTCCTTAAAACTGCTTAGTTGGTTCTGGCGCACCCTGTATGATTCGGGTCTCACTTTAATCTTTAGGCCCACATTCCGCATAGCCTCGATGCGGAAAAGAATGTTGTTAAAAATCAAAACTAACAAATCAATGAATTTTATATAAAGGATTAATGATAGAGATGGAACATACTCTTTTGACGTTGAATCTGTTAAAAATAAACGTTCCTTGCTATCTCTCTTACGGTTCTTGCTCTGATATCTGTCGACTGACAGACGGACGTAAAGCTCTTCTATGAGACTTCTTACACTTCGGGAGGGTGGGTATAGTTGAGAAGTCTAAAAAATAGCTCTTGATGTCAAACAACGATATTTAACTTGATCTACCAAAATAGAAAATCTTGTTTACATTAGCAAATTAACCGCTTGGAATTGGAAAGAGCTCCGAAGGAACTAAGTTAACAATGTTAATTGAAGTTCATACAGTAACCACTTCGTAAAATCTACTGCTATTAGGTAAGCCGCTCATTGACAGCAGAGTAACTTACCTAAGCCGAAACTGTAATGGAAGTTAGCCTCGTGCCACACATTCGAGCGAGAGCGTGCGTAGTGTAGATAGGATCTCTACCCGGTCGGTTACAGTTTTCTGTGGCTCTGACCGTGCAGACTAGAAAGACACGCGAGTCAAAAACAGTTTGTAAGGTTGTTGAAACTACAAAATGCTACTTGTTTGAAGCAAAATTGCTGACAAGTTGGATTATGTTAACGCTAAAATTTCAGGGTACAAAATAAACATGTGAAGGCTATTCTGAAATTAAAAATAAAAGATAACTATTTATCAATCTTTCCCTGTACCACACACACAAAATAATAATAATAATAATAATAATAATAATAATAATAATAATAATAATAATAATAATAATAATAATAATAATAATAATAATAATAATAAGTAAACAACAAAAGTATTTGTTTCTAATTAGTCATTATATCATAAACTAAGTAATATATATTGATACCTAAATCCTAACATGTTCCAGAGATCCTCCGTGGCTAAGCGGTTAGCGGACGCGCCTTTGGCGCGGGAGACCCGGGTTCGATTCCCAGCGGGAGCTCATGTCGTTCGGATTCCACATTAATCAGTAGGTCCATGTCTCATATAGCCTCGCTGCTGAAAATGGACGTTAAACTCAAAAAATCAACTCTGTGGTGGCGCGGTGGCTCAGTGGTGGAGCGTTCACCTCCGGTGCTTGGTTCCTGGATCGATCCCTGGTTCAATGGTTCGATCCCTGGTTCAATGGTTCGATCCCAGATCGCGCCGTGTGGACTTTGTGGTGGTGGCGTGCTCGTGGGTTTTCTCGGGGTTCTCCCGTTTCCTCCCATTTTCTTCATTCCACCATTTCATTCATTTCTCATAATCACCGTTTCCTTTAGCATAACCGGAATAACCGTGGGACGTAAAACTCAAAAATTTCATTTCATTTTTTCAAAATCAACTCAACCCTAACATGTTCCAAAACTTACCTTCATGGATATGGGGTTACCGTACGCGCCTTCATTGCGATAGACATGGATTTTTTTGCGGCGGGAGTTCATGTACTTCGGATTCAACGTATCATATAGGGATGTTCTTGGTGCTAAAAGAAATCTTGAACTCAAAACGTATCAAGCAACGTAACTCATTTTAAAGGTACCAAAGAAATTCGTGATAATAAAAATGACAATGCCTTTCGGCAAATGAGGGAATGTTGAAACGTAATTTTCATTTGCGACGGTTGACTATTATTATTTAAAAAATCCTTTGTTATGGAAGTCAAATTTCTGACTTTGCCTCTGAACATATTTGATATGATGTATCGGATACCAACTTTCTAAAAAGTACTGGAGAGGTTTGAGAAAAGCCTTCGGGTCTCATTCTGAACGAAGGGAAAATTCCAACCTACACCTCCTCGCGGGAGAAAGCGGGCAACGTCTTTGGCGGCTAACGTAGATGGGGACCGACCGACTTCCGGGATAAGGAGTCAGCTTCTACTAAGTGACAACGGCAGGATAAGCGGGTGGAGGTCAGGGCACCTTCTTGTCCTTAGGAGGGGAAACTGTCCTAAAAGGCGAATGAACCACTAGAGGGTCAATGGCATGGAGATGTGGAAAGGAAATGGGAATGCTACCACATTATCTTTTTCCCAGAAGGGACGAAGGAGGATAATAAATAAATATGATGGTTCTTCCTTAGATGAAAAATTCAGGATGTAAAATAGTCCCCCGTTCGGATCTCCGGGTGGGGACTACTTCGGGAAGGATTATCAGAGGAGAAAATAACTTTCATTTGAGCATGGGAACCTGGAACGTACGAACTCTACGACGTGAGGGAAAACTTGAAAATTTAAAAGCGGAAATGGACAAATGTAAAGTGGACATAGTGGGCGGAATGAGATGGCCAGGGAAAGATGAAATAGTATCGGGAAATTGCAGAATATACTATTCGGGTGGCGATAAGGCCGAGAACGGGTCGTGATAGCAATGAAGAACGAAGTAGCAAGAAGTGTAACCAAAGTGGAATACTGCTGTGACCGCTTGATGTTTGTAAAACTACATGCAAATCCAGTGGATATTGAGATAAGTGTATATGTCAACAACCGACCATGATGATAATGAAGTAGAAGTAATGTATGATCAAATCAGTGACATATAGTAGTAGGGGTCCCCGTATGGCTAGCCGAGTCAGCAAAAATTTTCTCGATTCTGATTGGCTGAGAGAGGTCACGTGACGTTAGGCCCCGCCCACGCGGGAAATTCAAATTTTCAGGTCACGTGGTATGACGTCATGAGTCACCCTGCGGGGAAATCCCTCATTCTCTTTTATGACCGGGATTTTTGAAATTTGTTCCCTTTTACGGGTAAGATGTGTGATTCTGATTGGTTGACAGATATCACGTGTTTTTAGACCCTGCGATATTTGAAATTCGTTCCCTTTTACGGGTAAGATGAATCCTTTGGTACCACGATGCTGATTGGCTGATAGAGGTCACGTGATCTTAGGCTCAGGGATTTTTTAAAATTCGTTCCCTTTTATGGGTAAGATGAGTGGTTTGGTACCTTGAATTTGATTGGTTGATAGCGGTCACATGATCTTAGACCCTGGGATTTTGAAATTTGGGTATCCTCTTTGATGAGTACTTTGGTACTACGATACTGATTGGCTGATAGAGGTTACATGATCTTAGACCCGCTACAAGGTGAACAGAATACGTGGGAAAACCCCTCACTCATTTGTTTCATTTTATGTGTAAGATGAATGGTTTGGTATCACGATGCTGATTGGTTGATAGAGGTCACGTGATCTTAGGTTGTAGGATATTTAAAATTCGTTCCCTTTTATGGGTAAGATGAGTCCTTTGATACCTGATTCTGATTGGCCGACAGAGGTCACATGATTTTAGACCCGCCACACGGTGAACAGAATACGTGGGAAAACCCCTCACTCATTTGTTTCCATTTTACGGGTAAGATGAATGTTTTGGTACCACGATGTTGATTGGTTGATAGAAGTCGCATAATCTTACCCCAACCCCCAATGCTAGAAATTCAGAGCGATATGTCGGTGATCACCCTAGACCTGGATTTTAGAATTTAGTTCCCTTTTATGGTTATCCTTAAAGTTCCCATGAAGGGTTCAACCTCCTCCTTAAATAACCCTTTTTTGGTATCATGATATTGTACTGAAGTTTACATTAAATATTATCGTTCTCTTTGACAGATAAGATGATTACCAGCTTTCTTACCTTGATGGAGATCCTGTCCTTGAATTAGTAGCCTATGTCTCTGGAAGTAACAATGGTGAAAGAGGGGTGTCACTTGTAAATTTCTTATAACACATTGTTGTGAGTTTAAGCGATTTTTTAAACGCTCAGTAAGCGATTCATTAATGGAAACAGTGTTGCCAGATTTTTCTTACCGAAACTGCTCCGATTCTTTTCGAAACGGTTCCGCAGAGTACAAGAAATTTTAAACTAAATTTTTTTCGAACTAAAAAAAATTGTAACTAAAAAATTTTAAACAAAAATTTTCAAACAAAAAATTTTCGAACTAAAAATTTTGAAACAAAAAAGTTTCAAACAAAAAATTTTCGAACCCAAAAAAAATTTCGAACTAAAAAAAATTGAAACAAAATTTTGTCGAACTAAAACATTTTTTAAAACAAAAGTTTCGAACTAAAGATGTAAATCACATCTAAAAATTTTCAAATCAAACATTTTATCGAACTAAACTTTTAAAATTTTCGAACTAGAAATTTAAACCAAGTTTTAGAAAAATCCTAAGAAATGTTTCTCCAGGAATCGAACTCAGGTCTTTCAAACCAAAGATGTGTATGCTAACCGTTTAGCTATGAATGAATTCGGTTTTAATCGTGCTTGGTGGGTTTCGAACCATGGTTCTTGAAAAGGATACACATATACTTTAAGAAAATAAATCTGACAGTGTAATGTGGATTAAAATAAATGCTGATAGACTTCTTTGTGTGTAGACATAGAAGTACATATGATTGAAAATGCAAACGTCAGCGGATCGCATTACTTTTGTTTTACTACGAACGTGTCAGCATGATTCATGAAAAAAGCAAACATTGACATTCTCGTATGGAATATGAGGAAAATGAAATGTCGTCACAGTTACGACAAGTAGTGACATGATCCTGGCAGAAGGGAATTGGCATCGGAATTGCGATACTATTGAGAAACGTGAATGACGTCACGATCGATTGTTACACATCGTTTTGGTTCGTGATTCATGACAAAAGCAGCGAGCGTTTTGATTGGTTCGTTGTGATGTCATTTTATAAATTTCCTCGTTTCTGATTGGTTGACGGTGACGTCGTTTTCACAGCGACCTAAATAAAAATCTAAATTTCATTTTTCAAATCCTACACCGCTCTCAACTGTCAAGTGAGAAGGTCTGTTTTTTAAAAGTGTCTTCATTTAAGAAGTTTTACTGCACCGACTTTTTGTTCATTGAATTTGAGGTAAGTTCAGTGAGATTTTATTTTTCACACAAGATTCCAAAATCATTTTTATTTTATATTTGTGGGCGGATCACGAATACAGTGTTTTACTTTTAGTACGAAATATTTATGCTATGAAGGAATTAGTGGAATGGGAAAGTGGGAGTACGAATCAGGAACCCCCACACATTAGAAGTAAGCACGATAAATGATATGGTTTAGCATCCCTTCAGCTTAATGTTGAATGTGAACTCCCGTCGGGAATTGAACCATGGCCAAAGATGTGTGCGCTTAGTTTTGAAAAGAATGCATTACAAAATTTCAGAAACTATGCCTGAGAATAATATGGTTCGATTCCCTTTGAAAGCATTAGCGTCCCCTTCAGCTTAACGCGATATTCGAGCAATCACCCGGGATTGAACCAAGGCCAGAGGTGTGTACGTCAATCATTTAGCTTAGTTTTGAAAAGAATGTATGATAATGCGTGAGAATATTAAATTTCAGAAAGCTTGACAGCGATCCGATGTGTGAAAGCAAACCCCACCGAGGATTGAACCAGGACCTTCCACATCCGAACCATGTACGCTAACCGCTTAAATAAAAAAGAGTGCATGAATATTTGGTTAAAAGATTTACGTTAATGTTCGGTGAATCTCTTCAACTTGCAAACGCATCATTTAAAGGTCGTTGTGAGTAGAAAAAATGCTTACGCGTGCTTTATCACATCTCAGTACTGTTGAAACATTCATTCATTCATGCATTCTTTTTATCACTATAGAATGGTAGGTCAGTTACATGCTGATGCAATGGTCTCGAGTTTGACAGCAATAAAACACACATTTCAGTAACATAATTATTTTTTAAAAACTTTAATTTCTAGTACACGTGCTTTAATAATGAGATTCTGAACGCCACCGCCAGGGAATCAAACTCAGGACCTTTACATGAATTACTTAGTTAAGAATTTATCATGAATGTTATGATTTCCTGTTTATCAGGTGATTAAGATTTTTCTTTCTTCTTTTCTTTTGTAGTAAATTCACGCTGCTCAATTCCTTTTTTCCCATTACATATTTGTTTTACCGTAATTGTACCTGTTTGTTTGTTTTCATTTTTAACCATGGTCGAATCGAGTTTTACTGTTTGTAATGAAACCACTCATCATTATAGACGATTTATGTACGTTTATGTATTATGAGGTGTGTACGTCAACCATTTAGCTTAGTTTTGAAAAGAATGTATGATAACGCATGAGAATATTAAATTTCAAAAAAGGCTTGACAGCGATCCGATGTGTGAAAGCAAACCCCACCGAGGATTGAACCAGGGACTTCCACGTCCGAACCATGTACGCTAACCGCTTAGTCACAATAATAATAATAAAAAAAATACACTATACAGATTTTGTTTCGACAATTACGTATGCGTAACGTTAATGTTCGATGAGTCTCTTCAACTTGCAAACGCATCATTTAAAGGTCGTTGTGAGTGGAAAAAAATGCTTACGCGTACTTTGTCACATCTCAGCACTGTTAAAACATTCATTCATTTCATGCATTCTTTTTATCACTATAGAATGATAGGTCAGTTACATGCTGATGTAATGGTCTCGAGTTTGACGACAATAAAACACTCATTTCAGTAACATAATTATTTATTTTTTAACTTTGATTTCTAGTACACGTGCTTTCATAATGAGATTCTGAACGTCACCGCCAGGAATCAAACTCAGGACCTTTACATGAATTACTTAGTTAAGAATTTATCATGAATGTTATGATTTCCTGTTTATCAGGTGATTAAGATTTTTCTTTCTTCTTTTCTTTTGTAGTAAATTCACGCTGCTCAATTCCTTTTTCCCATTACATATTTGTTTTACCGTACCTATTTGTTTGTTTTCATTTTTAACCATGGCCGAATCGGGTTTTACTGTTCGCAATGAAATCACTCGTCATTATAGACGATTTAACATTGAGGGCAGAATGCTCGAAATTCAATTCAACGCACCACCCGTAGGAACCGATATTATCCAATATGTTCATAATAGTTTCCAAGCAATGCTGGACCATTTGTTAGCCAATGTCGACGATGAGGCGATGGTTGGTTTATCGGTAATATCACCACGCAACACGAATAAGCCGTTTTGGGTGAGTTTTCGCCAAGCGCGAAACTTGACACTGGAAACGATGTGGGCCTCGTTCGAAAGAGTTTTACAAAGTAACAATGCGTTTCTCCTGCACGAACCATTCACGGTTCATTTCCATCGTGTGGATATTCCACGTGGCTATGGCGGTTTGCGGCAAGGAGTACTGGAGAACGAAGAGTTATTACGTACCAAGCGAGGGATTGTACGTGTACAAAATCAAGATTCAAGGTGCTTGGCGTACGCCCTTGTTATTGCTATTGGTCTGAGAAAATACAAGAATGCAGATATGAAACGACATAAGCAATATAAAAATCAATCGAAATGTATTGTGGACGATGAAGTCGATGCGTTATGTGCAAATGCAGGAGTCAATTTGGATCATGGTGCCAGTGTAAATGAAATTCGACAATTCCAGGCATACCTCAAAGAATATAAAATTACAGTGTATACCAGTTTCACAGGCCGTTTGCAAGTACGAGGGGCCCAACGACGAAAATCGCACTCCCATAAATTTGATTTGTTTGGCTGGACATTTTGACATCATTCAATCCTTAACTGCTTGTTTTGCAACCAAGTTCTACTGTGAAGCGTGCCATAAAAAATACAGTGAACGTAACAGACATGTGAAAAATTGTCCTGTAACATGCTCCAAATGTCTACAGAAACCTCTATGCGACAAGAACCAAACACAGATATTATGCAAAGACTGCAATCGTCAATTTTACGGCGAACAATGTTTTAATAATCATCGGAATGCAATATATCATCAAGGGGAACCTGTATGCAAAATGGTGAAGCAATGTACTAAATGCTACAGAGTTTATTCTTTTGTACGAAGTGGACAACGCATTCATGATTGTAATGAGATCTTTTGCAATGTTTGTAAGAAGATTGTTCCAGGATCGCATCAATGTTTTATGCTTCCCGATCGACAGTGTTTGAAACCTGGTGTTCCTTCACTCATGCATGCAAAGAAAGCCTTGTTGATTTTCTATGATATAGAATCTATGCAAGACAAGAATATTGGCGATAATGCGTATGTACACGTTCCAAATTTATTGGTTGCACAACAAGTATGTTACGCATGTGTTGAAAACGATAATATCCAGCAGTCTTGCAGTACGTGTGGTCAGCGCCAGCATATTTTCCAGGGGGACGATCCAGTTTATGATTTTCTCCAGTACTTGCGGGAACGTCGTCCCAATATAAATAGGATTTTCTGTCTTGCTCACAACTCAAAGGGATACGATGGACATTTCATCCTAAAGACCATGGTAGAACAATGCCAATGGAGACCTGACGTCATATTAAATGGGACCAAGATATTGAGTTTAACGTTGAATAATCTGACGTTCATTGACTCGTTGAACTTCCTACCTATGGCATTAAGTAAATTGTCAAAAGCGTTCAATTTACCCGCAACCAAAGGCTACTTCCCGCATTTCTTCAACACCAAGGAGAATCAATCGTATATTGGACCACTTCCAGAAACAAAGTATTATGGTGCAGATGAAATGACCGTCGAAGACAGGAACAAGTTCATGCAGTGGTACAACAATCATCGTAATGACACGTTTGATTTCCAAAAAGAAATTATCAAGTATTGTATTCAAGATGTCAATGTACTGCGACAAGCATGCGTTTCGTTTATGACGTCATTTGAAACAGAAACCAAAGTGAATCCCTTCTTGGAGACAATCACGATTGCCAGTGCTTCCAATTTAGTATTCCGCCGGAATTTCCTTAAACCCAACACTATTGGAATTCTACCGGCACATGGCTATCGATGGAGAAGTACCCAATCAATCGCTGCAATGCAATGGCTGGCCTACATTGAAAAAACCGAAGGAAAACAAATCTTACATGCGGCCCGACAAAAAGAAGTGTTTATTGCGGGATTCCATGTTGATGGTTACTACCAAGATCCTGAGACGTTAGAGGAGCACATCTACGAGCATGCCGGCTGCTTTTATCACGGGTGTAAAGTATGTTTTACTACAGGCCGTAATCAGCCCATCTACGGCAATCCAGAAGACACTATGGAATTCCGTTATGAACGAACGCAACGAAAAAATGCGAGACTGCGTGAATTGGGGTACATTGTACATGAAATGTGGGAGTGTGAATTTAATCAGTTCTTGAAACAAAATCCTGCAATGGCGACGTATCTGAAGAATCATCCGTACATGAACCGCAGACCATTAAATCCAAGAGATAGCTTTTTTGGAGGAAGGACCAATTGCGTGAAATTGTACCACCAAGTCGACGAAAAAGCAGGAGAAGTAATAAAATATTTCGATATTGTCTCGCTTTATCCTTACATAAATAAGTGTGCTAAATACCCTGTAGGACATCCTAGAATTTATCTACAGGGTGATGAAAATATACCACCAATAAATAAAGTCAATGGTCTAATCAAAATGACGATATTACCAAGTCAACATCTTTATCATGGTCTCCTGCCTTACCGATGCAACAAGAAACTACTCTTTCCACTGTGTGCTGCGTGTGCCGAAGAAATGAACCCAGACCCTACAGCAACGTATACGCACAACGACCAGGAGCGATGCCTCACTGGAACATGGGTATCATATGAAATACAGAAAGCAATAGAATTAGGATATCAACCGGTGGAAATCTTTGAAATTTGGGATTATGACATTGAACAATATGATCCCATCACGAAAACAGGTGGCTTGTTCACGGAATATATCAATACATTTTTGAAATCGAAAATGGAAGCGTCTGGCTGGCCCAGTTCCTGTGTGACCGAAGAAGACAAAACAAAATTCATACAAAACGTCCTGGAGCGTGAAGGTATTGCATTGGATCCGACCAAAATTGAAAATAATCCTGCACGAAGAAGTTTATCTAAGCTTTGTGTTAACGCTCTTTGGGGAAAACTTTCGCAAAAATCAAACTTTAGCCAGACCACAATTATTGATCGGCCGGAAGAATTTTATGAAAAACTCACTTCCCCCGACATTAAACTCCATCAAATTGTACCCATCAATGATACGATGTTGTATGCGTTCTGGGAGTACAATGAACATGTGCCTGTTCAAAACCGAAACACCAATGTCGTGTTAGGTGCATTTACAATATGTCAGGCACGTCTGGAACTGTACAAGTACCTGGAAATGTTGCAGGAACGTGTTTTATATTTCGACACGGATTCTGTGATATTTACAGAAAAGCCCGGGGAGCCAACCATTGAACCTTCAACGTACTTGGGATGCTTATCGGATGAGATGGAGTCTTACGGCCAACGAGCATACATCAAGACATTTGTCAGTGGAGGACCGAAAAATTACAGCCTAGAAATATACAATCCGGACACCAACGTCACCAGCTACATATGTAAAATTAGAGGATTTACATTAAATTATGGTGCAGGACAACAATTAAATTTCAACACGCTAAAAGAAATGATTACAAATCAATGCCGTGGACAAGTCACCATAACTATCCCCCATAAAATATGCAGGACCAAAGACCATACCATCGTCACACACAAAGAAGAAAAAATGTACAGTATCCAGTACACAAAACGTCGATTTAAAGAACTCAATTCTTATGATACGGTTCCGTACGGGTACGTTAAAAAACAGAAGATGGAACTGGAAAAAGAAGATGAAGAAGAAAAAACTGTAAACACCCAATAAGGCCATAATTTCTTTTTTCCTTTTCCTTTTTTCCACTCCTTGACCATAAAGCAGCAACACCAAGAAGAAAAAAATGAAGTACCCAGAAGAGTTCATAAACCATCACCAACACTATCAGTGGAAGAAATGCAGAATCTCATATTCAACGGGGAAATCTTGACCATAAAGGAGCAACACCAAGAAAACTGCAGTACCCAGAAGAGTTCGTAAACCAACATCAGTGGTTGAAATGGTGTCATCTCGTACCCGAGGAGGAAGATGAGCCTAAACAGATCCATCATTTACGAGTAAGTTTTATTTCTCTCTTATCAATATTGACTCGTTTTTATTGTTTCAGAAAAAAAAAGAAATTCATAAAGTAATCCGTCGTTTCTTCTTTTTCTTTACAGGATACGTCTACAACATTCGAAGATGATGATGACACGTCCAACATATTCATTAACTAGATCGTGTATTTATTATGTTAATAAAATTGTATGAGAAGAGCACATACCTTTCGTTAAATACACAAGTTGAAAAAAAAATGTGTTTTATTATTTCTTGAAACCCTGAACACTTGTTTTCAAATCATGGTAATCTTGAAAAATTTAAGGTGGAAAATATATCCAAGATTTGATTTAAATGATTTTGTTCGAAAAATTAATTAAAGAATTTATAGTGTCCAAAATTTGGTTTTTAATTTAGTTCAAAAAATTGATTTGAAAATATTCAAATGTGGTTTACATCTTTAGTTCGAAACTTATTTTTAAAAATTGGTTCGAAATTTTTTTTTAAATTTTTAGTTCGAAAAATTTTGATTTGAAAATTTAGTTCGAAAGTTTTTAGTTAAAATATTTTTTCGAAAAATTTTTAATTTTTTAGTTCGAATTTTTTTTGGGTTCGAAAATCTTAAAAGTTTAGTTCGATAAAAAGTTTGATTTGAAAATTTTTAGATGTGATTTACATCTTTAGTTCGAAACTTTTGTTTTTAAAAATGTTTTAGTTCGACAGAATTTTGTTTCAATTTTTTTTAGTTCGAAAATTTTTTGTTTGAAACTTTTTTGTTTCAAAATTTTTAGTTCGAAAATTTTTTGTTTGAAAATTTTTTAGTTTTGAAATTTTTTTAGTTCGAAAAATTTTTAGTTTAAAATTTTTTGCACTCTGCGGAACCGTTTCGAAAAGAATCGGAGCAGTTTCGGTAAGAAAAAATCTGGCAACACTGTTTTTATTAATGAAGCGCTTATTGAGCGTTTAAAAAATCGCTTAAACTCACAACAATGTGTTATAAGAAATCTACAAGCGACACCCCTCTTTCACCATTGTTACTTCCAGAGACATAGGCTACTAATTCAAGGACAGGATCTCCATCAAGGTAAGAAAGCTGGTAATCATCTTATCTGTCAAAGAGAATGATAATATTTAATGTAAACTTCAGTACAATATGATGATACCAAAAAGTGTTATTTAAGGAGGAGGTTGAACCCTTCATGGGAACTTTAAGGATAACCATAAAAGGGAACTAAATTCTAAAATCCAGGTCTAGGGTGATCACCGACATATCGCTCTGAATTTCTAGCATTGGGGGTTGGGGTAAGATTATGCGACTTCTATCAACCAATCAACATCGTGGTACCAAAACATTCATCTTACCCGTAAAATGGAAACAAATGAGTGAGGGGTTTTCCCACGTATTCTGTTCACCGTGTGGCGGGTCTAAAATCATGTGACCTCTGTCGGCCAATCAGAATCAGGTATCAAAGGACTCATCTTACCCATAAAAGGGAACGAATTTTAAATATCCTACAACCTAAGATCACGTGACCTCTATCAACCAATCAGCATCGTGATACCAAACCATTCATCTTACACATAAAATGAAACAAATGAGTGAGGGGTTTTCCCACGTATTCTGTTCACCTTGTAGCGGGTCTAAGATCATGTAACCTCTATCAGCCAATCAGTATCGTAGTACCAAAGTACTCATCAAAGAGGATACCCAAATTTCAAAATCCCAGGGTCTAAGATCATGTGACCGCTATCAACCAATCAAATTCAAGGTACCAAACCACTCATCTTACCCATAAAAGGGAACGAATTTTAAAAAATCCCTGAGCCTAAGATCACGTGACCTCTATCAGCCAATCAGCATCGTGGTACCAAAGGATTCATCTTACCCGTAAAAGGGAACGAATTTAAATATCGCAGGGTCTAAAATCACGTGATATCTGTCAACCAATCAGAATCACACATCTTACCCGTAAAAGGGAACAAATTTCAAAAATCCCGGTCATAAAAGAGAATGAGGGATTTCCCCGCAGGGTGACTCATGACGTCATACCACGTGACCTGAAAATTTGAATTTCCCGCGTGGGCGGGGCCTAACGTCACGTGACCTCTCTCAGCCAATCAGAATCAAGAAAATTTTTGCTGACTCGGCTAGCCATACGGGGACCCCTACTACTCATATTGCATAAGGAAGGAAGAGGTAAGTTCAACACCATAGTAATGGGAGACTTCAATAACGTAGTAGGAGAAGGAGCTGCAAATAAGGTAATGGAATCCTTTGGACTAGATAGAAGAAACGAACGAGGTCAAATGCTTATCGACTTTTGTAGACAACCTGATCTGGTGTTGCTGAATACGTGGTTTAAGAAAAAAAACTGTACACGTAGAAAAGTCCAGGAGATAAGAAACGCTACCAAATTGATTACATTCTTGTGAAGCAACGTTTCAGGAATAGTGTACGAGACGTGAATACACTGCCAGGAGCGGATATTGATTCGAATCACAATCTCCTGGTGGCGGAAGTTCAACTTGGTTAAAGTCGATCAAGGAAAATGCGAGGAAAAATCGAAAATGGAACTTATAGCAACTAAGAAATATCAATGATGATGTGAAAGAAAAGATTGAAGAAAACTTTTGTGCAATGGGCTATGTAGTTGACAATTTAGAGAATAGTTGGGGAAAAATTAAACAGATTCTACTTGACACACTCCACAATAACATTGGCAGTATGGAAGGAACACCGAGAAAAACATGGATAACTGAAGCAATGCTTAAGAAGATGGAAGAACGCAGAAGGGCAAAAAACACGGACATCAATGAATACAGATTGCTGAATAATGAATTGAGAAGAGAAAGAAACAAAACCAAAGAAATGTACATTGAACAGATATGTGAAGAAATAATGAAACTTCACGGGCGCGGCAGATATGATCTGATACACCAGAAAGCACAAGAGTTAGGAGGAAAAGCTAACAAAAGTATACGAACGTTCGGCATCGGAGATCAACAAAGTAATGTAACCACTGACTATCAAGAAATCCTTAGAATCTGGGAGGAATACATAAAAGATCTGAATGATCAGAAGAACCGCCCCAAAGATATTGCGATCGAAGCAGAGGAAAAGGTGGATGATGATGAAAAGAACCCAGTATATTGAAAAGTGAAGTAGTACAAGCAATCAAACACATGCGAAGGAGAAAGGCCACTGGAGACGACGGCATACCAGTAGATTTGCTCAAGGGATTAGGAGACAATGCAATGAAAGTGATGACTTCACTTATTAACAAAATCTACCTGAGTGGAAAATGGCCAAAGGATTTTCTTGATGTTACAAGAAAAAGCAAGCAAAGAAGTGCAGCGATCACAGAACCATTAGCCTGATTTCCCACACTGGAAAGATCATTGCACGCATACTGAACAGGTGGCTGGAAAGTAAGATAGATGAGAAGTTAGAAGAAGATCAATTTGGATTCCGGAAAGGAAAAAGGCATCAGAGATGCTATTGGAGTGATGAGAATTATATAAGAAAGAATTCTTGGTGTAAAGGAGGAGTTATGTTTGTGCTTCATCAACTAGCGGAAAGCTTTCGAGCGAGTCAATTTTACGAAAATTATGAAAATACTTAAAGATATCGGAGTCAACTGGAGAAATTGACGACTCATTCAAAACCTTTACATAGGACAACGAGTGAAGTTGCGCTTGAATGAAGGAGAAACCAATAGTGTGGAGATTGGAAGAGGAGTCAGACAAGGACGTAGTTTGTCGCTCCAATTATTCAATATCTACTGTGAATGTTTAATAAGGGAAGCATTAATGCAAATTAGAGATTTCAAGATTGGAGGGCAGATTATTAGCAAGATCAGGTATGGGGATGATACGGTTATAATAGATAAAACAAAATGAGGACTACAGGAGATAAATTACAAAATAGTTGACACTGGAAAACTGTATGGAATGGAAGTTAACATCGAAAAGTCTAGTCATGAGAATATCCCGTGGAAATACGCCCTTACGGATCAGAGTCGAACAAAGACAACTTGAAGAGATCGATAATTTCAAGTATCTGAGGAGTATTTTGACGACAGACGCTTACTGCACCAAAGAGATCAAGTCAAGAACTGCCATAGCTAAAGAAGCATTCAAAAAGAAAAGATCACTTACTAGCAGGCTCAATATTGGACTTACGAAGAAATTGATCAAGTGCATTGGACTGTATGGTTCAGAGACTTGGACATTACGGAAGTTAAAGAATAAATATTTAGAGAGCTTCGAAATGTGATGTTCGAGGAAGTTGGAGAAGATAAAATGGACAGAGAGAGCAACAAACGATGATGTTTTAAAACGCATAGGAGAGGAGAGGACAATTTTAGCCACCATTCTTCGTGCAACGGACAATTGGATTGGACACATCTTATGAAGAAATTGTCTTCTTCACACCGCCATAGAAGGAAAGATGGAAGGAAAGCGAGGAATAGGAAGAAGACCACAGCTGATCGATGATTTGAAAGATAGGAGAAAATATTGGGAGTTAAAAGAGGAAGCTGAAGATCGACAAAGTGGAAGAAACATTTCCAGACCCAAATCTAAAATCGAAAAAAAATCCTCATTAGTCCCACGACCTGCCGAAAGGCAGAATACTTTATAATAATAATAATAATAATAATAATAATAATAATAATAATAATAATAATAATAATAATAATAATAATTGGATACCAGTTAGCAGGAAAATTCAAATATAACAAGCTAATTATGAAAGTCCAAAAAGTATATTCGTATGAAATAAGATGCTTCAGAAATGGTAGTTATTGAATTGTGGTTAAAAGTATATTGAATACGTCACATATATTTCTATTAACGTACAATAACGCAACGACTTCTCGGAAGTAAATACTAAGAAGAGGGAAAGAAAATAAAATATAGCATTCCTTTGTTCTATTTTCATTGGCAATGCACACCTTTGTCCTAATGTATAAAACGAAGCTCTTAACGTTATACTGGAACAAATTTCTACCATTCACACACTAACAAGCTTCAACTTGGATATATTGTTGAAGCATTATTTACATTTGTTTTATTTCTTACACGAGAGTTCGACTCTCCTCAAATGAATTGCCTATAGTCAACTTCTCGCAATTGGCTTCAAAACATGAGAATTTCTTCCAAAAAAAACTAGATCTTCATTTGGCACAGTTTGTTATGGAACAGCTGCTCCAAGTAGATACATATCAATTCAGACGTCTTTAATTGACATTATTGTATGGCAGGGGTGGCCAACCTTTTTAGGTTTAAGGAGTTATTTTTTAATTCAGAAATCACTGGCGGTTTAGTTACCTTTTCACTAGGCCGCTAGAAGTAATCATAAAATAATAACACTAATCGATACATACAGTATGACTTTTGACATAAAGACATTTTCGTTTCATTTCATTTCAGTATGACACAGCACCGCGGACTATCTTTCACGACTTTCCGGTCGACCTGTTGACAACCCTTATTGCATGATAGTAGAGAAAATCTAAACAGTGACTGTGTGTATTCTTGCAAAAATAACCTTATTGTTCCGGGTTGCAATCCATTTAGAATAAGGGGGTAAAGTGATAAAGTCATCCCCATGTTGCAAGTTGATATATATAGTAACAAGAGTTCCAACAAAATATAAGATGGGAAACCGTCTTCAAATATGATTTCAATTTAAAGTGACGGATTTTTTTTTTTTTTTTTTTAATCGGATGATCCGTTTGGGCTGTACACTCTTTATGTGCCCAATGTTAAATTGAAAATGCAACCTGCCATTTACCTGGACCCACAATATAAGTGAATAAAGTTACTGTTTTTCATGCTAACGTGTCGATGACCAGCCCCCTGTTGTCAAACAGTAACTTCATTAAGGGCAAGGACAAATTCACCTCAATTTTAAGTTCGTGTTTCTGCGTAACATCTGTCAACAAAATAATAATCATTCTGATTTTTATGAAGCAAAATGTGTTTTCTTGGAAGGTAAAGAAATTACTGCTGTTAGCCTGGGATGACAATTGGTGAACAGTAAGGCGTGTAAATGTCAATTTAAAAAATGGCTCGCTTTCCGGAATGCACACAATCTCTAGTATTTTAAATAATGCTAAATGGATCTGTAGCAAACGATCAGCCTTGGGCCAAAACTAACATTTCTTAACTTCGTTGAAACTTTTCATGTATAAGCTGTTAATGACAACACTCGACAATTACTAATAGTACTATGTTGTAGTGTAACGCAGTGATGACAACCTGGAACGTTGCAAAATCCCACATTTGAATTTTCCACATACTAATTATAAACATTATATAATACGAAAAATGAAGTTTTTGTATATTACTCACTTTTCACAATATTTAAACGAATTATCTGTAAATTTCGATCTTTTATCTTGGTAAAATAATTTATGAATAAATGTCTTCCTTAATCGAAAACAATTACACTTTGTTGTTAGAAATGCAGTGTTCATATCGAGATCTTGTATCATCTGCTTCTACTGAGAGTAACCATACTGGGAAATATTTCCATCTTCACATATTTTGTGAGAATGTCTTGTCTTGAAAGTTGATTGTTTCTCGTTTGGTATTTTGAACGAACTTAAAATGTTCGTTACTGAATTCTCTACATCTATGTGTGAGTGTCTGTTATTTGCGATGTATATATCTATATATATATATATATATATATATATATATATATATATATATATATATATATATATATATATATATATATATATTTTAATTTGAGCCTTTCATTCGATAGAACATCAACTATCTGAAAGAAGTAATGGAATTTTTCTCGTCACTTTTACCGTTCCCGAGATATTAGCCAAAAAGGTTCCGATTTTGAGAGATTTATGGAGCTATATCTCGGGAACCGTAAGTCATAGAGAGATCATATTGTTGTTGATCAATACCTAAAAGGATGGTGAAGATTTTGGTATCAAATAGTGACCGGTGACCACTGGCCAACTGAACACCGTTCTCCAGATATTGGCCAAAAAACGTTGGATTTCGGTAGATTTAAGGAGACCGTAGGGTTCCGTATGACCTTGGGAACCGTAGGTCATAGAGGGATGATATTTTGCGAAGTTTTCAATTTTGAGCCCTCCATTTCGAGCATACAGCATATCGTAGAACGTTTTAACAGAACTCTTAAATGAAACATGTGGAGACAATTTAGTACTCAAGGAAGTTATAAATGGATAGATATATTACCAAAATTGTATAATGAGTACAAAAATAAAGGACATAGAACAATTGGTATAAAGTCCGTAGAAATTGATAAGAAAAAATAGTACTATTTGAGTTTGTTCTGGCAACGCCCTTGGGGTGTTTTCAACTGGTTTACTTTTTTCGTTCACTCATTATAGTTCTCTTCTTCATTTCTCACATACCCGAGCACCAAATTGTGTTCCTTGGCGCTTGATTTTCGAGCAGAGCATACTGTTAACTCGCCTCATAAGCCTCTTTCCCACTAACATGCACTTTCTTAACAGCAAAGAAAAGACTTCGTGGAAATACTTCGAATTCGATAATCAACATTGGTTTCGTGCTTTTTTGATGACTCATTACGTCTATTTTCCACCCGTAGAAAATTTTGTTGGCGTGGATTTTATATGTGAAGTGTACGAAAAATCCCATATCCATGTTGTTCTTTACCTCTTTCCGAAAATATGTCAAAAAAATCTCATGAAATGGGATTTTTTCCGACAGGTTTGCATCACTGGTATAACAGTGCAGTGCGTAACTTCACAATAACATAAGAGTATAACATCAATTTCTTTTCTTTTCTTTTTCTTTTCTTTTTTTTTTTCTTTTTTCAACAATACATGTTGTCTTTGGGCGAACATGACTTAAGATTTCTCTTCTGCAATACTTTGCTGCAATTCTCGGTATTTATGCAGCACGTAACATAATAAGGCATAACAAAATATACCGTAATTTTCTTAAGAAAAAGAGAAAATGTTCTTAGAATATGAACTCATGTTATTAGAAACAGCTATATTCTCTTTAGGCCTTCTATTCTGGCTTCAGTAAGTGAATTTGTTCTTCTATAGTAAAAAAAAAAAAAGTAAAGATCGACCCTCTTTCGGGACAAGCTCTGAAAACGCAAGGTAAAGGCTCCAAATGTTTACTTTGGCCTCAGGTAGTCCAGGCGCGAACCAAGAGAATTTTGTTGGCAGGGGTTCCAAGTTTGGAGGAGGGTACAATACTATAAGACACTACCTCTATCAGTGGCGCATCTAGCCCGGGGCTTGAGTCCTAGACTCCCCTAGTTTTTGGAGTGACAAAAATAATTGAAGTATTATTTAGTACATATTTTTTGAAAGTTTATAGTAAGCGTTGTCTTTTATTCTTTTTTTGGAACGAGGAACGTTAGATATACCTAGTTCTTGTTAACGAAGTGCATAAACAGATTTCAAATGAAAATGATGTGCGTACAGTCATGATATCCCTATCATAGTCTGGATTCTGGTTGCTCCCTCAATTTTTAACTTCCAGATCCGACACTGACGTTTATGTAGTACCAAACTGGTGTTACTCTACATCCGAAACAACTTTAAGAATTATTAAGATTGTTACCTATGTTCTCAGAAAAAATAATGATAGAAGTAGATAATTTTTATAAGAAAAAAAACTAGGAATGAAGTGTGAAATTAAATATTAGGCTACATCAATCATTTCTTTGTTAAACAAGATCAATGTTATTAAGAAAGTGTACAAATTCATGTCGAACTACGAAGGAGGGGGTATCTGTACCTGGTGAATCCACGCGCGGTTGCGCCTCTATTGTAGTCAAACATCTACTATCACTTTTACTTCCCCAAGTTGTCCTAAGACCGTTCCATGGTCGTATTTTTGTTTTTTACTTCAATATGAGAAGAATACGAATACATAGAGGGCAGTTAAGAACATGCCCATGCTCTTCAGTCGGACAAAACTTTAATGGAAGCTTCCGTGGCTAAACGGTTAGCGTACGTGTCTTTCGCGTGCGAAACCGGGTTCGATTCCCGGCAGGAGCTCATGTGGTTCGGATTCCACGTTAAGCTGTAGGTCCACGTCTCATATAGCCTCGCTGCTGAAAGGGATGCTAAACTAAAAATCAAATCGAATCATTGCTGACAAGATTCACTACAGATTCTCAATCTAATGCTGCAGAGCGCTGGAGCACACTATATTTGCCTATAATATTGTTGTTAGTTGAAGTTGAGCGTCCCGTTTCAGCACCGATGGCGTATAAGACGTAGACCCACACTTTAAGATGGAATCCGAACCACCGTAATGCGTTCAAATTTTATTGGTCTTCCATCACAAACCGAACTCGGAAACCCGTAGACAAACAGCGCCCGCGCTAACCTCTAAACCAATTAGACGAGAGGAGACAAGATGAGAAATTTCGAGTACGAGAACAAGCGCTATAATGCTTCTCGTACCGTCTCGAAAACGATACGAGAAGTAAAACTTTTAAATTCCAGACAAGATAATAAATTTCATTGATTTTTGGTATATTTGATTTTAAGTTTAGCGTCCTTTTCAGCAGCGAGACTATATATGACCTGCACTTATAGCTTAAAGTGGAATCCGAACCACATAAGTTCCCGCCGGAAATCGAACCCAGATCTAGCACGCTAGCCACTTAGCCAGAAGGGGACTCAAGAAATTTCATGACTCTCGTGGGCGACACTAGTTTGCTGAAGTCTTAGATATCAAACACTGTTTTACTGTTACATTATTTTAAATAAATAAAAATAATCAATGCATAAATTTTATACATAAATTTACATAAGGAGAGGAGAAAAGATTTCTCGAGAATCGAAATTTCAAAAAAAAAAAAAAAAAAAAAAAAATACGAGACAAGATGACAAAATTTTATTTCTTAGTCCCGTGGGAACCACTAAGACTAACAGGAAGATCTTTCCACTAGACTTAGACGGATACCGAAAGCAAATTAATTATTTGATGTCAGACATATATATGTGTGGTAATCTTCCTTTTCCATTCTCAATAACATCCGTTTTCCTTTCTCCATTACCCAAAAATAAATTTCCTCAATACTTTTGATCATCAATATCCCTACACCAAACATACATTTAATAAAACGAATTTTATTGTATAAGCTACATATTATACAAATTTAATTGCTGAATAGTTTAAACCTCAATTACTTTTACCGACCTTTCTAAACATTTTAGTGCGCAATTTGCAGTGGCGGAGCTAGATCGGGGCCGGGGGCCTAGGCTCCCCAGTTTTTTTGAAAGTTTATAGTAAGCTTTGTTTTTATTCTTTATTGGAAATTTTTGAAACATTACGTATAACTTTAGTTGCAGTTTTTCTGTTATACAATGTGTCAAACAATACTTGAGGTCCACCATATCAACGTCCAACCTAGCCATAGTATCGATAGGGAGAGAGTTAATTCGAAAACTTCTGCAGCACCCTGAAAAATTGTAAATCAATTTGCAAACACAGGCAATGCACGAATTAGTTCTTGAATGGATTACGATTATGTGTTGTCACCGTATGCTTGCAGTAAAATATAAGAAAATGAAGACAAAAAAAAAGCAACAAAAATGTATGCTTTCTCTTACTTTAGAAGAGAAACAAAAATTAATTGTTACATTTTTTTGTTATTCTTTTTAAAGTTTTGCTTATTAATAGCCCTACATGTTATTCATAATCGGAGAAAAGAGTATTCATAAAATTAATATCCATGTTCCCCATATTTACAAAATTATCGTTTATTTGCGTATTTCCTGCCAAGTTTTTTACAATACGAAAATAAAGCTTTAGAACTGATGTGTGAGAGGTCATTCAATAACCTAGACATTTTTAAAAAAAAAATGCTGTTTGAGATACATTCGTACAGTAGAGCAACTTTCCTTCGATTAGCTTCATCTGGTGGCATTATTCAGCTGCTTAAACAACAGTTAAGTTGGGAGATATACGTGAAGCAGATATAAAATGATTTGCGTAAATTTACGATATTACTATCATAGTCTAGGTTCTAGCTTGCCCCTCCCAGTTTTTACATTCTAGATCCGCCAATGACAATTTGCGTCACATCTTCTTGTAAGCATGTCTGCAATTATGAACGCGGTTTTCGATCTGCCAAAGGATTTTCACTTTGAACGAACATCAACAGACAATCCTGAATGCTTATATAAGTATTATATTATTCGAGACACTAACATTAGTAATTAGACTTTCACGTTGGTTCTCGTGGCTAGCGTAAGTGCATTTTGGTCAACGACGTTCTGGGTTTACATTACTGATGAGACAGCATAGAATGCACTACAGATATAATGGTTCATATCTCACTTTAGATTTTAGATCTCGTCCTATATAGCCTTGTTGCTGTCAAATGACTTAAACAATGCTTTCATTTCTTTTCTGGGAAAAGAAGTGCCGGCTCTCACAGTGAATATATTAGAACTCTTTCCACATTTTTAACACTATTCGACGTATTATCTATCCTTATTTCATTGCCGGTATTGTTAATGCTCATTAATAGTATCTTAATGCAAGCATTTGCAGAATATAGAATATAACGGGTGTATCAAAAGTCCGCTGCGAGCGGTCTCGAGTTCTATTCCCGGTGGGGACACTGGGTCGAAAAAGGGTTAAAGCTTTTTCAGGCCAGCCATCCATAGTAAGGTTTTCCTGGGTTTTCCTCATTCACATCAGGCATATGATGGGATGGTACCTAACATAATAATTCCGAGCCGCTTTCTTGCTTCCTTCCGTATTTCTTTCTTCCTCCCCAATTTTCCGGACAATAAAACCGCTGGGGGACGTCATCTCTCATACGCGACGGGCTAACATGACTTAAAAATCGAAAGAAAAAACGAAGATAAAAAAAATTAAAAAGACCATCCCTCGTCCATACACATTAGCAGAAATCAAGATAATTCTCCCTTACATTAATTTCTCCTAATAAGTTTCCATAGATTGTGGCTGGCGTTTTTCAATACAAATCGTTGGCAACCTCACTGATATGTTTCCAAATACGTAACTTAGCATCACGTGTTAGTCAAACTCTTAATATGACGCTACAAAACGACTTTGCATAAGATCTTATATGTTTTTGATTGTTGGCTGGTTAGGAATTTTGACGTTCCTTTCAGCGCCTTAGCTATATGGGGTGTGAACTTACGGTTTAGCATGGAATTCGAACCACTTGAGCTCCTACCAAGAATCGAATGCACATACGTTAACCATGTAGCTACAAGGAAAGTCTATATTTATGATTAGACACGATCAGGAACGTACCCAGAAATTTTTATTGGGGGTTCAAGCTTTGGGGGATCCAATACTACAAGCCACTACGTCATCTAATATTGAATGGGTATTATCTGCACCCGAAAAGACAAGAAGTAATTGTAAACACGTGTTTCAAAACAACACCGAAAACGTTTGGGAGGTGATTCCTGACCCCAAGATAAGACGAAAAGTATAGACTATCCTGGGTGCACAAATGCTTCCTTTCGGAGTTATAGGCTGCCGAAAACACGAAAAAATGAACTTTAAAGGACCATAGCCCCAAAATTATCTGACCTACAGTAGTTGGGTCAAGACTTCACTTAGGAACTAATATGTGTCCTATCCAAAAATGTATGTTTCAGAATCCTGCAATATTCCCGCAACAATTTTTATAGAGGTAGTTGGAGAGTACTTCAAATTAGATGTCCATAGCCAAACCTCTATAAAAATTGTTGCGTGAGTACCTTATGATTCTAGAACATGTATTTTTGGATAGTTCACTTATTAATTGCTAAGTGAAGTTTTGACCTTACTACTGTAGGTCTCATAGTTTTGGAGCTATGGACCTTAAAAGTTCATTTTTTCATGAAATGAAATCTTTGAGTTTTACGTCCCACGATTATGCCGGTTAGGCTAAAGGAGACGGTGATGGTGAGTAATGAATGAAATGGTGGAATGAAGAAAGTGGGAGGAAACGGGAGAACCCAGATAAAACCCACGCACACGGTGTTTGTCCACCACAAACTTGGCGGGGGCTGGGATCGAACCCGGGACCCTTAGCACCAGAGGTGAACGCTCTACCACTGAGCCACCGCGGCCCCTTATTTTTTCATGTTTCCGACGGCCTATAATTCCAAAAGGAAGCATTTGTGTACCCAGGATAATCTATACGTTTCGTCTTATCTTGGTGTCAGGAATCACCTCCTAAACGTTGTCGGTGTTGTTTTGAAACACCCGTTCAATTACCATTTACATTGCAGATTGCCATATGGTATAGAACATGTCAATGATGTGATTATCCAAATATATATTCATACTATACTAAAAACATAACTACTTTTACAATATTTCTAAATGACAGGAAAAACATGATAAAATATTGTGGTTTCCTTATAAGGGTTTCCTAAGAAGACACAACACTTATCCATACATTATATGTTTTTTTATATATATATATAAAATAGAATAATAAGCACAAAAATTACATTTACGTCTATGATAGAACTAGATTATTTTTATAAGAAAAAGAGTACAAATGAAGTGTAAGATCAAATTGTCATGCTATATCCATCATTTCTCTGTTAAACAGCTATAATTTTATTGAGAAAGTGTACAAATGTAGTATGTTGAGTTAGGAAATTTTGTGGTGGGGCCCGGACCGGGTGGACCCCCGTTGTGCATCCCTGGGCGAACAAGACATGAAGAAATACTACGAAAGATTATTGACAATAATCACGGCTTGAGATTTTGTTTATTTCTTTACATAGCTTAAAGAAAATTGAAAAAAATCACAGTGCTATAATAACAAATATACGATGTACTTGGCAGGCAATCGGTATTTCAGACAAACAATACCATGCTTTGGAATCTCTCTATTATGAGTTCTACCTCTAATATTCGAAATGCCTCATTAAAATCAAATCAGTTTGTGCGAGCAACGTGACTAAAATTATAGCCATAAACATACCAGGCTTTTAAAAATACACTAGTCTGTCAGTCAAAAGACAAGAAAAGAATACAACATTTTCCCCTGTTGTGAAGAAAGAGAAATGACTTTTTATTTTCATCTTCTTGTTGTTTATAGATGAAGTCAATACATCACGCATGACACGAAAATACTATACTCTCTTATGAGCATGCCACACTAAATAAAACGCAACGCATGCATATTTATGCACAAGGGCGTTCAAGTCATTCTTCGTGTATGAGAAAAAAAAATGTTTTTGGACAGACGGTACCCGGCTATGGTTCTTTCTGGAAGATATGCTGTGTTGGTCTTTATGGAAAAATAAAAAATGAAAACAACACCTTAGCACGGAAAATTTAAATACCTATTGTGATTGTTATGTGTCTGTATTTCGCGAAACACACTTTTTAACACAGGCGTGGATTTTTCAAGGTTATTATATTTAGTTCAAGCTGAGCCAGTTCCTCCTTGATCGCGCGCGATTTCGCATCGTTCGTTCGTATCTGTACTCTAGATGTCTATGCCTCTCGTGTGACTCAGATATACGTAATATAGAACGAGGAATATGTGTCTCTGCGTGTTTGTGCGGGCGAACCATCCTCGGGACAAATTGTGTCGTTAGATTGCGTGTTGCATGGAGAGCTTCTTTTAATTCATTTCTTAAGTGGTGATTTTTCCCCCCTCCTTTTAATTACCGCCCACTTAGTAGTAGCCTCATCTGCTCATTACGTATTTTTGCTTCCTGTTTCTGGTTACAGTATTTATTTCTTCTTTGTGCGTGTTGTGTAAAACAAGTGTCTTTTCCTTTTTTTTGTTGTTGTTGTTGTTTATTTAGTGCAAAAGAAAAGAAGTGCCTTTGTTTGATGAATTATTACATTTATTTGTCAGTGTTTTAAATTAAACATTTGTCAAATGCTGTTCGTGCGGATGATGCAACTGTAAGTATATTTGTTTATTTCTAATTCTCTATGTTCTAAATCTTCTTTCCTTTTTTTGGCACATTATGCAATTTAAAGTCAGACTGTGCACTTACTGTATAAAAATTTTACGGTTTTCCATACATAGCTAATGCAAAATTTTTGATTGTAAAGAAGAATTGTTTTCAAAAATGCAACTGCCTATTAAATTACGAGGCTTATATTTAGTAACTCAGCAAATCTTGCACATATAAGATCTCCAGTGTTAGTTACTTTACAAAATATAGCTGAGCGAGGGAAGGGAGTTAGAAACCTCCTCAGGGACCGCTTTTTTCTACCTTTATCACAATTTAGAGAAAATAAGGTACCTGGGTTCTGGAGGTATGAAACGAATTGGAGGAGATACTAAATGCCATCCGATAATTCAATAATTTTTTTTCAATCATCTTGAACATTTCATAAGCCTCAAAGTTAAAATTCTCTCTATAACTCGATTTTATATAGGTATTTAAGACACTCGATAAACCGAATTTTTTTATCGAGTACGAGCGATCCCGGGTTTGATTCCCGGTGGGAACGCTCGGTCAAAAAGTTGTAACAGCTTTTTCAGGCCAGCCATCCTGACATTTGGTCAGGATGGTACCTAGCATAACATAATGCCTGGGTGGTACATATCGTAAGCATCCCAGGATGATTCCCTCTTTCCCCATTCCTTTCTTGCTTTCTAGTTTCCCGGGCAGTGTGATTGCCCAGAGACGTCATGCTTCATATGTGTAATGGGCTAACATGACCTTAGGTGCCGAAAGCCCAGAAACCTAATTCCTAATCCTAATCCAAATTTTTTCGTGCTTTCATAACAAAAAAAAAAAAAAAAAAAAACTTTGGAACTTGAAGTTTTACACTTAATCATCACTGTAACTCGAAATCGATCACCGTAACTGTGATTGCTAATAGTTTTGATCTCAGTTAAGTAAAATTTTGTAGGTTTAATTCAATACACACTTGATTGTAACCAAACTCCGGACTAAAGCAAAAGTGGCCACTTTAACTGCATGATATGCTAATCCTCTGTTTACTGAATTAATGCATCCGGTTTGCCCTTTCTGCGCATGCCCATTTCTCGCTTTTATTGGGAGTGACTCATGCGCTGCTCCTTATTGTACTATATTTTATAGTATTCTAAGTACACGTGATGTTAAATAAAAGAAAGTGTAAGACATTAACGGTGAAACGAAAAGAAAAAAACCGGAAAGTACTGAAAATGATAGATGAGAGTGAAAAGAAGAAGAAAAGGCATAAATCCTGTCTAGTCCAATACTTCGATACTGAAAAATAGAAATAATATAATGAAGAAAGTGGACTTTCTAAAATATATATACAAGAGAGCAAAGGCTGCTGAAACTCACGCAGCTTGTTGAAGAACTAGTAGTAAAGTAGCTAAAGTAATGTTGTCCAAATCGATTTTTCGGAAAACTTAAAATCGATTTTTGAAAAAGTTAAAATTTCAAAACATCTATTTCCACCGATTTTAGATTTTCAAAATGGCTTTTCAGTTTCGCTTTTCAAAACAAATTTTCGGTTTCCATTTTCAAAGTCAAAATTCGATATTTGTTTTCTTTCGATATTTGTTTTGTTTTGTATGCAAACATTATTTAAAGATGAGTGTCATCGGAAACAATAAAAAGATGTGGGAATAATAAATTCTATGTCTAAACGTGTTTAATTCCTGTCATAAAGTGAGCATACGATAGAAATGTTTTACAACACAAACACTGGCGCAGATCCCGGGGGGACGGGGGACATGTCCCCCAATCTTGGACCTGGGGGGACTGTCTTACAATAATCTGATTTTAAAAGTGCTTTTTGGGATAAGTGTGATAATTTGTGTACGACTGCCACAAAGGAATGAGATGAAATTGATTTCTCTTGGGTTTTCCTTTTTTATTTTTCGTAGTATTTCAAGAATCGTATTCTGTAGTATTTCAAACTGAACTTCGTGCTGTAGTGCGTTTAGTAGTCTCATCAATATGTATTAATTCCACTTCCGCTACTTAGGCACAAATTGCAATAAATGCCAGAGGAGGATATGCCCCTCCTCATGCTGGAAAGTTGTCTCAGCTGTAGGTACGGGCACAAATTCCGGGGAAATGGGGAGACATGCCCCCCCCCCAACATTTGAACTGGTGGCTCTCCCAATAACCCGATTTGAAAAGTGCTTTTTGCATATAAGTGTGATGATTTGTGTCCGACTGCCACAGAAGAAAGTGAGATGAAATTGGTTTCTCTTGGTTTTCCATTTTTAATGAAAATGAAGGTGTGCGACTGTGTGTGACGTATCCTGATGTGAAATCTTATCTCCTCCTCTCCCCTAGGCCCTAGAACACGAAGAGTATATAGACTACCCAATGTCAGTAGAGCCCATCTTTTCAGTAAATGCACATTTCATCTATTTGTAGTATTAGCCTAGGCATCTACTCACGTTTCGTAAGCCTATCGAACCCGGAGGTTCAAGGCCGCGTTCAGAAAAGCTCTCCATTTACTTCTATCGTTAGCCAACTGGATCCAGTTTCTACTTTGTATTCCTATTTTTGCGAGATCCATCTTAATATTGTCTTCCCATCTGCGTCTTCCTAATGGTCGTTTTCCGATTGGTCTTACCGCTAACTTTGAAAGCGTTCATACTTTCTTCCATCCAGGCTATGTCCTGCCCACCTAAGCCTCCTAGACTTGATGGCCCTAACAATGTTTGGTAACCCGTATAATTTATGTAGTTCCTCGTTATGAAGTTTCCGCCATTCCCCATTCCCGTTCCTCTTGGATCCGAATATTCGTCTGAAGATTTTGTTCTCAAATACTTTCAGTCTATGTTCTTCCCTCAGAGTAAGCTACCATGTTTCGAAACCATACAGAACAACAGGCATGATTATCGTTTTATATATTTTAAGCTTCAGATTCCTCGACAAAATTCGCGACAACAAGAGATTTTGAACTGGATAATAAAACGAATTCCCTGTTTTTAGTCGATATTTAATTTCTTCGTGAATATGATTTTCGTCTCTTAATATTCATCCTAGACTTTTGAAAGTATCCACTTTATCAAAAGTATTATTTAATATTTTAACGCATTCATAATTTGCAGTGTTACGGTTCCGACGCACTTTCAGTATTTAGTTTTCTCTGCATTTCTTTCTATTGTCATCCTATCATCCCCTATTAAATTTACATCATCAGCGTACGCATAACCTGGTGAACTCCGTAGGCTTGGTTGCTATCTTTGATTTTCCTTATAGCGTATTCCAGGACAAAGTTAAATAATAATGGCGACAACGCATTTCCTTGTTTCAGGCCATTCTCGACGTGAAAGCTCGTGGCCAAAAATTTTCCTACCCGGAGTTTACTTTGGGATTCATTTAAACATATCTTAATTAATCTAATTAGCTTTTTCGGTATTCCAAATTCTGTAAGAACATTGTACAATATTTATCTCCTAGCCGAGTCGTAAGCCTTTCCAAAATCAAAATAGTTGATGTACCACGGTATTGTATTCTCACTTCTTTTCGAGTATTTGTCGAATGGTAAATATTCGGTCGATAGTTGATCGATTTCGTCTCAATCCACACTGATAATCTCCAATAATTTCATCTGCGTATGGGGTCAATCTTGCTAATAGAATATTTGAAAGGATTTTATAGAATGTTGACAGAAGAGGTGTCCCGGCAAAACGTACCAGTGACAAAACGTACCACTTGAATTTTCGCGACAAAACGTACCACTTTTGACGACCTGTCATAAATGACAACCTATCATGGATTAATTAAAGCATTTCTGATATTTATTCCACAACAAAACGTACCACTTATATAAATTACTACCTGTCATGGACTAATTAAAACATTTCGGATATTTAATCCGCGACAAAACGTACTACTTCATGTTAAGAAACTACTTCCTCATGAGCAGGTAAAACAATTGCAGTATAAGGTTGAGAAGAACAGACAGGTAATGTATCGAGTTGTCAGAAGTGCAGAAACTCATTGGTAAAAGAGGGCTCATTTACAGAGGAAATGTAGCAGCCTATAAACTGAAAGATACAGCTATAGATCATGGAAACTTTTTGGATATTATTCCTTTCTTAAGCAAATTTGATCTTCCGCTTAAAAGTAATTTAGATAAGGTCACCGAGAAGAGTCATATACGAGGAAGTAAGCAGGATAGTGGTCGCATAACTTTTACTGAACACGGTGAATTATGCTTTGAATGCTATCAGCACACTTATCAGAGAAGATATTTCGAAAGAAGTCTCTCAAGCTTCAATATTTTCTGTTCTATTAGACACTACTTAAGATATCGTAGTTTCAGGCCAGTGCTCTGTTGTTTTACGGTATGTTGTTAAAATGGTTGTTAAACAAAAAATTGTTGTCATTATAAAATGCATATCTACCACAGGCCAGTGTCTTTGCGGTTTACTGCTGGAAATTCTGCAGAAGTTGAACCTTGATATTAAGAAGCGAATTTGAAATTCAACCGATGGCTCAAGTAACATGCAAGGACAATATTAGGATTTTTTCAATTCACCTATGATCAGTTACACGTTTGATTCAGTTGATTTTGATTTTAACGGCACTTTTAGCAGCGATGCTATATGAGATGAGACATACTGATTTACGAGAAATTCGAAGCACATGAGCTCCCGCCGGGAATCGAACCCAGGTCTCCCACGACAAAGGCGCATACGCTAACCGCTTAACTATTAAGAAACTCAGTTACACGTGTGGTGTTACGCTCATATACTCAATCATGTCATATGTGATCTGACAAAAAATTGCCTTGATTCTGTGTCTTTGTTCTGCTGAATGACTGTGCGATATTTATGCGTGAGTCTTATCAGCGAATGTACATTTGGAAGATCAAATGTTAACAAAGACGTCTTACAGATATTGCGGAAACAAGATGGTAGAAAACACACTGTTTCTCAGAAAAAGTTTGGTCATTTTTCGAGCCCAAAAAAATTTTGTATATAGAATTGACAATAACAATTAAGAAAATTGCTTCTACAGAAAATATCAAACCAAAAGCTAGGTGTAAAGCGAAAGGATATATAAAAGATCTTCTCAAGTCAAAACAATTCAGACAGCAGAAAGATGTTCCTTAAGATATTTCAAGTGACGACCTCTCTGTCAAACTATCTCCAAACAGAGGGTGCTGCTAGTGTAGTCCTATCGGATGGTGCAGACTACTCTGTTCTAACTGAAAGAGTAGAGAGATGATTTTGAATCCGTTAAGAATGCAGCATTAAGCTTTGCAGAATGGGCCAATAACAAATTTGAAGACTTAGAACGTGATTTCATTTTTTCTATTGACCTATCGACAATTCGCCTTCAGAGATGGACAAAGATTTTTCCTGTGAATATGAAGATGAAGCTGCTTCTATCCAATGACCAGGTACTGCATCGAAGCATTCAACACAATATTGGACATGGTAGTTTTGAGCATTTCTTCAAGATTCAAGAAGCAATGTACTTTATGGATTATTTGGACCCTAGCCACTTCAACCAAGTAACTTCAAAGACCCTAGCCACTTCTTGAACTTCCAGACGTACCTTTCGATAAACTTACATATTTTCTGAAAAACTTCAGTTAAGAAGTTTCCAAGGATACTGTAAATGTATTCTCTTGGACTTTTGAAGGATGTGGATATCCTTGAAAGTCAGTCTTGACGACGAGCACAACCGACGAAAAATGACTGTGCTGATGGTGCAAGTAATTCAGAATTATGAGAAAATACATTTGAAAGCGAATGCAAAACGAGTTGCAAAATTGTCCAATGTGCTGCTTTTTAATTTTGCAGAATTGTAATTTGTGCAGTAATACTTATCCAGGTTTCCAGCATACAAATTTTTATTGACTTTGCCCTTAACTCAGATAACATGTGAAAGAAATTTTTCAAAATTGAAATAAACTGAAATACATTACAAATAGGCTAACGAGTACCATGTCTCAGGAACATTTGAAAACATTTTGTTGATGTCTATTGAAAAAGATTTATTAAAAATATATATTTCAAATGCAAAAGTGATAGATACAGTAGCATCAAAAACTAGTACACTAAAACATCTGCTAATTTTGTAATATAGTATACGTTCTCCTTGAACTTCATATAATATTTTGAACAATTCAGAATAATATAGTGATGAAAGAATATCAGGTTTTAATTGTCAATTGTTAATACTATTGACTTACTGTAGAAAGAAAACTGCAATTGATTTGTGACATTGAGATGCTGGTGGCCCTTGTGGGAGAAAGCGCCCGCGCCCCTCTAATAATGTCTATCCGTCTCTGGTCCAAAGCCTGGATAAAGTGTGATGGAAACCAGCAAATATTCAAATATTGCATATGCAAGATTCTTGCTGGTCTTGGTCTGGTGAGAATCTTCCAGGTATGGTCTTGGTGTTGCGAGAATCTTGCAGGCATGGTCTGAGTCTTAGTCTTGGTTTTGCATCGGTACTTTTCTCAGCACCAATCTGTTCAACTTTTAACCTTATTTTGGCCGATATATATATACTTATATACCGTCTTATCAAGTGGTACGTTTTGTCGTCTGACATTATCTGATGGCTGATTGGAAAACTCTTCGCAAGTAGCCCTCCAGGCAAGTGGTACGTTTTGTCGCTTGTCATTATTTAAAGTGTTTTTAGAAAACCCTTCACAAGCAGCCCTCAGGGTAAGTGGTACGTTTTGTCGGTGGTACGTTTTGTCGCTAGTACGTTTTGTCGCGTATTCGACAGAAGATAGATGCCTCGATAATTATTACAGTCAGTTTTGTCGCCTTTCTTGTGGATTGGAATAATGATTGATTCTTTGTACTCTTGTGGCAATTCTTCCTTGTTGTAGATAAGGATGATGAGTTTGTGTATCTTGTTCCACAATTTTTCGCCTCCAGGTAAAATTAACTCAGCCGGAATTTCGTTTACACCCGGAGATTTGTGTTTCTTTAATTTCTTTATATCAATTTCTACTTCTATTCGGTTGGGTTCTGGAATATACGGTTCTGCGGTGTGTATCTCCCTTTCACCCGCACATTAGTTTTTGGCTGCCATCTATTTAAAATGCTATCCATATCAGTGAGAAATGTTCCGTCAGCTTTCTTTAGTATAAGCACGAGGTTGATAGCCTTCCTTAAATTCGTTGATCCCTTTATACATGTCCCGAATGTTTCTAGTTTTACTATTATCTTCAAGTTCCTTAATTTTAGCTTTCAAAAATGGCATTTCTTTGTTCTAAAAGTTTTGGAAGTTTCCCGCCTGTCTATGAAATTTTGTGTAGTTATTTCATTTGGATTTTATAGCAAACGTAATTTTGCCTGTCTTCTCTTCTCTGCTAGTTCGAACCATGGTTTGTTCCTACGTATTTCCGCGTGTCCCAATTTTTCTTTTGACAGGATGCTTCGTAAGTAAAGAAAAGAATTATATTGCTGGAATATATTTCTCCATATTCTTAAGGTTACATCTGTTAACTAAAGAGAGAGTATATGACATGCGTTAGTTTTCTGTAACGATTCCTGTAATGTTATTGAGATTATCATCATTTTGCTTAAATAAGAGTATTGTTGCGTCATACATAATTGATATTCTTATTTATAGTTTGGGGAAGTCATTATTTATATTATATTATTATAAAACAATTTTAACATTGATCTTTGTGGATGCCTTATTAGAAACATACCAATTATAAATATGCATGTATTCAGATTTCAGAATGTTTTCATGATTTATGCTCAAACGTCTTGTTCCAGGGCTCCCACAATGTCCCAGGTGGGGTCCAACTAAAAGGTTCTAAGTGACAAGAGGAACTAAGTAGGAACTAAGTTTAATGCGCGTTCCAACACCAAAACTACATGAGACTTGAAACTAAGTGCTACCCAAACCACATTGGCTTTTACCGGGAATCGAATCGGGCCTTCCGCTAAAGGTGTGCTAATCGCGAGATATTTTTGTCGCTGGTTTAAATCTTGCTCAGGATATGAGTGTTGTGTATTGTCCTTTAACCATTCATTTCTCATCCTCCGCTTTAAGCTAAGGGGCACAACCATGAGATACAGAATATATACATAACTTTTACACATTTGCTGCGATCTGTTGCCATAGGGGACGGTAGAAACGTTAGTTAGCAGCCAGCGACTACAACCAGAGCCAGAGAGAGTATATTGTGGTTTAAGTCACGTAGTATCTAGGTGAAGTGATTGTTTATATAATATTGTATTGACACAATTGCTACTAATAATTTAATTATGCACAAGTTCTGGGATGAGTCAACTCCATCTGTTGGTTTAGAGAACGTGTTGGTTTACTGTAAAATGTACCCAAATGAAAAGCTTGAGAGTTACTTGAATTTAGAGATGACTATAACAGGTATATATGGTACAGTGTGTATCAAAAGTCCGGAACCATAAACCAATTCAGTTGTGGAAAAGACACGACAAATGGAAAGAGAGAAAAAAAAAGTTGTTGGAAACGGGTGTTCCCAAACTAAAATGATATTTTTTTTCTATCATCGACCGTATCACCGTTTGAACTCCAGACTATAGCCTTTCTATTTCAAGTGTTCCCCTGCTGACGCTGCTGTCGATGTATATTTTCCCGTATCTCCCTCGAAAGAGAAGGAACAGGTTGCTTTGGCCAAGATCCTTCAATAGTTGGATGTGAACAGGGTTGCCAGATTGGCGGGCTTCGCTGTGCACTGTCTTGTTAGCTATTTCAAGTAGCTTACGACCTTCATACGCCAAGACCAAATGACTCACCGTAAAAGGGCAGCGGAGATGGGACCAAAGCATGTTTCACATATTTTCTGAGGGCACACTTGAAATAGAAGGACTCTGTGTTGAATGAGGAAACAACGTTGCCAGTTCAGCAGCAGAGTAATCTGAGAAACATATGCCTTTTGATAAATTCTGTACTAATATACTAACAGAAAATGTGAAACTTTTATGTCGGTGAACAATCTTGCCCCTCATCTTCATCGAAACTCGAAATGAGACACTACTGTTCAGCAGGCTTCTTCCTTGGGTCGTCACCATATTAATAATACAGCATTGTTGGGAAACGGATTCGAAATGTTCTAGGTTCCCTCGTAACAACATACACTTTTCTCGCATTACTTTTGCGCACACCTTCCGCGTGAACAGCCTACTGTATAAGAACCGTTGCTTGTTCGTTTAACATAGATTGCCTTACCATGTTGAGCTCAAACGGCTGGTGCGACAGGAAAAAATCCACAACTATAGATTGAAAACCAAATATTTTCCACAACTTTCCTCTCTTTTCATTGTTCGTATCTTTACTTATAACAGAGTTAGCCTGTGTCCCCGGGCATTTGATACACCCGGTATTTGGTCCAAGATCAATATCACGGTGGAAAACATGAAATAATGAACTTTAAAGGTTCATAGTTCCAAGACTACGGGATCTATTGTAGTCGGGTCAAGACGTCACTTAGGAACTAATATGTACCCTATCCAAATATCCACGTTTCAGAATCCTAAGGTATTTCCGCAACTTTTTTTATAGAGGTACTTTCTGAGTACTTCAATTTATATGCCAGTAGCCAAACTCCCTTTTAAAAAATGTTGCGTGAGCACCTTAAGATTCTGAGGCATGGACTTTTTTTTTTTTTTTTGGATAGGTCACATATCAGTTCCTTAGTAAAGTCTTGACCCGAGTACGGTAGGTCCTATAGTTTTGGAGCTATAGGCCTTTAAAGTTTAATTTTGTTTGTTTGTTTGTTTGTTTGTTTCCGGCAGTCTATAACTCCGAAACGAAGCATTTGTGCATCCACGTTGGTCTATACTTTTTGTTTTATTTTGGTGTCAGGAATCATCTCCCAAACGTTTTCGGTGCTGTTTTGAAACAACCTGTATATATGACTATTAACTCTTGAACCACACGATCCATCTCGATTACATTTTTAACACAGATTAGGTTTGAGCCTGGGATGTTTTTTTATCATTTCACTTTGAAGGTTCAACTTAGAGGAGGAGAAGGGGGAGATATATATAAAAATGATAGAAAATGACCGATATTAGAATACGCTTCAGTAATAGTAAAAAGTGTCTGACTAACGAAACATATTACTAATTTTTATTTTAACCCAGCAAAGAGTTTAATTGATGCTAGCTAGTATTAATTGTAAAATAGAACTGAGCTCGCGCACCTTGGTTGCCGGATCTCCGGACATCACCCGAAGTGCTCAGATTTAAAACACATTCTACGATCTACGGTCTACAAGAGGCTAAGTTTACGAGCTTATATATTAAATGGCATATAATTAATCATTTATGCCTTGTATCTTCTATTGTAACAACAGTTCAGGTTTAAATTCTTATCATTTTGGCGCCTACATTATATTTATTATGCGGCACCGGCATTTTACAATACAGATGGGGATGAAACTTAAAATTAGCTTTGATGTAAATGAATAGTAAAATGAGTTTTCTATTTTTAAGTCTATAATATCAACGCCTTTCATGAAAGCAGATGCACCAAGTCGGTTGAGAATAATCTCTATAATACAGTGATTCCTAACCGATTTGTGTTGCGAAATTTTGGAATTTAAAAATCATTAAGCATTTAATAACAACTTAAAATTTATTGTGAGATAGAGTGTACCATTCAACATGCCCAAAGGCATCAACAATGTTCAGTATTACTTTTAAGAAACTTATAGTCTGTCATAGAAAATTTACAAAGTATATTCCAATATACAAGGTAAAATTTCTGGGAAAAGGAAGGTTACAGTTCAATTTAAAAATATAGTGTGCTTTCTGGTCAAACTGAATGTTCCAAATGATAAAGTAAATGTTCCAAATGGTGGCTATGTAAATGGTCAAAATGGTGGCCTTCAGCATCGATACATTAACAAGTCACGACTATTTCCGTACTTCGCATCAAACGGTTCAGTAGAATTTCTGCGCACACTGTTTGAATCTCAACCCAAAATATGTCCAGGTTACTTGGTTTATAATGATACATCTCATATTTTACTGTGCCCCTAAAGAAAAAATCAAGTGGCGTAAGATCTGGAAAGCGTGCAGAAAACTCGGTCCCCTGCGTTCTATCCATTGACCTGCAACATTTTGATCCATGTGTACTTGCATTTCTTTATAATAGAACATTTCACGAATATCAGGGAAAATGGAATTAGTAACTATTCTAAGCTACTTTTCTCCAGTTACACTACCATCAAAACGGAAAGGGCCCAATGAGTTCCCTAGAACACAAACCATACCATATATTTACATCAGGCAAATTCGCAGCCCTTTCAACAACTATCTGGGAATTATCTTCAGTCCAGTACACACAATTATACCTATTGACAGTTTCTTTACAATCCTTGGAATGTATACACGCAACTTACCTTTCTTCATTGTAGGAAACTACTAGCACTTACAGCGCTCTCAGTGACATTTGTCTTCGTGCTGAACGCTGAAACAGTTCCAGCATCGCAGCTGAGGATTCAGCACTTTTCGCCGTGCGAGGTCGCCGTAATCGGTCTTTCTGCAATTAACACACTGTTTCATTAAACTCGAATTTGTCTCGTAGACGTGTAATTGTTAACCAGGCCCGTGCTGGCCCACCGGGACACCGGGACGTGTCCCGGTGCGCCCTCCAAAATATCACACTATAAATAATGGTACAAGTTTTTAGTAATAAATTCTTACAGTTTTATTGGTAAAGAACCTGTGGAAGATGCAGTGCGCCCTTTACATTAGGCGCCCTTCCGAGACCACATCAAAGATGAACGATTTTATTTACTCTTCTATATAGCACAGTTCTGTACAATAAATACACACAGTTACTGTTGGCGAAGAACCCATGAAAGGTACAGTGCGCCCTTTACATAAGGCGCCCTTCCGAGACCACATCAGAAATGAACGATTTTATTTACTCTTCTGTATAGCACAGTTCTGTACAATAAATACACACAGTTACTGTTGGTGAAGAACCCGTGAAAGGTACAGTGCGCCCTTTACATAAGGCGCCCTTCCGAGACCACATCAAAGATGAACGATTTTATTTACTCTTCTGTATAGCACAGTTCTGTACAATAAATACCACAATTACTGTTGGCGAAGAACCCGTGAAAGGTACAGTGCGCCCTTTACATAAAGCGCCCTATGAAACATCACATTATTGATAAGTGGTTTTAGTTATCCTGTATACCAGCTTTGTTTAATAAATTCAAATACTGACTGGTAGTACAGAACCTGTGAAGAATACAAGGCGCCCTTTACATAGGATGCCCTGCGAAATATCACATTATTATATATTATTTTATTCTTCTGTATTTCAGTTTTGTATTACGAATTCATACAGTTGCTATTGGCAGAGAACAGGTAAAGAGTATAATCAAACAAAATATAATAAAGTTATATAGCTATAAAACGAAACAATGTGATACATCAAGAATAGTTCGGTTAGTCAAACGTACGTTGCGTTTATGTAATACTATAGTGACACTAGTCTCTAATTTACGATTTTTACGGCATTGAAGCTTTGACAGTCTTAATATGCATCCATATATGCGAGCATATTGATTGTTCCTGTGTGTTTTAAAACAGTGTTCGGATAATCAGTACCTGTTGTATTTCTGAAATATAGCTGTATTAATTTCCGTAAAATGTGGTCTTCCTGTCATCACGGCACGGCGCGTCCTCAGGTTGTGGATCGAGGAGAAGGCCTCTGGGTGGGATATAGAGGTTAGCTGCGAGTATACTGAATAAGCAGTCGCGGACAGACTAGGGGTGATAATCCAGCTTGAGAATTTGATGTGAGGCTAACAACCTCATCCTGTAAAAAAAGGATTGATCAGATAAGTTCGCAGAATCCTCGGATCAGAACTGATAATTTGGCGCGAATTCCGCAAAGTAAAATCGACATAAGATTTGAAACATGAAATGTAAGAAGTCTCTATAGGTCAGGCGCATTAAAATTTGTAAAAAATGAGTTTAGAAATAGAGGTTGGATTTAGTGGGATATCAGGAAGTTAGATGAGAAGGAAATGTAGGAGTCAAATCGGGAAATTTTACGTTCTTTTACGGGGAACAAATTAAAAATTACCAACTAGAAACAGGGCTTTCCGTCCACAAACGAATACATAATATCAGCAATTACATAGGTTGAATTTGTTAATGATATATTTTCTTTTACTTCTCTTTAGGGTCGGTGGTGTAATATTATTTTAAATGCACATTCCCCAACAGAAAATAAGGATGGCGATTTAAAAAAAATACAGTTTTTACGAAAGAATAGAACGGGTATTTGATATCTCCTGCAATACCATATGAAAATTCTGTTAGGCCGTTTCAATGCGATAGTAGTATGAGAGGGTGTTTTCAAACCGATTATAGGGAATAAATGTTTGCATAAGGAAGGTTGTGACAATAGCGTTAGACTCGTGAACTGTGCAATATCCAGAAACCTTATCGTGAAGATTACAAAATTCCAACATCGCGACATTTATAAATATACTTGGACTTCATCAGATGGAAAAACACATATTCAAACTGATCACGTTTTAGTAGACAGAAGAAAACAGTCTTGCACAACTGATATTCGGTCGTTCAGACGAGGTGATTGTGATACTTATTACCACATGGTAGCAGCAATAATAAGAGAGAGACTGTCGTTGAATAAAGGAAATATTCAATATCTGAAAACGGAGCGGTTTAATTTAAAGAAATTAGAGGAGAGTCAGGTGAGAGGGAGCCAGATTGAAATGTCGAATAGATTCTCTGTTTTAGACGGTTCGGAGTGCACTAGTATTCACGATACTTGGTTTAAATTAGAGATAACATTAAAATTTCAGCAAAAGAAATATTGGAGCACGCATAAATACGTAGCACGCATTCATGGTTTAACCAGGAATGTACTAAAGTAGCAGAGAAGAGAAAACAGAAGAAACTGCGTTGGCTACAAAATCCGAACGAAATAACTACATAAAATTTCATTGTCATCCGGCAGTGACTTCTAAAACTTCTAAAACTTTTAGAACAAAGAAATTAGACTTTTGAAAGTTAAAATTAATTAACTTGAAGATAATAGTGAAAACAAAAACATTCGGGACATGTATAAATGCATCAACGAACTTAAAAAAGGCTATCAACTTCGTGCTTATATATTAAAGAAACCTAAAGGAACAGTTCTCGCTGATACAGATGGCATCTTAAATAGATGGAAAGATTTCTTTGACGATTTGCTTAACACATAGCCAAAAACTAATGCGTGGGGAGAAAGTTAAATGCATGCAGCATAACCGTATATTCCAGAATCAACCCATACAGAAATTGAAATCGCTATTTAAAAAATAAACACACATCTCCGGGTGTAGACGAAATTCTGGTTGACATAATTTTAGCTGGAGGGGAAAAATTGTAGAGCAAGATACACAAACTCATTATCTGGAACAAGGAGGAATTACCACAAGATTGAAGAGAATCAATCATTGCTCCAGTTCAGAAGAAAAGCAACAAAACAGATTTAATAGTTATCGAGACATTTCTTTTCTGTCAACATCCAATAAATCCTCTTAAACAATGTGTTGGCAAGATTGACTCCATACGCAAATGAAATTATTGGAGATTATCAGAACGGATTTAGGTAAAATCGATCAAATATCGACCAGATATTTACCATTCGACTAATACTTGGAAAGAAATGAGAGAATACAACATCCTGGCACATCAATCATTGACTTTAGACTCTGGTAGGAGGGAAACATTGTACAAAATGCTTACAGTATTTGCAATACCGAAAAAGGTAGATTAATTAAGATATGTTTAAATGAATCCCAAAGTAAGGTTCGGGTAGAGAAATTCTTGTTCACGAGCTTTCACGTTGAGAATGACCTGAAACAAGGAGATGCGTTGTTGTCATTATTATTTAACTTTGTTCTGGATGTAATGTACCATTACAGTTGAAAGTAATGGCAATTTTTTTTACGCACCCTGTACCTAGTAATTTTTTTTTTTATTCAATTTCGGTTTAGCTACACAATTTATTTACTCCCTTTACTTCGAATTAAATATAATGAATCGAAAGGTTTCATTAATAACCATATTTCCCACTGTATAATATATTTATTTATATTTTGATTAAGTGTAAATCCCATTTTCTGATATATAAGTTGAAAAGTTTCCAGGTTTACCATTCTGACGTCATACCGAAACATAGTTCTGTCATTGGATATAAATTTTCTTAATTTCAGACCAATGTAGAATTTAGTCAGGTACCTAACCTTTTCCCTCACCCCCTCTCAGTAGTCCTTAGTCACTTTCAGATCCGGTTATATCTGGATTTACCAAATTTCCATTCGCTTTGTAATTTCCGCGGCTAAAGTTTTCTTTCTGATTGGAGGAATTCTCCTACCTCTGGCTTTTTCGGCGCAATGTTATGGGAATAATCAAGAACGACTCTACGAGCACAGCCGTGGAAATCAACTACGCTATACTGGCTGGTAAAGACGTGGATTTCGAGTGTAAAACAGGTAAAATTTAGACTAAATGTCATCGTAAACGTCGTGTGATCAATCGGGAGCCAGGAAACCCATATTTTTGTTGAAAGAACTGCAAAACCAGGGGAAAATATCTGATTCAGGATTTCGGTTTGCAGGAAGCCATGTTTGCTGCCCAGATAGGATAGACAATATAGGAAAGTGATTTTTTTTTTATCATTCCAAATTCAATTAGGGATTAGGGAAATTACGACCTGATTAGTGCATGTTGGTCGTGTATTAAGTAAATGTGAATTATTATTATTTATTTCGTAATTGCATGTATGTAGTAGGTTTAATAGTACTGTAAATAATCATAATGGCAGCTTAAGTTAGTTCAAAAGGGCTCCTATCCCCTTTTCTGAATTGAACCGGTTCTAGCGGGGGAATGGGTTAGTTATTGTTCGTTTTAGGGCCTTTTCCCCTTTCAGGGGAAGGGTCCCTACATAAACCTCCTTAAGGTGCCCCCCGGGCATCAACTTTTGGTAGTCATTATGTAAACAATTGGTCAGGTCAATTGGACCTAGTGTTTACCTTTCTCATTTTGCCCCCTCTAAATTTAATAGAGCCGACGGTATATATCAGAAGGGAGTATTTATTTTGTCAACATGCATGTAACTAAACGGTGCATGTTTGGTTTAGTTAGTTGTTTTATGTATAGTATTAGCAGTGGTGTATGTAGTTAGTAGTTTTGTGTGAGTGTGTGAATTTTCGATTTGGACAGTGTATAAATATGTGTTAATTTAGTACCATTTTCCTAACAGAAATAAACCAGAGTAAATATTAAATTTCTGATTAATGAGTACAAGTATAGATTTCAGTACACGGTAAATTATGCCTCCACTACAGCGCCACAGCGTCCGGTTTCGGTACTCAATTGTTTGTTGACAATACGACATCGCATAACTTAGTGATCTAGGTTGTTGGATTTTAGTCATTTATTCAAAAATTACTTTCATTGGACATGGATTTCGGGTCAGATGAGTATACCTTCGTATAAAATAGCATGAGATCTTACTGTACTGAAAATTTCAGCTTGCTAGGGTCAGTAGAAATTGAAATATCCGCCGAAATAAAGAATACCTATTTTCTTAATAGAAGTAAAGCCCATATGCTGTTACTGTTTGGTTCAAAATGTAGTATTAAATTCTTTTTTCCCGTGGCTGTCGAAAATTCCATTGTTGCTTCAGTTTTATCAACAAATCAGAAATAGATTAATCATTGACAATTTAACTTTCCGTAAATACATGTATGATTTTTTTTTTTAAACCTGCAAGGTAAATACAATTTGGGTGCTTCGAAATAAAGAGTACGTGGTTCGATGAATGTGATCGTGTGGTGGTTTGAGCGTGATAGATTGTGATAGTTATATATATATTTATTACTGCGTAATGTAGATATGTGTATGGCCTGCGTGTAAAATGTACGAAATAGGGTGTTTATAAAATATTACTTCGTGCGAAAATTAGTAGATAATGAATGAACGTAATGATATGTTAATAATATGATATATAATATGAACGAGATGACGACCCCTATATTTAAATGGATAGGCCTAGTGAATTTTATATAGTGAAAATATGAATATGTTTACGAAAAAAAAAAAAAAATCTCTCGCGTTTTGACTTCCACACCAGTGCATTCATCCAACCGAGTTTGCTACTTGAATGTAAATTATAGTTGGGAATTGTGTGTTACTTTGCATTTATGTACCTCATAATAACAGCCCCAGATCTTAAGCCTTTCAATAGATAGAGTAGTATCATGTGGGAATTACTTCTAAAGGATGACAGAAATGATAATTAAGAAAACCAACTGCTACATCCTGTGATCATCGGAAAGTACAGGTTTCGGTCATTTGTATCTTTAGCATTCATAGCCTCTCCGAGATTTTTTTTTTTTTGTTTTTGTTGCTTACCTTATTTATTTATTGTGCAGTGTTCATATAACTCAGTTCGGACTATCCGATTAAATTAACTGCTACTAAATGTAGCGTACCCGGACGTCGACCCCTAGTCCCCTTAAGTATTTTTCATGTCTTTTCTTAGTTTAATTAAATGAGGGAAATTAACGACGTCCCAGACGGTGGCATGTCTGCGCTGGGTAGCCATCGGTGATGTTTCGGTAATTGAAATCACCGATCCAAAATTCAGTTTATTTATTTAATTTTTTTTTAATTCTGGCAAATCACTAATTAGGGATACCTTAGCTATTACTCTAATTTCATCCCTATTCTGGAATCTTCTAGTTTCCAAGAGGTCGGATTTTTTTTTTCTTGAAATTCTAAATTAGCGCCTTCTCTAACCTTCCGGACGATATCCGGGAACCTGCTGGTTTGGGCCGGATACGGGGATCGGATTTCAATCTTACAACCAAACTCTTGTGGGATTGGGATCTGATGGACACAGAACTTGCATCCTTGGCAGCAGGGCGTTCCTTGAGTCTACGTATTTGAGTAGACCACCCTTTTGGCATGTTAAGAATATTTTGGCTATGGATTTGTCGAGATAGAAATTCGACTTTTGTCTTTGTAGCGTTAGTTATTTCTCACTTAAGTCTTTGGCGCCACTATTCTTCGTCTTCCTTCTTCTCTATCTCTCTCTGTCTTCATTACTTCGAGATTTTTTTTTTAATTTTTCAACCTTCCCCCCCCCCCCGATTTCTGAAACTCATGAAAATGTACAATATTCCATATCACTTATTTCGATCGTATGTACTAACTGAGACATCGAGGGATGCAATTCGTGGAGGTATTGCAGCACATCTCGGGACCATTTTCGCGATATTCAATCCACCACTGGAGAAATTGATGGGAAGGTACACTATGCTTTCGGATTCCTAGAAACATTCGTTATTCATGGATCATACAAATTATATCCATTGACAACTGATTTCTGGTTTTTATTTCTATTGATTGGTCATATAGTGTGTATGTATTAATAGTTTGGGCCCACTAGTTTCGAATAACATTGATTTTTTTTTATACATCTATATATGTGCTTACATAGTTTTAAAAGTTACGTGCCTGCTCAATTTGTTACATTTCCACCTCTTATGTCACTAAATAACACCAACTATTTTTTATATATATATATGCGGATCTTTAGTAAATTGAAAATGATTATTGATTATCGGGTTTATACATAGAAAGTACAATGTTGCAACCTTATGAGAGAAAAAAGTGAATTTTGATAGTCAGGGTTTTTGTTTTGTCTTTGAGCCAATAAAATATAAACATTTATAAAATATGAATACTTGTCGAATATGAACGGTTATGTAAAATTTAAACGTCGACAAAATACTACGATGGATATTAAAGTAAAATTTATTGTATTGAATAATATGAATATATATATATACGAGTATGTATGTAATGGGCTCGGTATTTACCCTGGTTTTGTTTAGGTTGCCATAGGTTTTTGACACCCGACCGTTACCAACTATTTGTGACATATAGTGTTACCGCGTATATTGTAATAAATTACATTTTGTTGAGTGGTTACTGATGTCTGTAACTATTAAAGTTGAATATAATGTTAAATACCGCATGTAAGTAAAACGAGTAGCAGGTCGTAATATAAGTAAAATAACCCTAATCCTCATCCAAATTTATTCGCAAGATCAAAGTGAAATTAATAACCTACGAAACAGTGTGCCCCACCAACGAATCTTCTATCAGTAGACTCTGAAACAAATCCTTCCCCTACGATCAGAAATTTAACTATTCAGTGACTAGAATCTTTTGACTACAAGATCTATACTATAAAGAAAATTACTGGTCTTAAATTTAATGAAGAGAAATTTAGTTGATAACTTAAGGTGAATACCGGAATATGGAAATATGTTCTCAATATCTGTGACTGGATTCAAAATTTTTTTTAACCTTGATAAACTTTGAAATTTTATATTGAGTGCGTCGAGTGACGAAATGAGAAATATAAATATATATGTGATATGAAGCGACTATTTGTCTATAGCTAAAACAAAAACAATTAAACACTCTCATGGACACAAACCACAGTGCGAAAAGAGAGTTGGAAAAAGGAGCTATTATCGATGTGAGAACAAAGACTCATAAAATCGTCGAAATGTCTCCTCTTGGGACAGAGACCTAATAAAATGTTACTAAAGTGTTTTTTTTTTTTTAGAATGATTAACCAATTATATATATATATATTTTTTTTATTTATTCTTTCTTTTTCCGCAACGATATATATATATATGCATTACATTGAATCCTAAATGTATTGATCTTTGAATTTTTTTTATTTTTGTCTTTCATTTTTTTTTTTTTCAAATTCTCTTTTATGTAATTCAACTTTTAATATATATATAGGAAGATAAATGTGTTATTTGGTCTTGATAAAATTAGCGAATTTCTATGCATGTTAATGAAACATTCTTTCCATGTATTAAATTTTTTCCCTGTTATGTCCAACTAATTTTTCTTTTATTGAAATGTAATAAATGTATATAGTAATGTAGTTAGGTTAGTTTAATTTAACTAAATACAACCCGAAGTATACATTGTCCTGTATGAATGTGTGTGTGAGTGAAATGTAGGTTTAGTATTAAGTGCATCCATTATTTTGACATATATGTGTGATTTATTATAATTAATGGTAGTTATCAATTAAACTCATTGAATGTTAATACTAACTTAAGTTGGCTCTATGAAGGAAGTAAAAAGGACTGAAGTAGTCTGAACGAATGATCAGCATGGGAGAACTGTGAGAGTCAAAATCTTCTACGAATATGTAATACTCTGATTTTTTTTTCTTTGTGGTCGATTCTAACATGCCATCAACTTCGTCGTTTATTTTTCAAATATTGGATATTAGTGGAAATATTGAATAAACTGTAGAATTAAACTTTCTCATCTATCTCAGATCTAGATCGGGATAATTTGGTAGTTAGGGTTAAATGGATCTAGATCGGGGATGTATGGGTTAACATGTGTCTACCCTTGATCACCTTAATACCAAATATTAACCCAATAGCTATTGGAATTCGATAATTATTCACTTTTCTTTACCATATTTTTCAAAATATTCAGTAACAGCTTCCTCTTTATCACCTTCTTACTTTACCTCTTTCCTTTTCTATTTTCCTTTTCCTTTCTTCATCTTCTTCTTCTATTTTTTAATAAAACTGAAAAGGGGGTCGTGACTGGGAATCCTAGATGTAATAAACACGGTCATGTATTTAGTTATTTTATTTCATTCTCTTTAGAAGTCCGATAAAAAGTTTTCTCGTTTCGATCGAATCTAGTATGTTCAAAATTAAGAAACGGCTAATATATTCCAACGTAATTAGACATAAGCTGATAGCTTCATGAACATCCCCACCAGGGGTGAAGGGTTCCCACTTACGACTTATTCTTTTCTTCAAACAGTTTTAGACTGACAAGAAGTGACAGGATTCGTTGTTATGGAAACGGTAGTTTGTATGGCAACGACGACTTTCCCTTTTACAGTTTTAAATTGGCGACACGTGACAAGACTGTTGCTATGGTAACCATGTTTACTGTGGTAACGGATCTGAAAATGCTTATTGAATAATACCAGTTATCATGCCAATCAGTTTGAATTGGTGAACCGCGATAAGAATGGTTGTTATGGCAACGTTTGTTTCCATGGCAACGGATCTCAGTTTAAATGGCGACCGATAGATTTGAAATTTTTGTTAAGAATGTCAAAGAGTGAGGTTGAAGGCATGTTGAATTGATTATAACATTGAAATTAATAAGAGAAATTTTATAGTCAAATGAAATAAGTAGAGTCGTTGGCTACTTTGTCATTTTTGTTTCCTTTTCTAAGGGGGAAAAAGAGAAGGAGTGTCAAAATTTTTTCTAAAATTAGAATTAAACGCTAGAAGGGTTTCAAGGAAGGAAAGAGAATGGGAGTCCTTTAAGTCATGAATAATACTTGTCTGGATAGCAAATAAGTATTTTATAGTATATGTGTATTTTTGCTATATATATCTTGTCTTTTGTAAAGTGTAAAGTGTCTCAAAACTATGGCAACAAAAAAGGTTGTGGTGTCACAGGGCGAGTGTGAAGTCACGTGCACTCAATGCACATTAGATGAAAGAGAGAAAAGATCTCGCGCCCCGCGAAGATTAATTAGATGCACCGGTTGTGGACTAAAATGGATCCACTTTGCTTGTTCCAATTTAGATGACACTGCTGAAAATGCAGAAAAGGTGCAAACCGGCGAAATAGAAAAATATTGTGAGGACTGTGAAAAGGACCGAGGCCAAATATCTCCAGCGGAGATATCTGACCTCGACGATGAGGAAAAAAATGAAAATCACAGTGATTCTCGGGATCAGACGGCAAACCCGAAGGAAGGAATGTCATCTGGAGGGTCTGACACGTCTGCATTAATTCGCCAGATGATGGAAATGATGCATGAAAAATTTTCTAACATGGAACAAAATAATACAGAAATGAGGCGTGAGATAAATCAGAATAGTGAAAACTTAAGGCGTGAGATAAATGAGAAGTTTGATACCTCGAAACGAGAGACCGACGCTCGATTCGAGGTATTAAACAACAAATTTGACCAGATTTGTTTAGACTTTGCTTCTTCGATTAGTAAATTGAAAGAACAAACGTCTACTGAACTGGAGCAGGTTAGATACCAGGCCCAACAGTCTACCGAGCAGCTCAGAGACGAAACAAATGAGAAACTAAACGAAATAGATGTAAGGTTTGAGGGTACAAACAAAAGATTTGGTGACATCGAACGAAAGGTTGAACAGCAGCAGGCTGAAATAAGTAAATTGAATGTTGTAATATCCGACCTATCAATAGAAACTAAACTAGAGTCGGTTGATCAAAGAATTAGTCGAATTCAAACTGAGGTAGACAGTATTAAGGGGAAGATTACTAAACTGGAAATCGTCAAGTCTGACATCTCCTATCCTTTTCCTGATAGCGATTCTATAGGGAAAAATTTCCCCGAAACGAGTAACGTCCTCCCGGGAAAGAGTCAAGTGTTGCCTGATGCACGGGACACAACCATGTATTGTCCCTCGCATCAGCCAACCTCGAAATCATGGTTGAGTAATTTCGATGTACCGATGCAGTCGAGTGTTGTGACTACAACAGTCACTAGCGTAAATGCTCACTCTACCTTTGGAATGGTACAATCTTACAGCGTGCTGCCAGGAGGGGAAAGGAGATGTGCCGGACCGTCAGTTACTGCAGTGGTGGGTCCTAAATTCGAACCTTACATGGTCAATACTAATTATAAAACCTCTCTTGGTCATATGGGAGCGTTCAGTTCAGTGACCACTCCGTCGGTGGCAAATCCGGTGACAACCCCAACCGCTCAGGATAACGCGTTGATTCCACTAGATTCTTTTCCTGCCCCGTATAGTATGAGCTCTAAAGTTTCCCTCCGGGATATTGAACGTTTCCCCACTTTCGATGGGAACATTACTAACGGGTTACCTAGAGTTTTTCTGCGAAGATTGCAGCAATATCTAGACATGTACAAACTTACTGATGGAGAACGCCTACAAATAGTTGAAAAATGTTTGATCGCCGCTTCGGGCGCATGGTTTGCCTCGGTTAAATACCAAATCCGGACGTTCGGTGATTTTTTGATTCTTTTCAAAGAAGAATATTGTAATGAGCACATCGAACGACTCCAAAAAAGAAACTTACAATCACTCCGGTATGATCGCTCCAAGTATGGATCCCGCTTGGACTATGCTTGGAAAATTATCGAACTATATTATCAGATAGCTGAACATCCCTCTCAGGCCGAACTGGTAGATATTATAGTTAACGCTCTTCCACCTGATGAGTCCCGGGCCATAGCGTCCCACTTGTGCCAAACGGTGCGAGAAGTCACCTCACGTTTAGCTGCCTTGTGCGGTAAGGAAGTTGGTGGTCCACCAAAACGATACTTCGCCCGACAGGCAAAGATCCTAAAACCGACGAAGACGAAGGTAACGGCAAGTTGCCAGACAGATTTCCTGAGTTATACCCAAGCTGGATCTCGTTATCCTAGTGGGTATGGCTCAGAAAACAACAATAATGGCCGGCGACTATTTAGGAATCGGCCCATGTTCAACAATCGCCGGAGTTATCGTCCCTATGACCGTACCAACATGGCATCGAACCCGGATAGGGGCGATAACACCAGGAGGAATTTTAACAGGACGTACGGAAGAAGGGAGAACGGTAATAGTCAGGGCAATAATAATAACAATAATAGTAACAATAATGTAAATCGACCCCAGAATTCAATCCATTCGCAAGTGCGTGGTAACGGTGAGCCTAGAACAATATTAAATGGCAGTGATGGACGGGAAACTGCGGCCTAATGTCATCAGATATACTAGTCGACGGCTGAAGCCTTACGAATTGTATCTGTCGATTTCTCAGTTATAACTTCTGTCCGTTCTATTGCTATATGAACACTACTGAAAAAAAAAAAAAAGTATCGGAACTCACAATTTTCGAAATTTAAAGATTTTCAATTGTACAGAAGATAAACGTAATGAATTACTCGCGCAATACCCCAAGTAGATATAATATACTGTCCTAGTGTGACTGGTAATGTTTGAATGAGATGAATGAGTGTGTTAATTTAACAAGCATCAGTAGTTAGTATTCCCAATTAGCAAAATTTTGTTATTCTAACAAAATTTTGTTAATGGGCCGGGGAAAACTGTAATGTACCATTACAGTTGAAAGTAATGGCAATTTTTTTTACGCACCCTGTACCTAGTAATTTTTTTTTTTATTCAATTTCGGTTTAGCTACACAATTTATTTACTCCCTTTACTTCGAATTAAATATAATGAATCGAAAGGTTTCATTAATAACCATATTTCCCACTGTATAATATATTTATTTATATTTTGATTAAGTGTAAATCCCATTTTCTGATATATAAGTTGAAAAGTTTCCAGGTTTACCATTCTGACGTCATACCGAAACATAGTTCTGTCATTGGATATAAATTTTCTTAATTTCAGACCAATGTAGAATTTAGTCAGGTACCTAACCTTTTCCCTCACCCCCTCTCAGTAGTCCTTAGTCACTTTCAGATCCGGTTATATCTGGATTTACCAAATTTCCATTCGCTTTGTAATTTCCGCGGCTAAAGTTTTCTTTCTGATTGGAGGAATTCTCCTACCTCTGGCTTTTTCGGCGCAATGTTATGGGAATAATCAAGAACGACTCTACGAGCACAGCCGTGGAAATCAACTACGCTATACTGGCTGGTAAAGACGTGGATTTCGAGTGTAAAACAGGTAAAATTTAGACTAAATGTCATCGTAAACGTCGTGTGATCAATCGGGAGCCAGGAAACCCATATTTTTGTTGAAAGAACTGCAAAACCAGGGGAAAATATCTGATTCAGGATTTCGGTTTGCAGGAAGCCATGTTTGCTGCCCAGATAGGATAGACAATATAGGAAAGTGATTTTTTTTTTTATCATTCCAAATTCAATTAGGGATTAGGGAAATTACGACCTGATTAGTGCATGTTGGTCGTGTATTAAGTAAATGTGAATTATTATTATTTATTTCGTAATTGCATGTATGTAGTAGGTTTAATAGTACTGTAAATAATCATAATGGCAGCTTAAGTTAGTTCAAAAGGGCTCCTATCCCCTTTTCTGAATTGAACCGGTTCTAGCGGGGGAATGGGTTAGTTATTGTTCGTTTTAGGGCCTTTTCCCCTTTCAGGGGAAGGGTCCCTACATAAACCTCCTTAAGGTGCCCCCCGGGCATCAACTTTTGGTAGTCATTATGTAAACAATTGGTCAGGTCAATTGGACCTAGTGTTTACCTTTCTCATTTTGCCCCCTCTAAATTTAATAGAGCCGACGGTATATATCAGAAGGGAGTATTTATTTTGTCAACATGCATGTAACTAAACGGTGCATGTTTGGTTTAGTTAGTTGTTTTATGTATAGTATTAGCAGTGGTGTATGTAGTTAGTAGTTTTGTGTGAGTGTGTGAATTTTCGATTTGGACAGTGTATAAATATGTGTTAATTTAGTACCATTTTCCTAACAGAAATAAACCAGAGTAAATATTAAATTTCTGATTAATGAGTACAAGTATAGATTTCAGTACACGGTAAATTATGCCTCCACTACAGCGCCACAGCGTCCGGTTTCGGTACTCAATTGTTTGTTGACAATACGACATCGCATAACTTAGTGATCTAGGTTGTTGGATTTTAGTCATTTATTCAAAAATTACTTTCATTGGACATGGATTTCGGGTCAGATGAGTATACCTTCGTATAAAATAGCATGAGATCTTACTGTACTGAAAATTTCAGCTTGCTAGGGTCAGTAGAAATTGAAATATCCGCCGAAATAAAGAATACCTATTTTCTTAATAGAAGTAAAGCCCATATGCTGTTACTGTTTGGTTCAAAATGTAGTATTAAATTCTTTTTTCCCGTGGCTGTCGAAAATTCCATTGTTGCTTCAGTTTTATCAACAAATCAGAAATAGATTAATCATTGACAATTTAACTTTCCGTAAATACATGTATGATTTTTTTTTTTAAACCTGCAAGGTAAATACAATTTGGGTGCTTCGAAATAAAGAGTACGTGGTTCGATGAATGTGATCGTGTGGTGGTTTGAGCGTGATAGATTGTGATAGTTATATATATATTTATTACTGCGTAATGTAGATATGTGTATGGCCTGCGTGTAAAATGTACGAAATAGGGTGTTTATAAAATATTACTTCGTGCGAAAATTAGTAGATAATGAATGAACGTAATGATATGTTAATAATATGATATATAATATGAACGAGATGACGACCCCTATATTTAAATGGATAGGCCTAGTGAATTTTATATAGTGAAAATATGAATATGTTTACGAAAAAAAAAAAAATCTCTCGCGTTTTGACTTCCACACCAGTGCATTCATCCAACCGAGTTTGCTACTTGAATGTAAATTATAGTTGGGAATTGTGTGTTACTTTGCATTTATGTACCTCATAATAACAGCCCCAGATCTTAAGCCTTTCAATAGATAGAGTAGTATCATGTGGGAATTACTTCTAAAGGATGACAGAAATGATAATTAAGAAAACCAACTGCTACATCCTGTGATCATCGGAAAGTACAGGTTTCGGTCATTTGTATCTTTAGCATTCATAGCCTCTCCGAGATTTTTTTTTTTTTGTTTTTGTTGCTTACCTTATTTATTTATTGTGCAGTGTTCATATAACTCAGTTCGGACTATCCGATTAAATTAACTGCTACTAAATGTAGCGTACCCGGACGTCGACCCCTAGTCCCCTTAAGTATTTTTCATGTCTTTTCTTAGTTTAATTAAATGAGGGAAATTAACGACGTCCCAGACGCTGGCATGTCTGCGCTGGGTAGCCATCGGTGATGTTTCGGTAATTGAAATCACCGATCCAAAATTCAGTTTATTTATTTAATTTTTTTTTAATTCTGGCAAATCACTAATTAGGGATACCTTAGCTATTACTCTAATTTCATCCCTATTCTGGAATCTTCTAGTTTCCAAGAGGTCGGATTTTTTTTTTTCTTGAAATTCTAAATTAGCGCCTTCTCTAACCTTCCGGACGATATCCGGGAACCTGCTGGTTTGGGCCGGATACGGGGATCGGATTTCAATCTTACAACCAAACTCTTGTGGGATTGGGATCTGATGGACACAGAACTTGCATCCTTGGCAGCAGGGCGTTCCTTGAGTCTACGTATTTGAGTAGACCACCCTTTTGGCATGTTAAGAATATTTTGGCTATGGATTTGTCGAGATAGAAATTCGACTTTTGTCTTTGTAGCGTTAGTTATTTCTCACTTAAGTCTTTGGCGCCACTATTCTTCGTCTTCCTTCTTCTCTATCTCTCTCTGTCTTCATTACTTCGAGATTTTTTTTTTAATTTTTCAACCTTCCCCCCCCCCCCCGATTTCTGAAACTCATGAAAATGTACAATATTCCATATCACTTATTTCGATCGTATGTACTAACTGAGACATCGAGGGATGCAATTCGTGGAGGTATTGCAGCACATCTCGGGACCATTTTCGCGATATTCAATCCACCACTGGAGAAATTGATGGGAAGGTACACTATGCTTTCGGATTCCTAGAAACATTCGTTATTCATGGATCATACAAATTATATCCATTGACAACTGATTTCTGGTTTTTATTTCTATTGATTGGTCATATAGTGTGTATGTATTAATAGTTTGGGCCCACTAGTTTCGAATAACATTGATTTTTTTTTTATACATCTATATATGTGCTTACATAGTTTTAAAAGTTACGTGCCTGCTCAATTTGTTACATTTCCACCTCTTATGTCACTAAATAACACCAACTATTTTTTATATATATATATGCGGATCTTTAGTAAATTGAAAATGATTATTGATTATCGGGTTTATACATAGAAAGTACAATGTTGCAACCTTATGAGAGAAAAAAGTGAATTTTGATAGTCAGGGTTTTTGTTTTGTCTTTGAGCCAATAAAATATAAACATTTATAAAATATGAATACTTGTCGAATATGAACGGTTATGTAAAATTTAAACGTCGACAAAATACTACGATGGATATTAAAGTAAAATTTATTGTATTGAATAATATGAATATATATATATACGAGTATGTATGTAATGGGCTCGGTATTTACCCTGGTTTTGTTTAGGTTGCCATAGGTTTTTGACACCCGACCGTTACCAACTATTTGTGACATATAGTGTTACCGCGTATATTGTAATAAATTACATTTTGTTGAGTGGTTACTGATGTCTGTAACTATTAAAGTTGAATATAATGTTAAATACCGCATGTAAGTAAAACGAGTAGCAGGTCGTAATATAAGTAAAATAACCTAATCCTCATCCAAATTTATTCGCAAGATCAAAGTGAAATTAATAACCTACGAAACAGTGTGCCCCACCAACGAATCTTCTATCAGTAGACTCTGAAACAAATCCTTCCCCTACGATCAGAAATTTAACTATTCAGTGACTAGAATCTTTTGACTACAAGATCTATACTATAAAGAAAATTACTGGTCTTAAATTTAATGAAGAGAAATTTAGTTGATAACTTAAGGTGAATACCGGAATATGGAAATATGTTCTCAATATCTGTGACTGGATTCAAAATTTTTTTTAACCTTGATAAACTTTGAAATTTTATATTGAGTGCGTCGAGTGACGAAATGAGAAATATAAATATATATGTGATATGAAGCGACTATTTGTCTATAGCTAAAACAAAAACAATTAAACACTCTCATGGACACAAACCACAGTGCGAAAAGAGAGTTGGAAAAAGGAGCTATTATCGATGTGAGAACAAAGACTCATAAAATCGTCGAAATGTCTCCTCTTGGGACAGAGACCTAATAAAATGTTACTAAAGTGTTTTTTTTTTTAGAATGATTAACCAATTATATATATATATATATATATTTTTTTTATTTATTCTTTCTTTTTCCGCAACGATATATATATATATGCATTACATTGAATCCTAAATGTATTGATCTTTGAATTTTTTTTTATTTTTGTCTTTCATTTTTTTTTTTCAAATTCTCTTTTATGTAATTCAACTTTTAATATATATATAGGAAGATAAATGTGTTATTTGGTCTTGATAAAATTAGCGAATTTCTATGCATGTTAATGAAACATTCTTTCCATGTATTAAATTTTTTCCCTGTTATGTCCAACTAATTTTTCTTTTATTGAAATGTAATAAATGTATATAGTAATGTAGTTAGGTTAGTTTAATTTAACTAAATACAACCCGAAGTATACATTGTCCTGTATGAATGTGTGTGTGAGTGAAATGTAGGTTTAGTATTAAGTGCATCCATTATTTTGACATATATGTGTGATTTATTATAATTAATGGTAGTTATCAATTAAACTCATTGAATGTTAATACTAACTTAAGTTGGCTCTATGAAGGAAGTAAAAAGGACTGAAGTAGTCTGAACGAATGATCAGCATGGGAGAACTGTGAGAGTCAAAATCTTCTACGAATATGTAATACTCTGATTTTTTTTTCTTTGTGGTCGATTCTAACATGCCATCAACTTCGTCGTTTATTTTTCAAATATTGGATATTAGTGGAAATATTGAATAAACTGTAGAATTAAACTTTCTCATCTATCTCAGATCTAGATCGGGATAATTTGGTAGTTAGGGTTAAATGGATCTAGATCGGGGATGTATGGGTTAACATGTGTCTACCCTTGATCACCTTAATACCAAATATTAACCCAATAGCTATTGGAATTCGATAATTATTCACTTTTCTTTACCATATTTTTCAAAATATTCAGTAACAGCTTCCTCTTTATCACCTTCTTACTTTACCTCTTTCCTTTTCTATTTTCCTTTTCCTTTCTTCATCTTCTTCTTCTATTTTTTAATAAAACTGAAAAGGGGGTCGTGACTGGGAATCCTAGATGTAATAAACACGGTCATGTATTTAGTTATTTTATTTCATTCTCTTTAGAAGTCCGATAAAAAGTTTTCTCGTTTCGATCGAATCTAGTATGTTCAAAATTAAGAAACGGCTAATATATTCCAACGTAATTAGACATAAGCTGATAGCTTCATGAACATCCCCACCAGGGGTGAAGGGTTCCCACTTACGACTTATTCTTTTCTTCAAACAGTTTTAGACTGACAAGAAGTGACAGGATTCGTTGTTATGGAAACGGTAGTTTGTATGGCAACGACGACTTTCCCTTTTACATGGAGAACAGAGACAGCAATCAGGTCCTAGAGCTGAATTGTGTTTGCCAGGTTATGGCGTATGCTGATGATGTCAATTTAATAAGTAATGATAGAATAATAGAAAGGAATGCAGAAATCTTAACGCTTGCAGGGATATAGGCTTAAAAGTAAATGCAGAGAAAACTGAATAAATGGAAGTTTGTCGGGATCGTAATACTGCATTTTATTGATGCGTTAAAATACCAAATAATATTTTCTTTCGACAAAGTGGATACTTTCAAATATCTAGGATCATTATTAACAGACCAAAACCATAATTACTAAAAAATTTGATGTCAACTGAAAGCAGGGATTTCGTGCTATTATTCAGTTAAAAATCTTTTGTTATCTCTAATTCTGTTGTAGCTCAAAACATAAAACGATAATCATGCCCGTTGTGTTGTATGGTTGCGAAACATGGTAACTGACTGAGGGAAAATCGCCGCAGACTGAAAGTATTTGAAAAAAAAGATTCTTAAACCAATATTCGAACTCCAAAATGAACGGGAATGGGGAAAGATGGAAACTTCATAAGGAGGAACTGCATAATTTTATACCATTTACCAAACATTGTTACGGTCATCAAGTCTAGGAGGCTCAAATGGTCATTTTATGTAGCCAGAATGGAAGAAATTAGAAATGCTTTCGAAGTTGTAACTGGAAATCCAAATAGGAAAATGACCGTTAGGAAGACCGAGGCGCAGATGGGAGGACAGTATTAAAATGGTTCTCGCAGAGATTGAAATATAAAATAGAAACTGAGTTCAGTTTTCTACGGACATAAATCAATGGAGAGCTTTTGTAAACGCGGCAATGAGCCTCTTGTGTCCATAGGCGCGCTATATTAAGTTGTTGATACATTTAGCTTCTTTTTATTTGACAGAAATGTTATTACAGGAACTAAAAGGTTTTTCTGTAGTAAAGAAGATTTCGATTCGAGGTTAGCTATTTACGTTAATACTAAAACAAATTTGGTGGTGATTTTGATATAAAATGGCACCCATACTTTCTTTCAAAGTCTCTCTCTCTCTCTCTCTCGCTCTATATATATATTTGTATAGGCGCCCTTTTAGTAGACTTGTCCACCGCCCTCATTAGTATCCCAGCACGGCCCTGTTGTTAACCTTGAAGATCAATCCCTTCCATAATCACGTTTCCATTGTCTCAGAAAGGAAAAAATGAAACGAAATCTTTGAGTTTTACGACCCACGCTTATGCCGGTTAGGCTAAAGAGCAACATTCCCAAACTTGCAATACGACATGGTGGACCCTTGTTTGAATCCCAGCGGGAGCTCATGTGGTTCGGATCCCACGTTAAGCTGTAGGTCTCATATAGCCTCGCTGCTGAAAGAGACGCTAAACTCAAATTAAACAAACTTGCAGTACCACATAATAACCTGCTTCTGCTGTTCAATGCTCAAACGACCGTCCACCATGTTAATGTGACTTTCTTGCCACCAACTGGGTTGCACAGCTAGACCGACGATTCTGTTGCCACCTATTGACAAAACAAAATTACTTTTTTCCCCGGAAATTGAACCATATAGTTTGGAAAATAAATTTTCTAAAACAATTCAAAGTGTATATACATCTTTGTGACGCATCCGGTATTATGATATTTTATATTATTATCAATAAAAAGTGAAAGAAGAGTGTCGCGGTGTAGTGAGCGTTTAGTGAAATGTCGTCAGTTACGACATACGTACAAGAAATCCTGAATGGTTGACTGACTTATTAATTGATCCTTGCCTAAGCCAAACCGCTTAAGCTGGAAATTTTAAATTTGAACACTGCATAGGATTTGCGACATGGGGTACCACTAAGGAAATTAAAATAATCGATGAGGGAGGAGGATAAATACGGGTGGCAATTATTATGTTAAAATGCCACCCAATACATTGGAATCTCTTAAGGTTAGACCCATGAAAATTTTATATGAAATGTACAGAAGCCATATCAAAAAGTATTATCCACAGTAACATGTGGGATTATATACTAGTCTCTCTGTCCCTCTCTCTGTATGAAAGAAGTCCTCAATGATTAACACCGTGGCGTAGCTAAAGGCTTGGTTTCCCCCTTCGCCCCACACAGCGTGGAGTGGGGCCCTTCTCTACGTCCCACTTCACAATTTGGGGTCCCCTAATGGCTTGGGGTCTCCGCAATGCGGTGTGTGCAGGGCCCTTATTTACGCCCCTGGGGCCAGGGCAAACCGCTTAAACTAGAAACTTCAAATTTAAGCAGCATAGAGTTTGTGACATAAAGTACTACTTACGAAGAATTTTTGGAAATTCGATGAGGAAGGGGGGCTGAATAGAGTGGTAATTATTATATTAAAATGTCCTATCTCGGCATCTCTGAGGGTTAGAAGCATGATAGAAATATTTGGTACGCTGTGCATATGGATCTCTCATTTAAAACAATTAGATAACTAATGCAGCGTTTTTTATGCTTGAGCTAGACAAGAAGAAAAAAGAGTGGGTAGGGAAAAGAGGCGGGAATTATAATTATTATAATAAATTACTCCATAAACTCGGTACCCCTTTTGTGTAAAACAGATTATTAATACATTGGTTGTATGGACTAATACAATAGGATTAACAGTCGTGATGGCAAGAACCTAACAAACCAATCAAGTGTTCTGCCGTAAATGAAGCTATAAAAATTAAACGTTAAACCACATAATGAGTAAATGCTTCATTCGTAAACCCAGAAGAATTCGGCGAGGTAATGAAATTGTGGATCTCATTGAAAATTAGTGCATGACTGGGGATTTATAGTGATGAAAGAGAATAAGATATTAGCGGATGGTGAATGGCTCCGACCAGATTTTGTGGTTGAGACTGATATGAAGATATTTGTTCTTCCTATCAGTGCGAGTTTACAAGATTGAAAAATATAAGAGATTATAGAGCTCATTCAATCGACTTAAGGAATTTCGAGTATTCCCAATAATTGATAGTAGCAGAGGCACGATTCTGAGGAATACTATAAGAAGACTTCAGGAATTAGCTATAGTGAGTAAAGGAACTTCAATTACGCTCTCGATGATATCGCTAAGATCGACCCTAGAGATAGTAAATGTATACATGGATTATATTAAGAATGTTATATGCCCTTTATTTTAATGAGTGATTGATTTATTTTAACCTGGAGGGTGAAGAGAAAGGTGAATGTATGGAAGAGAAGAAGGACTGGTATATCATAAAGAGGATGTTATCCGTGAGTTAGACATAAAGTTTGGTATTAGGACTTCAGTTAAAATAACAAGACAAGTGTGCTTTTTTTTCTAATATCTGTCATAGGAGGGAGAAAAGAGGGGTTGGGGTTTCAATTAGTATAATGAGATAGAAATGCATAAAAGCCCGTGTTTTCGTAACATAGTTTTTTTTTTTTCGTAAAAAGTCGGAGTTTTTAAGGAGGGAACGATTTTTGTTTTTACTTTTTATGATTTTTTCCCATTGAAGTACCATCTTTTGTAGTGGATTATACAAACAAAATAATCTTTATTGATTTTCAAACTGGCATTTCATTGATTTTTAGCAAATGTAAGTTACACAACCGCAACATACCAGAATTGTCATGTTGGTTGCTTAACCACCGTGCAAACTGCCTGCAACTTACACCGTACAACCCGATATGTGTTTTGCTGGTTGCCTAACCGCAAACAGGCAGGCAAATATTATATCTATATACGAGCGAGAATCAAAAAGTAATGTTTCCCTCGCTATAATTTTGTTTCTATTTCAGCTACTGAACTATCTATACATGAAATTATAGAGGTAACCTTACTCTAAGAATGTATTCTTTCCTTGTTTTTAGATTGTCTGATTACAACAATGAATCTGAAGTTAAATAGTAGTCATTGAATTTCTGCCAAAAGATACGTGTCCAACTAAGGAAATCGCTAGAAAAATTGTTTATGGGGACACTGTAATGGACATCAACGGCATTGGGTGAAGAAGTTTCGAAACGGAAAAACAGAAATTCCAGATAACCCGAGAAGTGGCCGACCGACAACATCAGTCAGAGATGAAATCGAGAACGTGCTGATGACTTGATTTGAGTACACAGCCACATTACAGTTCAGAATGTTGCTGATGCGTTGAACGTCTCATATGGCTCTGTTCAAGGAATAATTGCTGACCGTGGATATTACAAAGTTTGTGCTAAGTGAATTTCCAAGCAATTGACTGTTGAGAGTTAGAGGAGGCAAGGGAAAATTTGTGAAGAGCTCATGAATAGATTTGCAGCTGACAATTAAGACTTCTTCAAAAATATGGTCACTGAAGATGAGACCCGTGTGTATCTTCTGTATGACCCAGAGAGTAAAATGCAATCCAAGGAATGACACCATAGTTATTCTCTACGTCCCCAAAAATTGAGGTCTTCTAGTTTTGGAATAGACAGTGTATTATTCTTGTTGATTTTCTGAATCATTGTGCCACAACTGAGAGCGAAACCTATGTAACTACACTTAGCAAACTTAACGAGGCATTAAGAAAGAAGAACCTACTAAAAGAAGTTCATTCCATTAAGATCCATCATGATAATGCACGTCCACACACATAATTTTTTACAGCTCAGGCGATTGTAAAAACTGGTTGTTCAGTAGTGCTTCAATCACCTTACAGCCCTGATTTGATTCCTCCTGACTTTTATCTCTTTGGACCTATGAACGAAAACCTACGTGATTTCAGTCTCAACGACTTCGATGAAGTTAGAACAGCTTTAAAAATAATGGATCAAGAAGCAAAACCCCTGAATTTTTCCAAAATGATGTTGATGCCTGGGTTCGACGATGGTGCAGACATGTTCAAAATGATGGAAACTTTGCCAAACGATAGTTTCCTGTAGTGGACAGTTGAGGCAATAATCTGTAATACCTTTTGCTGTATGTTTATTAATAGATTTTTTTTTATCCCATACGACGCATTACTTTTTGATTTACCTTCTTATCTCTCTCACACACACATCGACCCACCACCCATCTACACACACACACACACACAGCTTATATATATATATATATATATATATATATATATATATATATATATATATATATATATAAGCTAAGAAACAGATACTAGCCAATTCTTTGTTTTGAAATAGAATTTGGGTTGAATCTCGTTCTGTGTTCAGGAAACACTCTATTGTGAGCTCTATTTAGGTACTTTATTAAAATCTAATATTAAGTTCAATTTACAAATTTAAAACCATAAACGGACACTTTGTGCTGATACTTTAACAGTGACGGTAGTGGTATATTATTTACACCTAACTTATTCATCCTTTAGAATTAGAATATATCGTTTCAATGTATTTAAAATGGGAAACATTGGTATAGCGTGTCAACGTTCTCCCACTTGATTTTTTAACGGCCTCATTAAAAGATATGTATAGAGATTATCTTGTACCACATATCCTCCGACATAAAATATATTTAGTTCAGAAAACGTTACGAATTGAAGTTTTATTTATACATAAATTCAAAATGACAATATTGTTCCACTCTACTACACTTCCAGAACATTTATTACTAACATTATTGAAATAACTAAAGCATTTTTGTCGTAGAATATCACTGTAATAGCTTTACAAACAATTTATCCGAACTACAAAACCAGTTGCGTTCACCGATTTGCATTTTTTCTTTCGTGTCAAATGTCTGATTATTCTTGATTATTGAACTTCTTATAGCTTTCTTCTTCAGAATGAAGTTATTAAATATTTTCTTGTGTTACGAGGACTATCCAGAAAGACGCACGTTTCGGAGGGTGCCGCTAGAGGCAAGGCGAGCGCCACCATTTTGTGTAGGGACTTCCGCCCATTCAGTGCGCATCCAGCTACTGATTTGTGAAATAATTGTTGCTTGTTCTAGAGACCTGCACGGGCCGGGCTTGGGCGGGCCGACTCTGTTATTTCTTTGAGCCGGGCCGGGCTTGGGTGGGCCGACACTGTTATTTCTTTGGGCAGGGCCGGGCTTGGGCTGGCCGACACTGATTTCTGTTCAGGTCGGGCTGGGCTGGGGCCGGTCAATTGCAATTCTTTAATAATTATTGACTTTCGTTAAACGATAATTGGAATAAAGCCAAACGTTCAATGTTACAAAGAATGTAATAGCTATTTACAGTGTGTTGCTTAGCGGCTCTACTTTCACTATAGAGGATTGCAGGCATTATGTGGTAAATTGAGTTCTGACCTTGACCTTCACTGAACTCAAAATATAACAAGAAGGGGTGGGAATGTTTTGCCTGTCGCTAAACAATATTGCCATCTTCACTTCATGCTAAAAATCAATTAAGTTAGATTTTTGTTACAGGGAATGGAGTTTTTGTTCTCTCGATGACAGGGAAAGTTCTAGGAGGCAATGGTACTATTCGGGAGGCAAGCGTCAGGTTGTGAACCAAAGTTTAGAAAATGTTTCTGAGGTTAGGTCAAATTTAGTACTAAATTTTGAGAAAGATCGGGGCTCGAGCTAATTTTTTTTTTAACATTGTCATTTCGGGGTTGGGCCAAAAACTTTTAAAATTTATCGGGCCCGGGCCGGGCTCGGACCAACTATTTTTAAAAATTTATCGGGCCGGGCCGGGCTCGGACCGAAAATCTCCAAAACTTTTCGGGCCCGGGCTGAGCCGGGCCTAGGTACGTTCGGGCCGGATTGGGCTCGGGCCGAAAAATTCGGCCCGTGCAGGTCTCTAGCTTGTTCTTTGTTCATAATACATTGTTAACATGAATGCTCCGATTTAAAATCATGACTGACGTGAAATGAGGTCGGTCTTACGATTTTTGTTAGCGAAAAACACTAAACAGATAGACATTCATGGACAACTGTGTGAAGTGTATGGTAAAGATGTGATGAGTGAAACTGGTGTGAGGTGTTGATGCCTCATGTTTAAAGATGGCTGTAAAAGCGTTCAAGATGAAGACCGAAGTGGGCAACCGAGCGTTGTAACAGATTATCTGGTCGCCAAAATCAATAATAAGAGCCCTGAAAATCACCGTTTTACGATAATTCAGCTCTCGTTCGAGTTTCTGGAAATTTCACGGAGCTTATTACATAAAGTTTGTGACCTAAAAGTTTGACTATCATTAGTTTTGTGCATGAAGGGTTCCGGGAATTTTGACAGAGGAACAAAACTATGTGGATGGCAACTGGGGTTGAAATTCCTTGAGGTCTACAACAAATATTCTATTCCTTCATCGATTATATCGTTACTGGGAACAAAACTTAGGTTAAGGACGGTAACTCTGAAAAAAAAAAAACAGTCTGTAGAGTGGGGAAACACCAAGTGCACCAAACATAAAAAGAAGATGCTTGCAAACCATGTTTGCAAGGAACCCTATCGTTAATATCTTTTAGGATAGAAAAATTGTACTGTAATCCACTATCTGGAACTTGGTGCAATAATTATCGTTGAAAAATATTGTAAACCATTACAGAATTCGCGAAAAGCAATTCGAAAGAAACGCCAAGGAAAACAGTACAAAAGTCCTACTGTTTCATGACAACGCCTGTTCGCACTCAAGAACTCTTACAGATGTTTCATTGAGAGGTTTCGACCATCCACTGTATAGCCCTGATATTGCACCAAGTGACTATCACTTGTTTCCACACATGAAAACCTGGCTAGTAAGGCAGTGCTTTAATGACGATGCAGACATTCAGGTTGGCATGCAGGAATCGTTGAAGTTACAGGTGGCAACTTTTTTTTTTATGACTTTTTAATCTTGTTCATCGCTATGATAAATTCCTAAACTAATGCAACGACTACGTCAAAAAGTACTGTAAAAGGATTGCTTCGAAATGTGTATAATAAAAAATTATATTTTCACTTTTCTAGTTTGATTCCAAACTTTAGCTACTTTCTGAATAGCCCTCGTATTATGTGGAAAAAGAGGTGAACGTAATGCTTTTCTTCATTAAGGTTGTAACGTTCAAGGAAACCCAAAATTTTCCAGACAAAGTAGCCGTGGAAAAGATTTCGGTTTTTTATTTTTTTTCTGTAATTTCGTGTGCGTGCGTGCTTTTTAGTCCTTTCATCTCTATAATAAGATATCCATATCTCAGAATCCCTGAAGATTGGAGACGGACATTTCCTCTAAAATAATTAAGAAAGTGTTTTGACCTAGAATGAAAGAGAAAGGGATGGGGGTGCTTCCCTATGATCTCTATATGAGTCGTTCGAAGTTTGTAAGTTTGTGCGAGACTAAGCTCGGACGAATTCTAAGGAAGATGATTGAAAAAGCAGGTTACAAAACATAACACTTTTATGTTATTCACTGTCACTTAACAAAAATTTCTTTGTAGATTAATAAAATGACTGTCTTGGTGAAGATGTAAAGACTTTGGATTTTCATCATGTATACCCGAGAAGTGGACATTAAAAATGATGATTCGTCTGGAAAATTGATCAAGAGTAATAGTGAGGCCGGTAGTGTGGTTCATGTGAGTCAAAAACATTATACTTGCTGACATTCATAGGCAGATTGTAGTGGTATGTGTTGAGGGCTAAATTTCAAATCAACATTTAGGGAATTGGTGTCATGCCTTTAAAGAAAGACGGACCAATCTTGTTAATGACAACTCTGGACACAGTGGTAAACTTAGTATTTCAACTCTGACGTTACGCTTGGAAGGACTAGTGCACCCCTTCTACATCCCTGACCTAGCCCCAGTGACTTTCATCTTTTTCCTGTTCTAAAGCAAAAAAAAAAAAAAAAAAAATGCCCGCTGCAGCACGGTGGCTACGAGAACTTGACGTGGATTTCTATGTAAATGGTATGGAAAACTATATCTGCCGTTGTGATAAGCGGTTGATCAAAAACTGTAATTACATCGAGGACTAATATTGAGTGCCCTCTATCATCAGGGATGTTGTTCTCCGAGCTAGCGTCACACAAAAGTCATAATAGGTTTTGAAATTTCTTTCCTCGGTCATCCCTCGTATATGAAAGGTGTTGAAGGGATAACGCAAAATATTGCCTACAGTAACATGTGCGGGCATACGCTAGTACAGTATATTCTCGCTATACTAGTGAGTAATGCACATGCCAAACGATTGACCAGTATAATTTATATCAGAGGCCACAGGCCCCGCAGCAAGTTGTTCAGTCAAAACTAAACGCCATCAGTTAAAAATATAGAGATTTATATGTATATAAAAATATATATTTTGAAGTAATAATCTTATGTGTATCATGTTCTTATTAGATTAAGTAATTTTAGTTGTTAACTGTAGTTTTTCTCCGTCCTTCTGCTTCAAATATACAATGCCGTGCGGTTAACATTGATACATATTTGGACATCGGCTGCCGAAGCCCATATCTAACAGCGAATTATGAATGGTGAATTATGTGCTCAGGCATACTCGTGCTTTGTCCACTGTTAAAGACTGCTGTTAGTAGTGCCACAGTTTGTTCCCTATCCTGTTGTACCAACCTCGACAGTCTACGATGTTCGATTCTTTAATAAGGTGTAACTGTCCCACGTCTTGTCGTTTGATGCTGGTTTCACCGTACGTTTTTAGTTACCGTACACCAGACAAATCGTGCTATTTTCGACATGCTCGTTTCCAACTGACTGACCATCACAATCTACGCTCTATCAAACTCTGATATATTGCCGATCTTCCACATTCAATGCACAAACATCACACTGGCTGATAGAATAAGACTCCTGTAGCGGTCTGCGTCCCGTGACTTGTCATTTCAACGAAACATAATGAGCGTTGAAAGTAGCGGGTGATTTGGATGGTGAGTGTATGTTTGAACTTCAGACAATATTATATTGAACAAAGATGCTTAATTTTAGCTACAGTTGTCTTGCTAGTATGGGGATCCCAGACAGTCTAGTTTAGCCGAGAAAGTCCTGGATTCACACAATCTCTGTAATGGGGCGTTTACACTTAGTCGATTTGCGTTCGATTCAGTTGAATTGACATCACTTTCAACTTAATCGACTATGAAAACAGGACTTCGACTTAATCGCTTGTTGATCGAAAGCGACTAATCGACTGGCAACTGAATTGAAAGACGTTCTATTTTCTGTAGTCGATTCGATCAGATTGCCTAGCGAATACGACTAGATTGCCTAGTGTAAACACCTGATTGCAAAACATTTTCAGGGGAAAGGAAAAGTGTCCGGCATGCGGTTATGCTTATTTTACATTAAGTTACTTTTATAATTATATGAGAAAAATGAATGCTTATGGAATACAAAAAATACTCTTTACAGAAATATTGCTACTAAGGGAACAGCACTAGATTTATTCATAAAATGAATTTAAAAATCTCAACTGCTGATCAAAGTAATAAAATTAAAAATATTAAAATGCTTCAAAAAGGTCAGGTGCAGGTGTCGAAGATATACCCCAACAAAAGATAGCTTGGTTCATGAAGCTGATCGCTTTTTACACTAGATTATATAGGTCTAAGCTCCATTAGGACGTACACGTCTACTTTTGCCGCACCACTAGAGAGAATTGTTGAAAAATTATAAATCTTTCACTAATATCCTTCTTATTATAATCTAAAAAGTTTCCACTGGGCATCATGAAAATACCTTACTTGGCATAGATAAAATCCAAAGAGGCCACAAGAAGTAATTGCTGAAAAATTACAATTCTTTTACGATTTGTGTATAAATACGGCTTCCGGGTGCGTAGTTAAGAAACGCAAACAAACCTTTGCTAGGTGGAATCGAAGCGCGCAATCGAAGGTAGTGGAAAAGATTTGATTTTGGCAATGATACGAGTTCCAATAGCGCTTGTTATGGTTTCATACTTGTAACGCTGCACTTGTAAACATAAAATACTGGTCCTGTACACTGTGCAGAAATATGCCATAGGTGGAAAATAGCATCTAATAGAGCCATCTTTCATACGCACTCACTTATTTTATCCATCGTAAAGCATTTGTAATTATTTCACACTAGTAACCTTACACTTGTAAACCTAAAATATAGGTCTATTACTTTGTATTTAATTCTGATGCCTGCAGACATTTGCTCCTTATAAACATGTTTTTTTTCTCATTCAAAGTATTGAATCTTGTCTGTAAATCTTCCAAAATTGAATGTACCAAAGCAAAACCTGCACCCGTTAGTAACGTGGTAAGTGTTATGATTTAACCCTGTTAAAAATAATCTATTATTTTGTGCTAAGCAAAGGTTTTGCTACTCCTAGACTGTGCACTTTAAATACCATTCTTGCTTTATCTTCAGTGTGAGCGTCCCGGGTTCGATTCCCGGTGGGGGCATTTAATCGGAAAACTGTGAAAAGCTTTTTTATGCGAACCATCCTGAATGAGATTTCCTCATTCACACTAGGCAAACGCCGGGGTGGTACCTAACATAGATCCTAGGCCTCTTCCTTCCTTCTCGCCGAGGGACGTCATTCCTCAAAAACGTGACGGGCTAACATGTCTTTTGATGCCGAAAGCCCAGAAATCTAAATCCTAAATCTAAATTCTCGCTTTTAGTAGCTACCTAACACAAGTTGGTTAGTGCTATTTGTAGCTATTTACTTTTAGCTTTTATGACACTACGCTGTACTTGTACCGATAACAGGTAAGCCTTTTTAAAGTAAATCTGCATCCAGTAATGCAAGTCCACCCTTCTGCAAGAGTAAAACTGCCGTTGAAAGACATGGATACATTACTAATAAAACTCCAACTGACCAAAGCAGTATATATATTTTAAAATTATATGTTTATGTTATAGTTTCGGCTATGTAACATAGCCTTTCTCATTATAATGGATACATAGATAATATAGATAATTGTTACATTATGATTCTAAGTATGTGTACCTAAACTGGGACTGCACGGTTTCCACTTACTAATGACTATCCTACTAAAGAACTTGTCAATTTTACGAGATAATGTTAACTAAAAAATCATATAATTTTTTCATTATTTAATGATTTTTTAATACATCGTATAGTGCAAGTTTATAATAGACCGTCATAAAAATGGCAATGTTGGCTATATATGAAAGTAGATTAATACGCTATTGATTTCCACTGGTGGAACATTCTTGCAAAATGAAGGTAAGCAGTATTTTATGTTAACAAGTGGTATACTGCGGTTATGATGAGTGACTCCATATGAAAGACGACTATGTAATATATTAATTTTACAAGCGGAGTCTTTCTCTATAATATAGGAAAGTATATTTTATGTTTACAAGTTTAGAGTTATTACTGTGGAACCATCACAAGTGCTTAAACCTACACAAAGATTCTCTACTGAAAATTCATTCATCAAAGTACACGTATACTATGCTTCTAATAACTGTTTTCTTAATTATACATTTGCATCAAACTGTAATTTACAGCATATATGATTGTGAGATATAAAATTATAACAATGTAAGAATTAAAAATATGTCATAATAATTTGAACACATTTTGATATAATTTTACATATACTATATTACATTTTTCAGTAAGGTTTCATATAATCTCAAAAATATTGTGCATAAATGATTATTAGAAAACAAATTTTGTTTTAATTCAAACATTCAATTTTTTTTTCCTAATCGTATTATAAACAATGTGTATTTAATTTTCTAACGGTATATGTAGAACATCTTGTATACGTGTACTATTCTGAGCTTCTCATGTATAATTCTTAACAATTCTCAACCAAACTTACAATACGGTAATTTTTTTATTTCAAAATATTTTAAGATTTATTTTAAATAAAAAATTTCATCCATTTTGTGTGTGAATGGGAGTGAATTTAAAACACTTATTGCGTTGCCTCTTTGAATGGCAAGGCTTACCCGTTGGAACAGGAAATGTTTGCTTCTAGGGTCCCCTGATTTATTAATTAAAGCTGACCCCAAATTTGTCAAAAAATTACTTGTTTCTTTAATAAAAACACCCATGGTTTCAGTAGCAGAAGCAATGAAAAAATTATCTTTTAATTTTGAATATTTCGAATGATTTCGTTTACTAGCTGCCTCGGCTGCACTTCCTGCTTCCTCGCTGGTTAATATATATTCCCTTATCTAAATATAAATTCCCTTATCCAACACCATTTTCTTTTCTTTTTTCTTGTCACTGCTATTTAATTTCCTCCCTTAATTCTGGTATAACACCGCAAATTGTTTCAATTACTTTTTGCTTGGACATCTTTAGAATTGTCAGTCGATTTCGAATCGACCAGAGGAGAGCGAGTCGACAAGCAGTATTCAATTTCGGCTGAAATAATTGAACACATCCACCAATCTGATTCGGCCTAGTCGCTTCGACTTAGTCGCAAATGCAGAGTCGATTTAGCCGTGCGACCAAGTCGATCAAGTGAATACAGGGCTTTACGGACCAACTTTTCCGTTACAGAAGTTTTGGTACTTTAATAAATAATGACATTTTCATCTCTTCAAAATTGCTAATTCTGTGAAGAGAAAAATAATTTGAAATAGTGTATTATTTGTTTATTTCCAAAGATGATTTATATCCAGAAAGTCCATAAATCTATACTATTTTAGGGGAGATTTTGATTATTTTAACATTTAAAATAATGAGAATCTGTCTTCGTTTATTAACAAATAATAGTGAATTCATTTTTTGTATTTGTGTCCACAGAATATATCTAAATTAAAAGATAAAATATACATTCTTGTCCCAAGTATTTAAACATACAACACCCCCCTCATCTATATATATTTAAAATCTATATTTATTATTTAGATTTTATTATATTTAACATTTAAAATTATATCTACTATTGAATCTTTTTCCTTAAAATTATTAATATTTATATATAGTTGATTATCATAACATTGTACAATATAATTATGTTCCTAATTATTGTAAACATATGTATGATGTTATCCTTAGGCAGTAACTTGTCAGAAGAAAAGATATATATATATATATATATATATATATATATATATATATATATATATATATACACTGTTGTTGATTAGATGGATCTAGTTAGTTAATAACAACAAAATTGTAACTAAGAAAATGTCGTTGAAATTGAAATAATTTGTTGAACAAGGATTCTGTTCATTTCTATTAATAGCTAGTGTTATCAAGTGTTGCAATTCTATTGTGAAATGAATAGTTTTGTCAATATGTTTGCATTAATCAGCTTCGGGTCCCCTCAACCTTTTTTAATCACCTCACCTTATAATTCTCTCTAAGGCGTTTAACCTTTCAAGTAATTTAATAAACTGCCATATGAAATTAAGTTTCGACGATGAAGCTGTTATTATTTGGTGGATAGAAGTAGTGTAAAAATATCTATACTTATCTCTGACATGTACTGGATGGTTGAAATATATACATATATGTATTAGAGTCGGCGTGTGGTGCTAAAACTGGATTCCACGTATATGTAATGTTTCAAGTTCGAGCCGTAGTATGCCGAGCTGAATAATGATTGGTGTTGAATCCAATGTAGTAGATTAGTAACCCCGTTGACCTTAGTTTATGATCGCCCCTGTACATGCAGTTATTTTGTTATGTGGCTACACACTTCTGATCAAGTCGATTTTATGAAAAAACTTACGTCGACTAAACCTGCCCTGTTTTGAAACGCCTTGTAATATTAAATACCGTAGCTCACCGTAAATACAGTCAGGGATTCCAGTCTGAAGAGAATCTGGATAAGCGATGTCCTGAACCTATTGATTGATGTCCGGATTTTCTGTGTTGGTTCAAGAGAGGATTCGTCGACAATGTTATATCTCTCCTAATAATTGTTGAAAACACCAAAGTCGCAGTTTTTCTCCAAAACCTAAATTAATATCATTCGTGCAATATTAGAAAATGCCGCTTGTTAGTCATCGATACTCAATTAACAGGAATATTCTCCTCTTTGTCCCCTTTGTTGCTTTTGGTGAGCTTTGATCTATTATATAATTCTGATATTTCGATAAAAAAAAAAAAAAAAAAAAAAAAAAAACTAAATAACTATGACTATACTGCACATTTTCGTGGAGTTACTTAGATTTTGGTATGGATTTTCATAGACTTCCCCAGTTTTTTACTTTAAAAATCTGAGATCTCTATCCTACTATCATAATGAAAAGTCTGATGACGGGATGCTTCTGTATGAGTTAAAGCTTAATACGTGACGTGGTATTCGTACAGCTTAATTTTCTATGGTCAAAAATCATTTATTCTCAAAAATTATGCACTGCAATTCATATTTACCCATCTCATTATGTTCAGTTCCATGTGGCCTATCGATTGATATATATATATATATGATGTCTCAAAAATCCCTTACCATCCCTATTAAAATCCAAATGGATGTACTTTCAGCGAATTTGATGTGGTAAGTGAACTTGAGGGTTAGGGGGACACTTTCTGGCGTAGGGTACGCGGACGGCCGCCATCTTGAATTTCACTTTTTTATTACAAACGCTGCGTGGGTCATGTGATACATGACCATAGGCTAGATTTGCACCAAAAAACCGAATCTGAAGTCAAAATGTATTTATCTTGAGGTGGTAAACAGTTATCCACAATTGCAGGTGTGACTTTCGTATTACATAATGTGCTCAACATGTTGTCCGTGCTGGGCAATGCACGTGTTCAGACGCTTCGCCCAATTGCTATGGACACGTATTAAGGTTTCTGGGGATACGGTATTTGTTCACAGGCAGTGATGATACGTTGTTCCAGATGGCGAACATCACGAATTTTCACAGCATACACCATAGCCTTCACATGTCCTGACAGGTAGAAGTCAAGAGGGGTTAAGTCTGGTGATCGGGCAGGCCATTTCACTGGCCCACGTCGATCAATCCACGTCCCAGTGAATTGTTCATCCAGGAACTGACACACCTGGATGCCATAATGGGGAGGTGCACCATCTTGTTGGAAAAACCTGGGGAAGGTACCATTCTCAGACATCAGAGTCCATTATGTTTTCCTGCAACAACGCGAGGTATCGGTCTGCATTTAACGTTCCTGGAATGAAAAACGGACCGACGATCTTTGTTCTCCATATGCCTGCCCATACCATAGTTTTCCCTGCACCGGTCATTTTGGAGGGACCTTCAAGCGGGGTTGTCACGAGACCAATAGCGCATGTTTTGCCTATTGATCTATCCATTTACGTAGAAATGGGCTTCATCCGAAAAAAGTATTTGCATAGCGAACTGCGGATTTACCCTCAGTTGCTCAATAGCCCACTCGCAAAACTGGACGTGACGATCGGGATAGTCCTTCGACAAATGTTGCTGCAATTACATCTTATATGGATGCCACTTATACCTTTGGAGCACCCTGTGCACTGAACTCTGACTCACGGCACACTGCATTGCTAAACGACGTGTGCTTTGCTGGGGCGACTTCGAGAAGGAGGCCAGCACGGCAGTAGCTGTTTCTTCGTCCGTGGCTGTCCTTGGCCGTCCGTACTGCAACATGCGATAAAGGTGCTCGTTGTGGATGACGCGCATTGAAATCGGCAGCCACTGCACGGGCACTCCTCCCGCCCCATATTTTGATGATCTGGATGCGTTCGTCCCTCATTAACGGCATGATTCACAACCTGCAACACAAAAGAAACGCAGTGAAATGCACAACTTCAATTGTGGATAACTGTTTACCACATAAAGATAAATACATTTTGACTTCAGATTCGGTTTTCTGGTGCAAATCTAGCCTATGGTCATGTATCATATGACCCACGTAGCATTTGTAATAAAAAAGTGACATTCAAGATGGCGGCCGTCCGTGTAACCTACGCCAGGAAGTGTCCCCCTGACCCTCAAGTTCACCTACCACATCAAATTTGCTGAAAGTACATCCATTTGGATTTTAATAGGGGTAGTAAGAGTTTTGAGACACCCTATATATATATATATATATATATATATATATATATATATATATATATATATATATATATATATATATATATATATATATATATATGCAAGACTTAGTGAATATCCTTAAGATTCTGTAGTAAATAACTTTGTAGCAAATATTGATCATGAGAACTATTATGGTAACCAAGAAAGTTCTGTTGCTTTTGTAGAGGTCTGTGTTCAATTGGCCCTCACACCGTGAGTTAAATGCGAATGGAGATAAGGTGAAGGTCAGTTGTTGGTGTGGGTATATCCAACATACTACTTGGTTGTGGCATTCAGTTACATCGTGAACTTGCGTAAGGACAGAGTGAACATGGGACATCCTCATAAGAGTGTCATAAGAGTGTGTAAAATATATGAGTTTAAATTGGGGTCAAACGCCGCTCGTTGCAGGGGGCGAGAGATATGCTAGGCCTGTGGTGGGGGTGTCGTGATTAAGCGGACAGTGAAGCTGTGGTTTAACAAGTTTAAGGACAGTGACGAAACATTCGAAGGCGTACCGCGTGCCGGAAGACCAACACATATACAAAATGAAGATCTTCAAGCAGCAATTGAGGCGAACAGTGGCCAGACATATGAAGAACTGGGACTACAATTCAGCGTGAGTGGACAAACCATTCGGCAGCACCTCCATCAACTTGGAGAGCATAACAAGTTGGGTCGATGGGTCAAACATGATTAGACTCTGGGCCAGGAGGCAACACGAGCAGACAACTGTGTCTGTTTGCTGTCTCGTCTGAGGAAGAAAACAGTTCTGGGCAGGGCTTTGACATGTGATGAGAAATGGGTCCTGTACGAATCTCCACGGCGCCGTGGTCATTGGTTAGCATCCCATGAACGAGTAACCGAAACCAGCACTGCACCAGAAGAAACCAGTCCACTGTGTATTTGGTGGACTGCTCGCGGTATCGTGCATCGGGAACTGCTACCAGCTGATCAGGGATTCAATGCAACTATGTACTGTCAGCAGTTGAGCCGTGTTCAAGAAAATCTCAAAACTCTGGAGCCAGCACTTCTAAATCGCAAAGGGGTCCTCCTATTACAGGACGACGCTAAGTCCAAGTGTCTTAGGATGACCCGGGACGTCATTCTACGCCTTGGATGGGAAACATTATTGCCTCCGCCATACTTCCCGGACATTGCACTGTCCGATTATCACCTGTTCCATTCCTTGGACAATCACCTTAGAGAATGCCAGTTTAAATACATAGTAAAGGCGTAAAATGCACTTGATACATTCTTCGCTTCACAGCCCACCAAGCTCTAACGCGATGGAATCCATGGCCTTCCAGAACGTTGGCAGAAGGTCGTCGATCCTAATGGAGACAATTTTTTATCTTCCAGGTACGTCTTAGGTTACATACCGATGTTCGAAGCTGGTGGGGAAAAAGCGACAAAACTTTCTTGATTACCTTTATAATTAAATCAGCCGCGGAGCGTTTCTCATTATAGTTTTGAGATTTCGTCAATATTTTTAATTTCGAAGGCTCAAAGAGAGATCTTGACATAGAATTCTAAATATCGGCAATGTAGATATACGGTAAATTTTTTCTTGTTAAATTTGTATTGGTTTAGTTGTATTGGTTCATTATTATTATTATTATTATTATTATTATTATTATTATTATTATTATTATTATTATTATTATTATTATTATTATTATTTAAAGAAAAAGCAACTGTCGATCTCAATTGTTTATTCCAAAAATGAAGTGATGTCTCCTTAGGAGTATTTATCACTTCAATTTATTAATATGATTTTATATTGTTCACTGCATAATTAACTAAAAGATCACAATCAACAAAAGCAGAATCTTACATTAATTATCTTTCAGTTAGTGTTGGGCAACGTAACGTTGTCAAAAGCGATACACAAGGTTATTAATACAGTAAAACGTCGCCCAATTGTTACTACTCAATAACGGACACCTTCACAATACAAACAAATCTGTTTTGTCCCACCGCAATGTAACATTGTCGAACACACCATACAAGGTTATTAATGCAGTGAAACCTCCCGCAATGGTTATCTCTCAATAACGGACACACCCACAATACGGACAGATCTTTTCTGTCCCGCCAGCTTTTACGACATTCGGATATGTAGGCTGTACGGACACTTTCTTCCTCTCCCCCAACACTTTAGTAACCTCTCCATAACGAACTGAAATTATTCTTAGATCATACTAGTTAGCAGAGAAAATACTTTCTGCAATGAGAAAACACATCTGTGATACAGTGCAGTAGACACTACTACAAATTTCGAACAGAAACTAGTGTCTATAGAATGTACGCTGCATATAATTCTTGCCCGTGCTGACTGGAGAGTTCTGTGTACATTTTCAATGCTGAACAATAATAATACATATTCTCATTGCGTTACTTTTACTTTTCGTGAGTGAGTATGCGAATTAAGGGATTTTTACAGTGATGGCATGTGCTTGGAGAGAAAATTATCTCACGTGAAGTATATTTTGCATTACAGGTCGACATAAACATCCTCCAACGATATTTTTGTTTCTTTACAAAAGGTATTTACCCTCATCTGCCCAGTAAATCGAACACACTCTAGTATTTCGAAATTATAAATGATTATTGAACGTATTTTATGTGCTTTTTAGCCCATAATTCGGGTACATCTTGACATATTTTTTATTGTAACAATAATTGCATATATATATATATATATATATATATATATATATATATATATATATATATATATATATATATATATATATAGTATAATTTTTTTAGTGCACTAGCAAAGAAATTAAACCCGAGTCTATTCTCTTGGAATCTAGTCCTTTAATCTAAGTTTGCATACAATTATGTCTTCCAATGCGATGTAAATTCAAATCCTTGTATGTGCCATGTTGCCAAATTAAACACTGTTGTCAATTTATGTACAAATTCAACCCTTAATTTAATTTTGTTTGTATGGCCTAAAGAGTGTATAATAAGGTATTTACAGTCCTAAATTTTGTTTTTATTAATGTTGTTGGTAATGATCGTATCGTATCCCTCAAGATTTCGTTTTTCAGTGTTCGAAAGCTTTTGTTATTTCCTTTTCATTTTGTAGTCCTTTATATAATAAGCTTCAAACACGTTAATTTGTAGCCGACGGAAGTATGCCAGAAACGCATGAAATACATTATTAATAAGGTGAAAACTAAGGTAATGCAGTATTTACTATATACTAAATACAGTAACCGTACAAACTATCAGTAATGCTGAAGTTGTTTACTGCATAGGCTTTTTTTATTTGGTCTGATTTTAATCAAGACAAGCATAAGAAATATAAAGCACGTTTATTACTCACAAACATTTTCATTTGCTATTGTTAGAAGTGAGACGTTGTAGTCTGATTCGGAATAATAACCATGTTCTTCTAGAATCAATTAGTGACTTTCCAGGACCTTAATCATTTAGCTATGAGGTGCGGTTAAAGCTTTTTGGAAGAAAGGTGGTATTTTAGGGAAGTATCACCACAATTCCTGACTTTATGGCTGGCGCATATGCCTTTGATGCATGAGGTCCTGGCTGGATTCAATTTCCGGTGGGTGACATTTGAAACTTTTGAACACATTACGGTGGTTTGGACTGTAAACTTAAACTGTAGGTCCACAAGTCCTAGAAAATAACATCACTGCTGAAAGAAATGCAAAACTACAATCAATCAAAAATTCTGACTGGTTTAGGTTAACAGGGAATAGAAACCTATCATTATTTCTGTTTCTGTAAGTAGAGGGGCACAGTGGTAGATAGGCGTTCGCTTCTGATGGGAGGGGTACCTGGTTTGATTCCCAGATACGCAAGTTTGTGGTGGACATCCTGATGTCCTTAGCTTTTCTTGAGTTTTCATATTCTCCCACATTCTCATTCCACCAATTATTTTATTTCATAAACTTTCACTTTCATTAATTCACTTGTCTCCTCTAACCTACACAACATCACTATGAGACTTAAAACTAGAAAGTTTGTTTCAATTAATCTTATTTCTGTGCTAATAAGACATCGTGTTTCCATTTATAAAACAATAGAAACGTTGTTTTCCCAAAAATTAAGAAACATATTAATAATAAATTTTATTACCTATAGAAATTATACTGTATGTAATTGCCTATACATTGAATGTAGTTAATAGGCTTTTATTGAACCAATCTGTAATCTGAACAATACACATTCAGGGATAACCTTGATAATTTCATTCGAACATTTTAGTAACATTCCTTCAATATTTAACCGGTTTCTCTCTTTTCTTTTTTCTTTTTTTTAACGATATGAGAACAATGAACTGTGTTAAACGTTGGCTTCGTTATTACTTTATATAACAGGTATCAAAAATATGAATGTTCTTAGACACTTTCTTCTATTTATTGGGAAACTCGGTTGGAATCCACGTTAAGCTGTAGGTCCACTTCTCGCATAGCCTTGCTACTGAAAGGAAGAATAAACTCATTCAAATGAAATAATTTTCTAATATATATATATATATATATATATATATATATATATATATATATATATATATATATATATATATATATATATATTATTCTATTAATGACTTCGTAATAAGTGGATAGAGTTTTTGATTGAAGTTATATTTATGTAAATATAAGTGAGTGGGATATAAGTTGCTAGATACATTTTTCCATGGTGATATGTTCTCTGTGAATTAATAGGGTCTACCTCTACTTAAAGTTAAGAGTGGGTGCATCCTGCATTTTCAGGGTAGCAGGGTGGGCCAGTCCGCCCTTGGTTGAAAAATGATCTCTTCCGTCTTTGGAGAACTTTTTACTAGTCTAGCTGCTAAATAAATACACAGATACATTTTAGTAGACCTGAACTTCCACATGGAGCCGCGGTGGCTTAGTGGTAGAGCGTTTAGTTCTGATGCATAGTATCCTTGGTTCGATCCCAGCTCGCGCCAAGTGAAGTTTGTGATGGACAAACATCGTGTGCGTGGGTGTTCTCGGTGTTCTCCTGTTTCCTTACACTTTCTTCATTCAACCATTGTATTCATTTCTCATCATTAGCCTAGCCGGCATAATAGTGGAACGTAGAAGTTAAAGATTTCATTTCATTTTGAATTTCCACACAAAAAAATCTTTCCAGAAAATTAAAGGGGATGGGAACGCGACTGATGAGAAGTTGTCAGCCTACAAATTTCGTTTTGGCCCTAGAAAAATTATCTTCATTCTAACATTAATTTCACAAATGTTATTAAACGTTTAACAGAAACAAAATGTCCAAAGATGATACGTATGATAGCTCTCACTGAACCGAACAAAGTGAAACAGGCAAGTGCAAACTTTCATGTGTAATTTTCGAGATACTTTTTCTTGTAAAAACCTTAAAAAAATGCTCTATGATAACGGTGCCACCCATTAAGATAAAATTATAATTGAAGTAGATCTAAATTTTCTTTAAAGCTCTTCACTATAACAATAGCAAGAGAGTAGCATACAATATGGTTAATGAGATTGTTGGGATATAAGTGCTATAATAAGACCTGCACATGGCAAAGTGAAAAGATGTTTAAAAGAAGACAAAAAGGATAGTTTATTATGTGGATTCTTTAAATTTAGATTAATATATAGTTATTGCTGGGATGTATTAAGTATTTGTCTATAGTTCTATACTTTATAAATATGTTTTGTTTATATCAGCTTTTAATCGAAGTGGATTGAGTATAGCCCGTTCCCCCCAGTGATTTTTAACGAATCATAGTGATTCTAACGATTCGTATTAGTTCATAATGAATCGGAATCGCATGTTATAAAGATTTAAGATGTTTATCTTGTGGTAAGGAAGCTTTAGTATAAGTAGTAAGTAGTAGTAGTAGTAGTAGTAGGAACGGGTTAGAAGCCCCGCAGGGGTTGGTTGGGTTCTGTTTCCGATATAAGAAGAAGAAGTAGTAGTGGTGGTAGTGGTGGTGGTGACGACGACGACGACTCTTCCAGTTCCGGTGACAAAGAACTGGGGGGAGCGGGAAATACTCAAGCCAGTTTACGTATGTGGGAAAATTTATAAGTCGTTAGACCTAACTAGTAAGCCTAACATTATAAGAGAACGTTACGGCTAAAAATGCAGCACTTACGATAAAAGAGGTTTTTATACAGTTGTAACAGAGATAGCCCTAAATATAGGTGTAAATTTATGATTAACTCTGAAACGTATTATAAAATATCTCTCTCTTAAAACTTAGGTTTTGTTTACATATAGTACTATCTAAAAATAAATACATACGAGGAAAGTGCTGAAAAGTTCCTGGCTTTGCAAAGAAAATAAGTGTCAAAGGTGAGAGATTACAGCTATTTATTTACCGTATTCCCCATTGAGATCAATGCACTTTTGACAGCGTTGTTGAAGATTTTCAAGCAAATGAAAGAAAAAAATTGGGTTAAGTTCCAAAGTTGGGCGTCCGTTTCCAGCAAAATTTTTAAAATTTACAGGAAAGATATGGATAATTTGATCGTTTGTGTGCTTGATAATATATAAGAGTCTCGAAAAATCTGTTTGTTATATTTAAGAGGTTATAAACATGGGACTATACGGCGAGCGGAGGGAACTATTTGGCGCAAGGTAACAAAACGGTTGCATTGTGGGAAAGAAACGAGCATATATGTTATCAACATGGCGAATGTACAAGGGCAATGAAGTAACAGTTTTAACATTTGTAAAGCAATACGTTGATAACGAACAAAATCTTTTAAAAGTTTGTGAAGATCACGGATTAATGAACCTAGTAACAAATTGCAGAAAGTGTGCAAAGGAGACAACAGCGAAAAAACTTGGCGAAAGCAGACGCCCAACTTCGGAATAAATGCCAAAAAACTACCTCAGCTGCCATTGTGACATCAGAAATGTCCTCAAAACTTTGACCCTTCAGGTGTTTTTTCAGGTTGGGAAATAGAAAATAGTCAGAAGGGGACGGGTCTGGGGAGTAACATGGGTGGTGGACCAAATGGAATTCTAGGGTGACGAATTTGGCAGCAACAGTGTTAAATTAGTATACGGGTGCATAATCGTGCAACATCATGTTCCCTTTTGTGAGCTTTCTACGAGTTATGGAGGCGCCATTCAGTAGGTAGCCCACCATTATAATGCCATCTTTGTCTCAGAAAACGCACTCCAGTACTTTTCTGCTCGATTTCTGAGTACGGTACTTTTTGGGACGGGGGGAACCATTATGATTCCATTCCTCTGACTGTTCCTTGGTTTCAGGATCATAAATATGAAGCCAGGTTTCACCCTCTGTCACTATTCTAGCCGGAAAGTCATTTTGGTTTTCAAAATGGACCAAAGTGGCTTTGGATCCTTCTTTTGATCCGTACTCAAAAGTTTCGGCACTCATTTCGCTGAAAGCTTGCGTGTGTTTAGGACTGTGGAAATAATATAACCAACTCGCTCCCTGAAGATGTCCAGTATCTGGGCAATCTTTTTGGCGGATATCCGACGGTCGTCAAGAATCAGTGCATGGACAACATCGCATGTTTGCTGGTCTGTTGAGGTTGACGGGCGTCCGCTGCAGGAGGTCCTCTTCTACCGTGAAATGGCCAGTCTTAAATTGTAATATCCAGGTTTTTACACAGCTGTATGAAGGACATTTCTCATCCAGTGTTTGGCACATCTCCACTTTGTAAACTTTCACTGGGGCCATAAGAGCTTCATGACGGTCCTCAGCTCCGACGACATGAAACTTCCTTGTGCCTGTTTCATATCACCTTCCACCTGCAATGACAGATGTTGTACAATTAGGATTCAATTTATTTTAACACAGTTACATATTAAGATATGAAGTTTTCAGATGTCAACAATTTTATTTGTCTAATTCATTTTAAAGGGAAAAAGGCCAGGAATTTTTCAGCCCCCTCATAAATCAATTAATAGATCACGTTGAGCGGAATAAAAGTGCATTCGTGTGGATAAATTCTCATGTATTCCTTTCGAGAAAATCGACAAATGTACTAAATTTTATGGTGATAAAAGTATGTCGTTCACTGTAATAATAATTACATATATTTTGCTGGAAGAAATAAATTATTTATTTACTTTATATGTAAAACAAAAATATCCTATTAAGTAGTAGATGCATCTATTGTTGTTTATCTTTTCCTATGCCGTTTATCTATTGTTTCCTGTAACAATGACACAATAGTCCTAATATTGACGCAACATTATCAGTACTTGTAAACAAATAAATAATATGTTATCTATATTATAATATGTTACAAATAAATAATATGTTAAATAAAAAATATGTTACAAAAGCTCCTAAGAGAAAATGACTTTCCGTCTGAGGATAGAATTACATGAATAATTATTATTAACAGAACTAAACAGAACTATAAAGAGAACTAAATATACCATTCTTAATAGCCGTATGCTTCACTAACTGTTTGCCTATGAAATAACAGTTACTAAACTATGAGTGAGCTATATATAATATGTACGTTAGTCTGTCAACGTTCACGAGTAAGAGATTCTCGTACGAGTATTATGAAGTGCAACCTCATTGCGTGTTTCTGAACACTATCATTTACATAATAATAGTGGGTGTTGTTTCCCTTTTGGTTCTATGCACTTGCATTGGTTATTAAATTAACTTGACCTTCGCCTCATTCTTTGTACTATTCCCACTCTCACTTTTCCTCCAATTATTGGAAAGTTAAGTCGTATTTTCTCCATTTTTCTCTTTTCTTCTATTTAAATTACTTCCATAGGCTGTAAATAGATTGAAATGGATTACAATGTTTGGAAGGAGAAATTTATCAAATGAATTTTCTGCTTCAGAAGTATGAATGTTTTGAAATAAAGTTTATAAAGTGAAAGACGATGAGACGTGATTGTAGAGATTGTACTTGTTTTTCACGAACACCAAATGGTTTATACTTTGACTGGTTTTAGTTAAGACAGTATGGTTAATGAGATTTACACTAATATGTCGCGAGCAATCATACCTCTATTTAAGCCCAGTGGTCGTCATTTGATGTCTTCGTACGTTCTCTAACAATTACCCAATTTATCAATTTAATACTGCATTACTTTGAACAATTATAATAGTATTATTAATATTTTATTTGCTCCTTTTGCTCTGACCTATTGGTTCTTACACTAGGATATAAACTATTTATATTTAATTACGTATATGAATTATTTATATATAACTATCCGCTCCACCGAAGTTCTATGACAGCTTACAGGTCCACCAACATCATGTCTTACGCCTTGCCTACTCACTACCTGCTCGAATTCAGATACAAGACGTCTATTACCGTACAACTATCAATACTCTTTTACAGCATCTTTACCGTCTCCACTGTCGCTACATTCAACATCATATTAATGCCACCCACCCGATCCTTCATGAACTGATAGATCAAACTCCAGCTGTACCACGTTACGCATATTAACCAGTCGATCATCTTGCACTCCATGAACGTAATTAGGCCACGCCTCTCTACAACCCAGATCGTCGCATTTACCATCACCATCCGCATTTCTAATGTGCATAATTTCATTCACTCATTCCTTTGTTTGTTCTCACTAACAGGGCTCCCATTGTTTCAACCTACGCTGAGTAGAACCAGAGGCAGAAGATGAACACCCTCGCCTCAGATAACATCGTGTGCTTATGTTATGCGAACAGTATTTCATTGCTACCATCACCTCATCTCTCATTCTTATGGATTAATGACAATAAATAAATAATTCTTGATACTTCTAATACCTTTTTACTACATTTAAATTTATATCACTGGTCCAAGAGAGGGCGTGACATTATGTGGCCCGCCCATCTGTTGATGAGAATGAAATTGCATTATACATAATATATATAAAAGTTTGAAATTTAATTGCAAAATGGTATTTCAGTCTTACACACATTATTTTTGACTTTCAGAGAAGAATTTTAAGGCACGTGTTGCTTTGGCACACTTTTTGCGAAATATTTCCTCACTAACACTGCGAATTTACATTTGTTGCATATTCTTTTTATTTTGGTTTCTCTTGCATTGTCTTTTGTCAGGTGTTTCTCTCTGGTGAACATCAGCTGTGGTTGTAGAAAATAATTGTCTCTGGCTCGCTTTTCTAGGGGTTTTAATCAGTTTTCACAGAATTGTTGTGAAGATTACTTAAAACAAGAACATTCTTTGACATCTCTCCTTGGTATGAGGTAAGAGTGAAATCATCCGTTTTGTGAATTCGAGTTGTGTGGAGGGGATCACAAATATTCCTGAAAGAAATAGAAATGTATTTTCTTTGTTGTTTAAGAGTTCTCACAGTTGTTTTCACTCTCTCAAACTAGTATAAAAGCTAGAAAATTTGGAACTATTTATCTCAATCTCAATCATTCTCTTGTCTTCGCTACTCCGTCATCTTGCGACTTGCAATTAAACTTTAAAGCTTCGACGATGATGAACATCGAGCTGAGAGGGAGACCTCCTAACATTAAATGTAAATTCTATACCTTTTAAATAATCAAGTCTCTTAAAAAAAGTAATTTCTTCTGGCAGTCTCCTGCTCGGCCTCAAGTATAACAGCTCTTAAAGCTAAATTTATCATTTATTAATAAATTAATATTGTAATACTTTGCAAACTTTTGAGCTCACTTAATATTTAATATTTAATAATATCATGTCTGCACATGTGTAATAATAATATAAAAATCTTTTATAATAAACATATACATTAAATTTCTTTTCTTTCATATACTACCAATTTATCATTTAACTGTTATCTTAAATAATATAATACTAACCACTATACACATTTATGTCTAACTAATTAACTTGTAACCAAGTATTAATAAAATCATCATTAAATTAAACACTCTAAATTAAACAGTTAGGTAATCAGCAAGTTTCACTGACGTCAAAAAGTTATCCATTGTAATGTTAGGTCCTTTGTCGAGGAAATATTCCATAATCTTCATAACTACATGCTCCTCTACTTGGTTTGCTTTCCTGCGGGAATTGCATCTTCTTTTTACCTACTCTAGCTACGGAATTGTAATTAATAGATATCTGATTTCTGTATCGGATAGTAAGCAAAACAGAACACCAAATTTACCTGATTTGTTTGACATGAACTGAATTAATGGACACCTACATTTGGGGGAAACAGCTGATCATTACTGATCTTACTATCACTCGCCTTGTAACAAGCAATATACTATAAGTATTTTTCAATAAGTTTATTCCACAACGCCTGCGACATTATTAACCAATAACCAGCAATACACGCTGAATGAATTTCTTTTTGTTACACTGAGTTTGAATTGCTTGTCACTAAATACCAATAACTTTATTCATATTGGAGATAAAAATTGAGCTGTGATGAACTACTGCTACTTATTATTATTGTAATTACTGTATTTCGATTTAAACCGGTTTCAGCTTAGTAAGCTGACGGCTAGGGATGCGTACGAGACAAGATTGGCAGTCTCATCTCGAAAATATGCTGTAAAAGTGATATCTCGACTCGAAAAATGTATATTTTACTATTGGAAGAGCCGTGTCTCGACTCGAATTTTGTCAGGAAAATCCTGTCTCGACTCGCCTCGTGCGCATCCCTGACGGCCGTATCCGGCAAGTGCAGATTATTTGAAAGGTTCTTCTTCTCCAAAGAACTTTCTAACCATATGACAGGTATCCATTATTACTGATTTTTGTAGATTTGTTAGGAGATGTTTTGCGTTTATCTGTTAAAGTTGTGTCACGGTACTGTAATGGATAGAGTGACCATAAAATCTTCAGCTGAAAAAACAGATGAGTGCGTAAATTAGTTCCTGTTTACCTTAGCAGTACCTAATATACAGATGGTGATCAGAAAAATGAAAACACCTGTAGTTGGCAACACGTCAGATGTATGGGTTGGCAGTGGTGTCGTGGCGCCCGCAGCGCCGGACCGCTGGTGATGGTGTGTTAGGTCGGTCTCCATACTACGTCAGGCGCAGTGGAACAACAGTGTCCAGTGGCTGCAGCAGACGGAGGTAGTGTAAAATGGAAGACCTCTCAGATTTTCAAAGAGGGCAAATTGTTGGTGCGCGGTTATGTGGAGTGAGTGTGACGGCAGTGGCTACTGTGTTAGGTGTGTCGCGTGGGATAGTGTCGAAGGTGATGGCCTACACAACACACGGAAAAACCACATCGGGGAAGCGAAACAGTGGGCGGAAGAAAATCATGAGTGACAGGTCACGCCGGGTATTAAAGCGCATTGTCACGCAGAACCGTCGTGCCACTGCGGAGCAAGTGACGGAGAAACTCAATCCGCACCTCCCCCACCCTGTTTCGACAATCACAGTCCGCCGCGAATTACATGACATGAACTTACGGGGTCGTGTTGCACGGGCCAAACCGCTCATCAGGGACCATAACTCTTTCGCACACCGCAAATGGTGCCGCGACCATGCAACTTGGACCGTTGAGGACTGGAAACGTGTGATATGGTCGGATGAGTCATCCTTCACCCTATTCCCAACCACGGGCCGTGTATATGTGTGGAGAACGCCCAAAGAAGCTTATGATCTTCGCTGGAAGCAGACTGTAAGTTTTAGTGTAGATAGAATGCAAACGATGCATCCTGTATCAGTACATAACAACAAGAACTTTTAATTCACTAAAATTATTTTCAGCCGGGGCGCAATAGCCCTGAAATTTGGGAATAATTAGACGAAAAGTGATCAACTATAAGCAATTTGCTAGTTTGCCATAAAGAAGTTTTTTTTTTTTTTTTTGCTATTTAGTAACAGTCTTTTTCTGGTACAATGAACTTGTTAGCTGTATTAAGTCACTAGTATAATAGTTTGGTGAGTGGAGATAAGAGGGTACAAAACAGGGCGCGCGCTCGTGCAGGTGCTAAAGTATTGTGCAACTGTTTGACAGCTTGACGATTGTTATTACTGTGTTGTACGAGTGCTCGGGGTACGTGTCTGGTTAGCGGCCATGTTGCTACGTTAGTGATTTGGTTAGTTTTGCGCTTTTGTAGTTACTGATGGGTTTATTATCTACCACTGTATTACAGCCTAGTATCTGGTGTTTTTGTTTTGTGCTATAAAGAAGAAAGATGGCAAAATCAACCAGGTAGAATATGTCAAGAGCACAAGAGATGTTTCGTAGTGCCAAAGGTCGCGACTGGAGAACGCTTTCAACTTACGAAGACGTTATGGCATGTTATTTATTTACACGTCAGCAGCTGAAGGGGGCGGAAGTAAAGAACCACGAAGGTAGCAGAAAAGATGGAAGACATTTGGTAACGTGTTTCAACTCCTGTTGTTTCGCTCGGCCGTGTATCAATAGTGATCAACAGTCACCACAGGAAATTGAAAATATTTTTAAAATTGGCAGTAAGAGGGAGAATGAAAGAAGAAATAAATTACAAGAATTGAAGAAGCAGGGCAATAAACCATTTGATATAGCAGCTTGCAACTGTTTAGATTTCACGGTGTGTCGTTGTACAGAACACTCAAAATGCCTGAATCGGAGAGAGTGTTTTATCAGATCAAAGGATAAGCAGAAAAATGGTAAACGGTGGCATTGATGTTACTTGGACAAAGAAAAGAGAAGAAAGAAAAGCCAAAAATTAACTTGTGGTCAAACTTTCAACCAAAACAGTACCAGTTACATTATTGAATCTTTACACTCCTCGTCATCTTTGGAAACAGGAAACGAAGGCAATAAAGAACTCGCTAAATCTGGAGAAGATCCTGATTTTAGTTCGAAGTATCCTTTAAATACAAGAAAGCAATCACAGATTAGATGCACGGAAATGAAGGACATTAGCAAAAGTGAAGGAGAAAACCGGCATGACTGGAAGAAAAATTGTAGCTATTGCTACTGAAATTTTTGGAAGATTTTAATATTGTGAGTCCAGAGCAGCTGCAAAACATAATTGATAGAAGTAAAATACAAAGAGGGATTGCGAAAAATCGTAAAAGTGTAAGAACTAAAGTGACTGTTAATAAAGAGAAAACTCGTACCATCTATTTTGATAGGAAGAAAGACCAAACACTCGTAATGTCCGGCTCCGGAAGTCATACAGTGCATGGAGTTAGTGTCAGAAACCACCAAAATATTTCACCTCCGGCTACCAGTCTGCAATTTTGCACAGTTCTTATATGTATATCAAAGGAAAAGAATCCGCCGGGAGACACTTGATCTGACGTCCGGAACTCATGTGATGACGCCATCAAAATGGCGGACAGCTCGATTCAAAAAATAAGCCATATCTCCGTTATTTATGGATCGGTTTTCTTCAAACTTGGCTCATTTTAAAGGAAATTAAATTTGCAATAAAACATGTTACCAAAATATTTCCTCTAAAATTAACCGTTTCGGAGTTATTTAAGAATTTAATAAATTAATGAGTATTTATTGAAGAAAAATACATAACTCCGAAACCCTTAGATTTAGACGAAACACTTAGATAACGTGTTATATTGTTAATTTCATTACCTTTAAAATGAGCTATTAATGAAGAAAAGCGATCCATAAATAACTGAGATATCACATATAACGTGTTAATTACATTATTAAAATGGCGGTCACAACTTCTAACAGGTAGCGACAAATTCAGCCAAAATACTTCACTTCCATACACCAGTTCCAAATTTTGCACTGTGTTTATATACCTAATAAATAATTTTAAAATACCTGGGAGACACTTGATTTAACACGCTGACGTCATCAAAATGGCCGCCGGGATTAAAAACATAGGTTTGCTTAAATAAAACTATCTCCGTTACCGACCATTTTATTGAGTCTTCCAATTGTTCCATTTGAAAGAACATGAAATAAGCTACAAAAATGTTATTCGATTTAGTTTATAGGTAAATGGTTTATGAACTATATATGGCGATGACAACTTGGAAGTGAATGAAAAGAAGATCCGTACATTTTCTTCTAGTAGATGGCAGAAGTTTCTACTTGAAGAAAACGCAAAAAAAAACATTTGATTTGTTTTTGCTAGTGGTGACTTCTGTTACTTACCAAATTTTTAGAAAAGAAACAAATATTCTATCACACAATGTACTGGAAGACCACCATGGTGCTAGAATGTATCCTTTTAGATTAGGTCAGCATTATTCGACAGGGCAGTTTGATAGACTTTATTTCTACTCTGGAAAAAATTTGTCCATGGATGTTTGCTCTCGATCACACTAACTATGCGCGATGGCTGCCAGTGTTTTTGTACAACTTAAAGCAACTGCCAAAGATGCATCCAACAATGTTCCGTGAGTTCCAAAACGGAAATATATCTGGCTGCAAAACTAACAGAAAATTTTCCATAATGGTACATGACCAGTTACATCAGCAGAACAACAAACTAATTAAAAATTCTTCAATTAAGCTATCAAGTCTAAGTCAGGTGGAGGGGCTATTGCAATGGATGGTTGCAGGACCCGAAGTTGTCCGCATGATTGGAGAGTTCGAAAAGGATCGGAACCAGAAATCTAACATCACTTCCGAGGAGCATCATGAAAATACTCCAAGTTTTCATAAGAAATTCTAAAACCATGTTTCTGCCCTTGTTGAAGTGTTTGAATCACACGGCAACCCATTCGAAGATGACGAGTTAACTACAGTCAACAGCAGTAGAATCATTCTCCCAGAAGAAAATGCGATGAGCGTCATGTCGGCAAGTGCTACAGGGAAAAGACAATTTGATACGTTTGTCGAAGATAGGTTGATCCTTAGAAAAGTTTCCATTCATGAAGTCATAAAAAAAAAAAAACCTTCCCTTGATGAATGCTAAGAAAGTTACAGTTAAGTCCAAAGACAAGCAGAAAATAGTAGACCTGAGAAAAGACAGTACTGTTTTTGCCAAGTTGTACCTTGCTAGTCAATCAAGGGAAATTGACGTCAAAAAGTTCTTTACCCATAAAAATAGCTCATGTCCACCTTCAATATCCGACCGCAGTAAACTCGGAAAACCAATAAAAAAAATCCGAAGTGGTGTCCTGTATCGTCGAGTCAAGTGGAGTTCGGGTGACCACTGCTCATGAGCTCGAAGTTTCTTCGCTCATAATCGATGCAGCAGCCTTGATCCATATGCTTGTCCCTAAATCCAGCCGAACATTTCAAGAGTACTGCAACCAGATTGTTAAACCATACATTCTAATGAGAATAAGATCTGTGGAAAGAGTTGACCTAGTTATTGACCGCTATCTAGAAGGAAGCCTAGAAAATGATGTAAGGCAGTCGAGAGGGTTTGGGCTCAGAATAAATGTAAAATCTAATGTTGTCATCCCCAAATCTTTCAGTAAGTTCCTTGCTCACAGTAAAAACAAAGAACTCTTTGAATTTTTAGCTGAAAACCTGGTCAAAATGGATCTCCCCGCTGGGAAAAAAGTCATTTGCACCTACAGAGACACGGTAAATGGATCGCAAGTGGAGGCGACATTTGAAGCTATATCTTCCGAATTTCATGAAGAAGCCGATTCCCGTCTCCTATTTCATGTATAGTATGCCATAGAATACTCGGTTCGTGATGAAAACTGTTGATAGTGACGTGGTAGTAATTGCTATATATGCCTTTTCTAGACTCAATACACTGAAAGAATTTTGGATTGAATACGGCAGTGGAAAGCACCTCCAATACCTTCCGATCCACGAGTTGCACAACAAAGTTCCACGAGGAGTTCCAGGTCTTTTGCCTTTCTTCCATGCATTTACGGTGGCTGACACTGTGTCAAGTTTTGCAAGTATTGGTAAAACCACTGCATGGAAAACGTGGATGACTTTCCGAGATGTAGACAAAGCTTTTTCGGCATATTCTCAAGTTCTGGACAACATCTCTGAAGATGACGACACATTTTTACTCATTCAACGCTTTGTAGTTCTTATGTACCATTCATCAAGTTCTGCAGAGACCGTCAATGAGGCCAGGCGGATTCTCTTTACCCAGCAAAACAGATCCATTGAAAATATTCCACCAACCAGCAACGCTCTGTTGCAACACTTGAAGAGGGCCATCCTACAATGTTCTTTGTGGACAAACTGTCTTCAACGGAACAGCTAACGCTTGGATCCTTGTGAGTGGGGATGGAAGAAAACCGCAGATGACTACGAGCCCCTCTGGTCGACAAGCTCAAACTTCACCATGGAAAAGCTAAATAACTTGATAGCATTCAAGTGCAAACAGATTTGCACGCGCTGTCGATGTGTAAAAATACACGAATTTTCCACTTTACTTTGTAGTTGTGAGGGTCAATGCAGAAATTAAGTTTAATCTTACAAACTTGTCACTTTGTTTAAAGTTTACATTGTTTTTAATAGTTGTGGCTTCCGCGTTAATAATCCATATGGACTGTACATGTTTTCATTGTGAGAAACTGTTGTAAATATCTGTTACCATTTCTAAAAAAAAAAAAAAAAAAAGTGTTTTTTTTTTTGTGCCAATCAGTAAATTTTAGGGCATTGGATCCACTAAAAGATGTAAATAACTATGTTCACTCTTTTTTATTCACTCTAGATGTTATTTTCATGTTCACTCTTTTGTGGTATAATTTATAATTAAAGATGAATCACTCTTAAAAAAATATACAAGCATGCAACATTGCAATGGATGTAATGTGTTTACTTGAGTTAACGCCTCTTATAATAACAGAAATGTCATTGCAAAATATATTAAGCTGACAGCAACCATTTTAAAACATTGTTTTTTACCCCCTTCCACGTTGTCAGCGCCATAAACCATTTAAAATCGAATAACATTTTTGTAGCTTATTTCATGTTCTTTCAAATGGAACAATTGGAAGACTCAATAAAATGATTGGTAACGGAGTTAAGTGTATTTAAGTAAACCTATGTTTTTAATCCCGGCGGCCATTTTGATGACGTAGTAGATGTACCCCACTTGGCACGGCTGAGTCAGCGAAATTTGATCCTGTTTTCCTGGAATTGGTAGGCAAGTTTCGACAAGCCTTTAGTTGCTATGTTCATAGCCTTTTACGGGTAGTACAGAAGCGCGTGGGAAAATTTTGGTTTATTTGAATCCCCGTTACCCCCTACTCCTCTTTAGTTGCTATGTTCATAGCACCTGGAATTGGGAGGCAAGTTTCGACAAGCCTTTAGTTGCTATGTTCATAGCCTTTTACGGATAGCACAGAAGTTATCATGATCGAAGCTCCCCAATTGATAGTCCTATCAGTTATCATGATCGAAGTTTTCCAATTGATTGATTGATTTTTGCTTTTCGTTATGTATTGAATAGCTAGATGCTCTTGGCCTTCATAGTCTTGGATGCTCATACTGTTGAACGGATCAGAGTCCTATCAGTTATCATGATCGAAGCTTCCCAATTGATTGATTGATTAATTTTTTGTCTTCAAAGAGCATAAGCGATTAAGCCCCTTGGTCCTATTTCCACGAGATGTCTGGAGAATATGAGCTGAAAGCATGATATTCAAATGATCGAAGCTTCTCAGGAGATTGTATGAAATTGGTCTTAGTTGCTAAGGTAAATATTATATTATATGTCATGATTTTTTTAATACGTGGAATTAGACACATTATATGAGTCTCAGAACGAAACACATACCCATGCAAAATCGTGCTGCTTAGCCCCTCCACCGCTCAGCCCTATTCCCACAAAGTGTCTGTAGAAGACGTGATATTCAAATGATCAAAGCTTCTCACGAAATTGACTTAGTTGCTAAGGTAAATATTGTATTTCAGAAATTTTTTTTAAAGACATGAGAAAAGAAACCATATATGAGTCCCATAACGAAACACATACCTATACACTTCTCCCCAGACCTCCTGCGAATGGATTCTAATAACGGTAGCTTCTCATAGCATATCATATTGTAGAATGTGAAATGTGTTATATGAA